>NC_134580.1:59827828-60157828 GCF_037038515.1 Microtus pennsylvanicus | reverse complement strand
AATTATATTTTTATATTTTACTTTGTAATTATGTTATTTATTTTTAATATTCAAGCAAATGCAATGGGTTCTTGAATGAATTAAAATCTCCTGTGCTGTAAAGTCTTAATGTAACTCAAGGTTTTTTTATTTTTGCTTTTTTTTTTTTGGTCTTATCATTAAGGTAAAGTTTTTTTGGTGTTAGGTTAAATAGTGTCAAAAAAAACACCTAACATTGAATTGATATGGAGATGAATATTTTCAGCAACAACTTCCCTTTTAAATACAACCTATGATTACTTAATAGCCTAGGAGATTTGTAACCTTTGGAAGTCATAGGCTGCAAGGTATATTCCCCTGGACAGATTGCTTCTTTCTCAATGCCATAGGGTTAGTGTGACATTTCAGAACACAGCTGATGTTTTTGAAACCCCCACTAACTCAAAGCCTGCCACTGTGTAAAATTATCACTTCATTCTCTTGGCAAATAAATAGTAGCAAAGGTCTCTGGCTTCAGTGGCTAAACACGGTGTTTCCACCATAGATAAACCGGTAAGTACGTATTGCTCAAGGAGTTTGTCTGTTTAAATCTGAAATGGAATTGAATTAATGATCTCAGATACAGCACCAATATCTGGAATTCTGAGAGAACTCTCTCTTTAAAGGTATTAGCATAAAGATAGCACATTTGTTTATTATGCTTCCAAATCAGCTCCTAGTATCTCTGCCACAGGTAACAATTGACTTTTCAGGCTTCAAGTTAATAGCCTTGTCTCTTGCTTGTAGGGATCAATATTAGTATTAATTAATCACCATTATCGGCACTAGGATCTGGTTCTATTTGTTGTTACATCAGCAAAATATCAATATAGAAAGTGGACTCTCTGATCGTCATGGCAACTTCATCTCTTGGGTCAAAGAAAGTTTATCTTATCAGGGCATAGAGAGTGGCAAACTGTTTAGGGATCTAGTTTGAACTCTAAGAACATTGATTTAGTTTTTGTTTGCAAGTAGAGGCTGAATTCCAATCACAAGGGATAGGTAAGATTTAAATATTAATGCCGAGAGGCTCTCCTGAGAGGGTGTTAGGCCACTACTGTCAGCCTGTTTGTCCTGACAAAAGGTAGAGGCTTGTCTAGTCTGGATTACTTAAGGCTTTAGTAATGTGTGTCTTTGGGAAAGACTTTAAAATGAGCGTATGGAAATTATTAGGTACAATAAGTTTGAGTCAAGATTTTATATGCGAAAACAAGAAATGATTACTGTGTCCTTCTCACACCTCCCTGTCTGCCCTTTTGCCCGCCATATCCCAACAGTACCACCAAGGAACAGCTTGCTTCACGAGTACTGTGATGTGATGTGCCCAGGGTCTAATGCAAGAGAATTTTGCTGTGAGTTTTCAAGCCAGAGAAAGGAATTTATCTGGGAATATTTTAGTGTTAGCGAATACTTATTCTTAATAAAGAAAAGTCTAAACAGTGGACTGAAAGGATTAGTGCCCTTAAAGAAATATTTGCAAAGATTAAAGAGAGCCATAGGTTCCTAAGACTGTGAAAGAGAATGCATTCTAGTTTGCTAATGAACTGAGGAGGTGCCAGTCACTTACAGTGAGCATTTTGATAAACGGCCGTTCATTGTCGATTTATATTTAGGAAAAGTGAATTCAGAGAAAAGACCCTAGATTATGGAGTCAGCCCTGAGATGCTTTACTCTTAAAGTGATAGGCAATAAATTAGCTTACCTCTGTGTATATAGGAAAATTATATATAAATCCCATAACCATGTTAAAAATGAAAGTTTGGAGCCTAAGAGCTACAAACTGTACCACACTATTAATCATCTCAGACACTGTTCACACAAAACTTAGAGTCCATATTCTTCTAATAGCTTACAAGGCAGTGTGACATTTATTTAGTATTCTCCTAACATTCCATGTGGCAGGGACAATGCTCTTGCTAGCATATGCTTAATATAAAAGAAGCCTTTATTTCACCTGATATTTTGCTACAAACTGCTTACTTTTGTTTGTGAAAGTGCTCCCTCTTTAAACTGCTGGAAGACGTTGAATGATTTTAATTTGATGTTTGCTCTTGGTAATGTGAGATTTATCATTGACAGCTCACAGAGAGTTGTAATGTAAAAGCTTATACAACAGGCTAATGCAAATAAATATATATATATACATATATGTTCATGCATATATATGTAATCTTAATAGTTCATACAAAAGCTGTAACACTTACCTAGCTTTTGGGAAAGTAAGTAAGAAGATAAATTTTATTTTTTAAAAAAGGATATTAAAATTATTTTTAAATTGGTTTCTATTAGATTTACTAGTATAGATTTAGTTACATAATATCGCATATGAAAGACTTGATAATCATAATCTAGTGGGCAGAATTTCATCAATAATCCCTAAATTTCTTTGACAACGTAACTGACCAAAGTCTTTAAACCTGAATGAAAAACAAATTCACAATTTAGTGGTGGGAGCAAATATCCCTGATTTATTGCTTATGATTCTGGAACTTCTACCTTCCCATTTTAATAGTTTATGCTCTTTAATGGTGTATTCTTGTGTGGAGGGTATGTAGTTTTCTTATGGAGCAGTGTCGTGAAGTTGTTGGAGCCTGAAGTGACCTGGAGAGCCAAAGGCTGCAAAGGCCCAAGTGACAAGTATTCGAGTTCTAATGTGATCTCAACTCCTCTACGTTGATGTAGAAAGTAGCTAAGGCATCTAACTTTCAGAAAGTATCAGGATATCAACTAAATATTAACTGCGAATGGTCATCTGCTACCCATAGTACCATCCACGTTTCCCTTGTGCAATAGTTGTGCTTACCGAATTTGGAAAGTGGTTTGAGCCTTATAATATAGTCCAATGAAAATATCTTATTAATAACTAAATCATGAAACTTGTGTCACAGATCAATCATTTTTAGAGATGGGATCTCACCTAGGATGTCACCCATGATAGTCAGAGGCTTTAATTCATCACATGTTGGAGATTAATTCCACCATGTCTGTTGGTTAAGAATCCTTGTGAGTCTTTTGAGGTTTTTACAGTAGTACAAAAGGAATGCTCTTCAGATTGCCACTGGAAATTTGTTTAGTTTTCCATGTAATAAACCCAAAATTGTGATAAGAATATTTACTTACTGTGTGCTAAGAAATTTAAAGACAGGCTGGCAAGATGGCTTAAGTGTTGGGCAGCACGCCCGAGGGCTGGAGTTTGATCTCTGAGAGGCACACACACTCCTGCAGTCTGATCTCTGACCTCCAAACATGCCACTTCACCTAAAAGTAAATCAACAAATATACATATTTAAAGTCTAAAGGAACTACAAATTAAGACAGATATATACTTTAACTTAAGAATATGTGAATTTACTGATATTCCTTTGGTATGATGTATTTCTCAGTATAAAATCTTTCCATGTTGTATAATTTTTGTCCATGCCAAATACATCATGCATTAGTTTGTGGTGTGGTGCCCCTCATAATTACATGATTAAGATTGTCTTTATGTGACTAAATGTTGTAGATAAATTATTGACTTTTAAAAAATCTTCTTAAATTAGGTTATTGCTCAGTGAATATATGCAAGTGATGGATGACAGACATTGCTTATTGACGGAAACCTTGTTTTCTTTTATCATAAAGGTTATTGTTTTAAATTCTAGAAAAAAATACCTGGAAGTTTAAATAATTCTCCCCCCCAAAAAAAAGAAACAAGAAGAAAAGTTAAGTAAGAAGGCAGTTGCACATGTTAAGCCACAAAATAGCTGCACATCTTGCTCCCCACTTTTGTTCAGCCTTCATGACACAGGCATTTGCTTTGAATTCTTCATTTCAAAGCGTTAAGCTGTTGTGATTTCACCTTACTTAACTAGTTTATTTATGGGACTCAGTTCTGTGGCAGGCATCAAATGGTGGCTCAGCTAACAGAGATTTGGCAATAGCAGTGACGGTTAGAACACGTTTCTCCCCCTCTAAGACAGAGTCAATACAAGTAGATGCAAAGGCTTTTAATTTTCAGGGTTTATTTGCTTGGGACAACGTTGTGTTCATGACTTCATGTTGTAATCATCTGTCATTCTTCTCTTCTTGGAGTGGCAGTTTCCAGTTCTCATTTCGGTAGCCTCTCTGCCTACTGTTAACAGCAGCTGATTTTTTTCCTGTGGTGTGTGTAAGTACAGTTGCATGGTTTGGAAATATTGGGTCTCCCACGGGCAAGTCCAGCCTCCGTATGCAGGGGAGGCTGCCCAGCATAGGGTTGTATGCATCTGAAATATGCAAGAGTTCATTTGCAAATATATTACGTGGAGGCTAAAAATATCGCCCACTCCTTAACAACGTGCATCTCGGACAAGCAGGCGCATATTTTGTCATCAAGTTGCTTAAGCTTCTGGAGTCAGGGCTACAACTGGGTCAGATGATAAGATGAGCACAACAGAGGAACGACGAGAGCGTCTGATAAAACCTGATTGATTGATGTCTGGCTTCCCCACCATCACCGGCAGTTGACAGTTAGTTTGGGATCAGATGATTTGGCTTCTGAGATAGAAGATGAGGCCCAGTAGGCTGGCCTGAAGGACAAAAAGGTCGGTTTCTGTGGAGTGTCAAGTAATGTCGAGCTCCCACAAGGTGGGACAGTATTAATATTTCATTCTTTTTCTTTGAGGCCCAATTCTTAGTATTTGATTGCCATTTTAAAGGCATGGAGATTCAGTCTACCAAGAGAAATGCATGACTATTCCTTTTTCCATGAGATGGAGCACTTTTATGTTGTTCATGTTGTAAAGGACAAGGGCATATGAAGATTTGACATGTCATGTTTCATATGCTTTATAATACCTAATATTTTATGTATTTAATTTAATTATGATCTCAGGGAAAGTGTTATAAAATATCAAAGCACATGAACTGACTAAATTCAATATTTGAATAATTTCTGAAGAAGTATGCGTTTCTCAGAAGAAAAACTACTGTGTCAACTAACCTAGGTTTTCAACTTTGTCTAGGTTCTTCCTGTTATACATTGTGTGAAGCTGGGATTAAAAACATTCTATTACACAACACAGAGTTTGAAATAAAAAAAAAACAGTTGGTACAATCAAAGAACTTTATATAGAGGCGAATGCTTAATGGCTGTGGTTTTTCTCCACTTTAGTCCTGTTGATGATAGGATTATTAAAATTTTAACTTGTATTTTGATTATAAGAGTACATTCCCGACACATACAGGAATCATTTACGAAATATACAAATTGCCAATATGTGTGTTATTATGGTACTTGTAGTTTTTATTATAGAACTTGTGGGTTTGAAAGTAGCAATAGAATTATATTTCTTAAAAGGAGGAAGGAAAGAAGCGAGTGATAGAGTAGGAGGGAGAGAGGAAGGAAGGGAGAGGGGCATGTTAGCTAGCTCTGGAATAAAATGTTTTCCAGTGTTAGCCAAGAATGTTTGTGGATACCTGTTTTCGAACTGGAATTCCCATTTCTGGGGGTTGAGTTTGAGTATAGGATACATTGGTCCACCCTGGAAATCCTCTATAAAGAACCCCCTTCTCTCTGATGTATCAGGGCTAGATTTCCTAAGGCCAACTGAGTCTCAGCTAGTGCAGAAAGATTAAAAGCAGAATGGGGAATTTCAGAAGGTGCTGCCCTGCTGATAGGACGCGTGGGATGGACGTGAAAGCACTTGTCCCAGAATTGAAGTGGTTTTCACTATACGTCTTCATGCCATGTGAACGGATGCCTCTCTGTCAGTCATGGGTAGCAACACTCCCAGAAATGTTTCTATAAAGGGAATGGTCCATTTTCTTTTAAATAAATTCATGTAAAACAAAATAATCTATTATCAATATCTATCTACCTCTCTATCATATCTATCTATCTATCTATCTATCTATCTATCTATCTATCTATCTATAGCTATTCATTATTCTAGCTATATCTATACACACATTTACTATATATATGTATATATATTTTACATGTAGTGCTCATTAATACAGCGTCTGTCTATCTATCTATCATCTATCTATCTATCTATCTATCTATCATCTATCTATCTATCTATCTATCTATCTATCATCTATGTATCTATCTATCCATTATTATATCTATACATACATACACTATATATGTATATATATTTTACATTAATACAGCATACGTATGCAAAAATATTCAAGAAGGTTATGGATATGCTAAAAAATTTGTGGCAAACACGTTTTGAGCAAAGAAGTGCACCTTTAGTGACTCTGCTGTGATGGTCACATTGCTGGCGGATATCTTGTGATATTGGTCCTTTGAGGTGGCTATTAATAGTTGATATGTTTATTCCATTAGGAGAAGAAGAACGGAAGTAGAGTGTCTTAGTTTGATCTCTGCATCAGTCACTGATGCATTTCTCAGTAGTTACTATGATGCTGCTTTTCAGGCAGTATGGTGAAAATGGAGTTCACTTAGAGTCAGATTGAATACTCAGATCTTCAGAGCTCATTGGCCTGTCTTTCTACGTACATACATTACTATGATAGATTTTGTGCCTTTCCATTCTTTATCGTCTTTTTATTCTCTTTCATTCTGGGTTTTATACTATAACTTTCATACATGTATAATATATGCATATTACTCATGATATATAACACTTATGCATGTACAAATTTCACTTTAGTATTCTAAAATAGTTACTTGTACATTAAAAAAAATCAAAGCTGGCAAAGGAGAAAATTATTGCATCATGTCATTTGCCAATTGAAAAACAGATTATTAATGAAGCTGAAAAAAATTCTTAAATGCTAGTGGTGCAGCGTTTGTCAGTGGCCCTGTATCAAAATGCAACACTTTATGTGTTTGTGGTGACACAGTTGAAACAAAGCTACTAAGCCACATTTGTATGAAACTGTAACACAAAACTTATGTACAATTATATCCAGTATACAATAGAGAGGGGAAAGAAAGGAGGATGCTAATAGTTTTAAAATTGTAGTCAGCTGGTATTACATGGATGGTTGGGCTACAAAGGTTGCCTAGACTGGAATTTCATGATTGGTCCTACAGCTTTGGAAAGACCTTCCAGGAAGAGTTTGAGAGTTCTAGTGAAATATTGAGACATTTGCTTTGTTGTTTCTTTCTCCTTCTCAACTTTGAAGAAAGCATAGGGACATTTACTTCTGGGATGTTGCTAACTCAGCTCTCAAGAATGTTTTCTTTAAATGCTGGTCAGCCCTAGTGTCTTTTTATTGGTAAATAATCTAGGCACTGCAGGGGTTGAAACAGTGCATTGTTCTCAGTATCTGAAAAAATAATTGCTATTGCACAACAAAAAAAGGAATGTTTGCTTTGGATCCATAGGCTTTGAAGAGCTTCTGAATATTATCAGAACATTTTATTAAACATTTGTATATTCAAGAATTTTCTAAGAAAGATTTTCTTATGATACTGTCAATAGGTTTCAAAACTTCAAAATCACTCAAAATGATTTCTGTGTATAAAAATCTGTATTATCAGTGGTTGCATTTTTATTGCAATCTCAGGGAGTAGAGACAATTTTACCTTACATGCCAAAATTGTTTTTTTTTTTTAAGGAAAAAACTTTTAATGATAGCACCTTGCTGCTTTAACTTTCCAGTGTTCTCGGAAATTCCTATTCAGGATTTTAATCACATTTTTATCATGTTGTCTGTGATCTGTCCTTACAGCTTACCTCTTCAGCAGGTACATAGGGTACCACTGCTCTCACCAGTCATGTGTAAGCAGCATCAGGGCATTACTACCTCATGGGTCTTCTGTTTCTTGAGTCTGATGAGATATCTCTCTTTTGGAATATTTTCTTTTCCTAAAACTTCCATGTGTAGTTTCTTGTCATAGCTTCCCATGCCATGAGGTAACTGCTTAGAATGGGCTCTTCTGTCTTCTTTAGTGGGTTTTCTCATCCATATGCCCTATACACACCCCACATAATATTATCTGATTTTGAAGGGCAAGTAGGTTTTCCATAGTAACTAATTACTCAGTCTTGTTCTGTAACTAAATACCAGAGACAGCAATTTCAAGGAGGAACTGACCAATCATATTCACAGTCTGGAATGTAGTAGTAAGAGGGCCACTTATACATCCCGGCTGCCAAGAACTGAAATAATCACACAGAAACTGTATTAATTAAATCACTGCTCGGCCTATTAGCTCTAACTTATTATTGGTTAGCTCTTACATATGAGTTTAACCTATTTTTAGTAATCTTTGTATTGCCTCATGGCTTACCTGGTAAAGTTCCGGCGTCTGTCTCCAGCGGGACTACATGGCTTCTCTCTGACTCTCCCTCCTTTCTCCCAGCATTCAGTTTAGTTTTCCCAACCTAGTTCTGTTCTACCCTACCAGGACAAGCCAGTTTCTTTATTAACCAATGGTATTCACAGCATACAGAGGGGAATCCCACATCAGTGGAAGCAGAGAGAATTGAATGCTAGTGTTCAGCTTGTTTTTCTTTTTGTTGAGTCTGAGACTGAATGGGGATTGGTACTGTCCACATCCAGACTTGTTACGGGAGGTCCTCCCACTCCTCCAGCCTATCAACGCTGAGATACCAGCCCATTGGGGCGTGGTCTCTCTCCTTTGACTCAATCTTCCCTCCTGATCAACCTGGAACTGTTTCCATAATGAATCTCTCATTCACTGAAGCTGACCGTGAAGATTCACCATTGCATACATCTAGTAATGTCAAAAGGAAATTATATCTTGACCTAGAACAGAAAAAGTGTTACAGAGCATGACATTGTCAAGATTCATTGAGTAATTGATGCAATAAAAAAAAAGAATATAGCCAGAGAGCTGATTTGTGTTTCAAAAAACTTTGTATGCATGTTAGGGAATTTGAATTCATTCTTTCAGTAATTGATGACCATTGCGAACTTTTAAATAAGTCTGATTACCATGTATTGAGTTTGCTTGATAATCTCATCAGCTTCTCAAATTATAGTTTCTAGATGGGAGGGAACAAGGGACTCGTGAGTTGACAGCAAGCTTCAGCTAACTTCCATTTTGTGAAATTTAACAATTATTGTTATCTCAAATTCAACTTTAGACCTTTTGTGCTATGCTCTAACTTTTACACACAGACTCAATAACTGCACCATAGCTGATATCTACAATAATCACCCTGTATTCAGGAGTTTGATGTGAATATTTTATTGAGGCTCAGGCAACACACACAAAAACAGATGAGCAGAGTGGTATCTTTTTAATTGAATCTGTTTGTGCTTAACTCATGAGACTGTCTTTGCTAGTAGCTTTCCATTCATTTATATGCATTAGCCTAGTTTTTATAACCAAGTATGGAGAAGAATATGTTTACAGTAGCAAATGGGCCAAATGCTAGATAATTGGATCGCTGGTTGTTACATCCTCAAGGAAACATGATAGGAAAGTTCATAGCGATGGAAATTGCACATGTGCTCTATGACACAGAATTTTCATATATTCTACAGATACCTACATATATGTGCTCACTACCTACATATACGTGTATATGATTTACAGTAATATAAACTTAGAAATTATCTAAATATCCATCAATAGGCTAAATAAATACCTCACATCTCTTATATACTATAAAAACTAGAGTTGTTTATGTCTATGATGATATAGGAATATTTCAAAAACACATGAATTAAAAATAGAATTTTTATACTGAAAAAATAAAGCATGAGTGGATAGGCTGACACATGTTTATTTTTTCATGAAAAATTTCAGTAAAATTGTGCAGTAAATTATTGATGTGTGAGGACCAAAGAACATGTAGCTTGCTATTCCAATGCATGCTGATAATATTGTTTCAAAATTTGTTACAGTTTTACACAGTTACAGATTAATACCAACAAGAGAGGTAAGAGGTAAAGTACGTGTGTTATTTTCATGCCATTAGTTGTGTTGCTAATAAGTCCTATTATTGGCAGCAGGGTTTTTATTGGAAAAAAATAGGGATCTATTGCCAGAACAACCTAGTTTTAAATGACTCCTGGGCTGTGGAGTTGAGAGGATAGATATGCTGCCCAAAGTTGGAAAGAAAGAGAAAAAAAGGATTGATTCAAGCTCTTTCTCATTCAGATATGAACACAGGGAGGAGGAAACACTTATAATGCCAATTTTAGTCTAGTCCTTATTAAGCTTCTATGCAAAGATACCAAAACTGGACCTTCAGCGAAGATTAATTCTCTTTTACTTTAGAAAAGACATTCCCTTTAAATGTATAGCATTTCTCTACTCTCAGCACAGGTCACAGTTATGTAATTAACCTCAGATTAATAGTATATGATCGTTAGGTCTTAGATAAATGATCTATTCTTGAAAAATCCCATGTAGTGTTCTAGGCCTTATTTCACAAAGAGAAGTTCATTTCTATGGCATTGCTTTTCAGAATTTTCAGAAAAATTGTTCTGCTTTGCCCCAAAGCATCATACTCTCATGCAAATCTAATGTTTTCGCACTAAGTGATTTAATGATGTTTCTCATTTTCATCCGTGTGATCATAAGCAGATAGAGTTTAACCCTGGTTCCAGCCCAAATATCTTAACGATGAAGCTCTTTTTAACAGACCATTTTAAATCTGCACCTCAGAGTGGATTTTGTATCCTCGAACCTGTCCCAGGCCATCACATGCGTCCTTGTGGGAAGTCATGGCAACAGAAGCCGGAAATGAGTCTGTGTATAGCCTGGGTGAAGGTTCAAACCCAAGGCCCCCGTGGCACCACAGGGTGATATCCCAAGAAAAATGGGAAGGTGAAAATTCACAACTGCCCCAATGAGCATCCTCTGGTATTTATGACCAAGGGCAAAGAGATTTAAATATGGTGATTTGCCAAATAATTTTAAGAGGTGACACAGGATAGAAGTAATTTCACAGTGTGAAATTAAGAGAAAACTTAAAAGTATTTGTTTTTCTCAATTGAAGGAACCTAGCACCTGGAAAAGCTAATGCCTCTTGCTGAATCAATTATGTGTTAAGGACTTATAACATGTTGGAATTCTGAGACCCTATCAAGGTCCAGCCTTTCATATTGTCATCTACCAATTTCATGCTTGGAAACTATGCAATCGGGTTACAAATAAAGCACACAGAAAATGCTCCAATGTTTTAAACCAGTTCACATTTTATGTTGGCTACATTCATAGCTTTTCTGGGAAGCACATGGCCTGGTAGCCACAGGTTGAACATATGTCGATGGACATGAATATTTAGTTCCAAGGAGCAATGCACTCTGTGGTAACTTTATGAACGTAGGGTACAATTTGGAGAGAAATGAGTTGATCTCCTGAGATACGTCTGCTGTCAAGAATTTTGGCTCCTGTGTGTCCTGCTGATGTCCCAGCCATCAACTGTTAAAAGCTTCAAGTGGTTTTCTTGATGATAAAGTTAGTGGTTAGTACTAAAAATAAACTCATACAGACGCACTGATAGCCCTCACAGGTTATATTATTGAAGATGATCTGGTCAGCACAGCAAAGCCCGGATGACTGTACTAAATATCCGGGGGGAGTGATCCTCATAGTTTTGATGCTATGAGTTATATTATGCTATGAGTTAGACTCCTAGCATAGCTGTATGCTACTAGAATCCAACTTCAGAACTGGGTGGCAGCAATCCATTGCTATGCTCACTCTCCTTAACCACTCCTGGAATTCTGTTGGCCCTGAGCTCTGATGACTCCAAGATGACTTTGCAAATGGTCTACATGAAAATGAGGGTTGAGGTCAACTTATGTATTAACTTTTAGGCCCCCAAACACAAAGCAGTTGTTGGTGTGACAGTATTTCCTGGGATACTTCTCATGGTTATATTTTATACGTTCTCAGTTTGAAGAGGATTGATTCATAAAATCATGTGGTATGCTAGACCACAGACGTGTATTGGAATTCAAACCCCAGCTACTTCCTGCTTATAGTTCCCGAAGAAGTGATTTACTCAATGAGTTTCTCCGTTTGTAAAGCAAGGGTGACTAGAGGAATCTCTGCAATGGAGTTGAGAGTATTAAATAGATTAATGTTTGAGACACTTTACAACAGTGTCAGAAATCATGAATAAAACTTTTCCTTATTACTGGCATTTTTTAAAAGTCAACTCCAGGGAAAGACATCATTTCACCATGATGGTAAATATCCCAGGTAACTGAAATATAATGCAAAAGCTCTCCAGTTTGCTCATTTTAGTTAACAAAGAGTATTTTTTGTAATGTTTCCTGGTTGCAGTAAATTTTATTATATAGTTCTTGCCAAGAGAACATTTGAATGGTTTTTCCCAGACAACCTTTATACATTTCTAAGAATAATAAACAATTTACTGACAGAGAAGAAAATACTTTGAACTTCAGTGAGAAATTCTGCATGAAACAAACTGACAGCAAAATGAACATATACTGCTGGAAATATATAGCTGTCTTTGTAAATGGTATGAACTCCTTTGCAGATCACACTGTTGAATTTATTGATATTAAATAAAAAATTATTAACTCAAGTACTCCAAAGGTACCTTGGGTATAGTAATCGTTATAGGGAAAGTTAGTGGTGAGACTTTCATTGTTTTGCCTTGGCAGTCAGTTCTGGACTGAATATACAGAATGTATTTTAGTGATATCTGAAAAGGTCATCAAAGGGACCACTTGGTTGAAATGCATTTGGATGACCTGAACACATACTTGTTGTGTCTCTAAAGCCAGACATACTTTATTAGGACAATGCAGCTGGTTTGCTATTTCCATCTCCTCATTATCAACACATTATGGTATGGCCTCTTCCCCCTCACTTCCAGTGCCAAGAATTTGGCAGGGACACTATGTTAGCAAGTTGAAGCCTTGGGGGTGGGGAGAGACAGCAACAGCTTCATACAGCTGCAGGGCAATGGCAGGCTGTTTTCTGAATGTTTTGCTGCTGGCTTAAGATTGATAATAACCATTGTCTCAGTGTGTGGGTGCACCCCTCGCGGTCCTGAGTTCCTTGCTTGTGCTTCGTCTCCTTCTGCTCCTGATTTGGACCTTGAGATTTCTGTCCGGTGCTCCAATGTGGGTCTCTGTCTTTGTCTCCTTTCATCGCCTGATGAAGGTTAATATTCAGGAGGATGCCTATGTGTTTGTCTTTGGATTCACCTTCTTATTTAGCTTCTCTAGGAACATGAATTATAAGCTCAATGTCCTTTATTTATGGCTAGAAACCAAATATGAGTGAGTACATCCCATGTTCCTCTTTTTGGGTCTGTCTTACCTCACTCAGGATAGTGTTTTCTATTTCCATCTATTTGTATGCAAAATTCAAGAAGCAATGGGGATGTTCTATCGGGAACTCACCAAGGCCAGCTGGCCTGGGTCTGAAAAAGCATGGGATAAATTTGGACTAGCTGAACACAGCGGACAATGAGGAAGAATGGGAACTCAAGAACAATTGCAGTGGGTTTTTGATCCTACTGCACGTACTGGCTTTGGGGGAGCCTAGGCAGTTTGGATGCTCACCTTACGAGACCTGAATAGAGGGGGGCGGTCCTTGGGCTTCCCACAGGTCAGGGAACCCTGATTGCTCTTCGAGCAGATGAGGGAGGGTGACTTGATCGGGGGAGGGGGAGAGAAATGGGAGGCGGTGGCAGGGAGGAGGCAGAAATCATTAATAAATAAATAAATTAAAAAAAAATAAATCTGGAAATTAAAAAAAAAGATTGATAATAACCATCTTCAGTCTTTTGAAGAATTTGAAAAAGTACTACAGTTTCTTGGGTTTCCAGGAACACTCAAGGAATGTTCTAGCTGCTTTAGTCTACATTTACATATGTTATAGAACTTATCTGTAAATCTTAATGCTTAAAATTATCCCCTATTCCTACCCTTTCTAGCCATCTTAAGAAACAAAGGCCTCGTCCCTACATACAGAACTACAGGTAGCTAAGGAGAACTCGTCTGCCCCAGGCAAGAGCGCACCAACTGGTTATCCAGTACTCAATGGTCAGCTCTGAAAACACACATACAAGTAACATCATACAGACTGAATGGGTTGTATTTCTGTGCTTGGGAATATAATGTATATACCTGTAGGTGTATGTATGCAGCAACAATCAATGAAAAATTAGGTCATACATTCCAAAAAGACCTACGAGGTATAAATGGGAGACTTACAGGGAGTAAAGGGAAAATGATGTTGAAAATATTATATTCTCAAAAAACGAAAGTAAAAATTAAAAAATAAAGCATTCACATTTATCACTCGGCATACCAATATTTATGACTTAGAAATATTTTTAGGATCCTTTCTCTTCACGTAGAAAGAGGGTATAGGAGGATGCATTTTGATATCAATACAACTTACGTGTATTTTCTTCCTTTTACTATGTTTGACTTAGATGCATCCAAAACTTGACTGAAACAACTAAAATTCAGCAAGTATGAGTTTATTAATAGCAGCAAAACCTCAAAAATTTAGAAATTTATGCATAGGTACCAAATTTCATAATGTTTTCTTGTTACAAAACATACCCATCTATATGGTGATTTTGTTTATATTTATTGTTCAAATTAAAGTTCATTAATGGACTTTCATTTTAAAAACCCAAGTAACGTCTCATGGTATTTCGTGTAGGCTGAGAGGAGAGTGAAGTTCCGAATCAATGGGTGTCTCTCCACAGCTTTGATTCAAGAGAAAATACGTTGCATTTATGACATTCAGTAGTCCAGGAAATGTCGCTGGTGGCAGTGTCACAGTGAGTTCAGACTCAGGGACCTCTGAGACCCTTGTTTCCCTGAAGTCTTCCTCAGCCTAGAGAAAAGGAATCGTTGTCTTCAACGTGACACGCATCGCATCTTATTTTAAGGTGACAGTGGTGGACGATGCCTACACGCGGAAAACTTTGAGATTTCATTAGGGTAGCAGAGCAAGAGTTGTGTCAGGGCGACGCATCTGTAAATGAAGCCACTTTGTTACTGTCAGAATTAACACGTGGATTAAAAAAATCTGTTTTTTAAGCTCTTACAACATTTTTGTACCCTTTATTTTTTAAAAGTAAGTTTTATGTTATTTTTGTACTATTAACATTTTGCACTTATGACACTCCTGCCCCTCACTACTGACAACAAGCAATAGAATTGCTTCAATTAAGAAATAGAACATCAGCCTCTGGCATCTTATTCTGCTGTTCCATCTTTACTTATTTATTTATTTATTTTGCTAGGGAGAATTCATTTGTTTCTTAATTAAGAAAAATACCAATAGCATGAAAAATCTGCTTATGGCACCTGCATGGTAATTAGGCTAAAGGTAGAAACGAAACAAGCACATACATTCCAATAGCAGCCAAAAGGGAACTTGAGCTGATAAAAACGAACTACACTCCCCTTGCACAAATGGAGGCTAAGAGAAGTGTACAGTCATTATGGCTAAGACAATATGCAAACTATCTTCAAAGAAATCAAATTGCTAGAGTGTTTTCATTTGCATGTATTAACTATTAACATAATGAGGCGAAGTGACATTGGACCCGGATTGTGCGTCTGCTCGGATTGATAATTCAACTACATCTGCAAACAGACGGCCAAACCTGTGCTAGTAGTTAGATCAGACATGGCCTCCACGGTGTGGGCTAACACGGAATCTTCAGCTGGTGCACCCTGGTGGTGGCGGATCAGAATCTCCTTCACTTTCACGACACCCCAGCCTTTCGTGTCCCATCTCTTTTAGTTGATAAATTGTTTCTGAAATAGTGGTCTTCCCACACAGAAACTTACTTTGAAATTTAAAGGCGTGAACTTGTCTGAAACTTCCCCGTTTCCTTCAGGCTCACATAAAACAGGTCTTACAGAAAAATGGCATCACATCCACGTCTGTCGGGCAATTGAAAACTTAGGACTTTTTGATTATTTATTCCAAGCTCATGTAAATGTATGATTCTTATTTGTAGCTAATTTAAATCTAGAGAAAAAAAGAAATAATCATTCTTGATATCTTACAGGCCAGGCTCTATGCAGAATACATATTTTTAGTATGACAACTTCATAATACTTTAATCATTTTTATATTCCATTACTCTCTGTCCACCCCTCCCACTCTTAGTGCAGAATACTTTTCTCAGAAAAACTGAGTTAGGCTGACTCACACAGTTGGATAACATATACAGTTCTGGCAAGCCACACAAATCTCCAAATTTAAGGAAAAAAAGCCAAATATATTCCTTAACTTTAGAATTCTAACAAACCAAGATATAATAAAATAAAAACTATCACACTGGAGTTGAGCAAAACAAAGAGAAGGAAAAGAGACCAGGAGAAGGCACAAAAATCAAACCCCAGTCCATATACATACACAGAGGACTATGGTGCAGACAATGTGCGTGCTGATTCAGTCTCTGTGAGTTCGTTTGAGCCTTTCTCATGATGATTTAGAGAATAGTTTAACATTCTGAAACTCAGAGAATATAGCTTAGTCCCAAGACCAAGAAAATCAATTAATTTTGTTATAGTTCTTGGATACATATTGATGTGTCTTACTAGGAGTGAGGACTTCTATTGAAACTTTATTTACTACATGTTCACTCATTCTATTACTGCACGTATATCTTCCTTTGGGTCTGAGAACAGAGGCCAAAGCTGTGCAAGAAAAGCACTGTCTCTGTGCTGATGGGACTAACATTCCCACTGTGGGCAGCGGGCCATGGCAGCAGGAGGAAAGTGGGCAGACGGTGTGACTTCACAGTGGATTGTTACACAGAAAATACGCAGGTTAATGTGCCAGGGGGTATCTGCACTGGTCATCTTCAAGCTGTCCCCTAACATCACACAGTCTATGGAGACTTAGGTCAGTTTCTCAAGCTCACTGCTTTTGGGGAGAAACTACAAAGGGAATACAATTCCTTAAACACTGGTGGGAAACACTGTTAGAGGTGAGTGCCATTTTTTCCCCCATAGAACCTGATCCACACACAGTCCCACAAAATCTAAGATGAAGAATGTGACCTTATGGATGGTTCAGAGGCTGGGAAGGAATGAAGAAGACCCATGGGCTTTGTTGATGAGTTAATATGACCAGGTGTCAGAAAGTGTTGGCTTAGGCACACCTGCAGATTGTTTCTGTTCCAGAAGAGAATAGAGTTCTTCTCAAAGTGTTTGTAGCTCCAAGGAAACTAGTTCAGCTGTTTCATAATTCAGATGTAATTTATGCATATAATCTTTTCATAAAATTTGTAAAGTATCTACATTAATATTTTTAACCAATAAAATTATGGTAATTATATGAACTTGTTCACATTATGGCAGATAATTTCTGTCACAAAATAAAGCATGATTGTATTATGCTACAGATAATACATATAATGAATAGAGTTATATGCTCTAAAATATTTATATATGTATATATACACATCTATTTTCTTTTCTTTTGATGTATAGTATAATGTTAATGATTACTTGGGAAATATTATTGACCACCTCACTTGTATTGGACTGCTGATTGAGGAATTGGAAATTGAAGATCGGAAATGCATTAAATTCACTTTAATTCTCTTTAAAGTATATGCACAACCACTTAATATTAATTAGATACTACCAAGCTCTACTTTCAGAATCACTATCATTTGCTTTATGTATCTATTCAAGGAATATGAGCTAACCAAAAAGGTCATAGAGAAAAGACTGAAGAATCACAAAGAGGAGTGCAGGTTACATGGGTTACATTTGTTTGAGACTAATGACTACTTCCTAGCCTCTAAAATATTCTTCTAAAACAAACAAAATCACCACCTAACAAAAACCAAAGACTTGTTTTCTTTGTGTGGTGTGTTAATTTGATTACATTCAAAAGAGAAACATCAAGTTTCATATTTATTTGTTTAAACTATTGTTTATTTTTTCTGAATAAAATTGGTAATGTGAACTAGCTTCTCTTTGAGGATGTGTTAATACATTTTGTCCAATGCCTATCCTCCTGATCCTTCTAAAATAGTTTCACAAACTGGGGACCAAGTATTCAAACATAAGAGCCCAGAAGGCCTCTCCTGGGCTTAAGGTCCTATCATAATGTGAAACTTCAAAGCCCCATAGCCTTTCAGTCTTATCACTGTTGGAAAGTTCAAAGTCCAGAGTCTCTTCAGAGAGTCAAGGCAAGCTCTTAATTATAATCTCTCCTAAAATCCAAAGCCAAATCAAATGCAGTTTTAGGCAATGATGCAGAATATGCATTACCATTCTCATAAACATGATGAATAAGGGCATAGTGAGAAAATACCAGACTAAAGCAAGGTGGAGACCCAGCAAATGTTGTAACTTTATGTCTGAGATGTCAAAGAGTTTAGCGGGCTTTTCTTTTTACAGTTTTGCTGTGTAAAACACACTGCTCTCTGTTGGGCAAGATCCACTGCCTGTGTGCATCTCCGGCAGCTAACCCATGGCCCTGGCACCTCTAACATCTTGGGGGCTCCAGAGTAATCTAGCCGTCACTTTTACAGCTTCGTGCACTGGCCTCTTAGAACCTCTAGGCAGGGTTCCCCTGCAACACGCCTGGACTCAGTGGCTCCTTTAAAGATTTCACAGCCCCTTTTCCCATATATCCTTCATATCTCTAAAGTCAGAACCATGTGGAAAATACTGCCGGCTTCTATTGCCCACTTAGAATGGAGCCTGGGCCCCTGAGTCACGTTTGCAAGGCTTATTCCTACTGAACTCAAAGTGAAAAGTGGACAGGTAGTATTTTTTTATGACCTAGATTTTTCTGGTAGGTGAATGGATAAGTTTAATTCTTGAGATATTCCCTTGCATATGTGTTTCAAGTTAATAAAAGAACACAACAGTATTTGTTTCTTTCGGTTGTTATATCTGTTGATACCAGTGATGGGTACTTAAGGTAAATATATACATAGTGCTTCTAGAAAACAAGAAAACTTGTTATGAATCCTGCACGTGATGGGGATCTTGTTAGCTACTTCATATTTCATAGTTTTTTCTTACAATATTCATCAGTATAATCCGTTATTAATGTGAGTCATGTAGAGTTAACCCCATTTTAGAAACATTGTTTTGGTTTACAATACAACAGACAGAGTCAATATATGCAGTTGGTTTGGAAGATTTAGTTTTTATCCCTCCATTTTATGATGTAAATAATGCTCTATTGATGTAAATAATGCTCTATTTCCTCCATTTGTGGAGTAATTGTTGTTCAGGAGAAAGATCCAGCAATGAATAAAACGAGTCGTGCTGGTGGAAGACAGTACCTCTTCCTAAGTACGGTGGGTGAAAACCGGTGCTAGTCCATCACATGACTCATTGTTCCTACCCCCACATGGCTTCCAGTCTAACAAAACTGGACGTATATAGAATGCTGCAGAATGAATGACATAGAGCTTCTCTTGAAGAGCCACAGGAGTAATAAACCTGGGGCTTTTGGTTGCAAACTGTACCATTAAGTGCTCTTGACTCCCTTTGAAAATCCTTCAGCATCAAAAAGAAATTTCAGAAAATATATATACATTTTACAGAACACATTTATCTAAATGTAATTGTTCTTTTAATTAAAAAATATAATTTACCTATAATGAATTAATAGCCTATATGGGGCATAGTATTCCCAGGCACTAATATCAACAAAAGCCTTGCCTTTTCATGGCTTATGAAATTTAGCTGAGTGTTGGCGTAGCCTCACATTACCTTACTTTAATTATGTGAAGTTAATAAGATAGGTCCAAAAACTTAATAGAAAACATTGCATATTCAATAGGAATGGTGTAAAAACACACTCAGGGCTCCAGTTCAGTGTGTTCTGTTCCTCCTGTCACCACGAGGTTATGTTTCAGATACGACGACTAAAGGTTATAACACTCATTAGCATGTCGGAGGTACAGGAGAGAGGGAGAGACATCCCGAATGAACAGTGACCCACACAACCCCAAAGGTGTCATGTGATCCACTCCTGCCTCATTCAGAGACGTGGCATGCATCGGAGGGCACTGCCCTATCACTCAGGTAGTTTGAGCAATTTTCATTGCGTTATTTTTTCTCACTGTTTGAGTTTTATGTCCTCCCCAGCCTATTCATGGTGCTTAAATTTCAAATTAGTACCTCATCTTTATCATCTACTTTCTGAAGAACACTACTGTAACCTTTAGATATGTTTACCATCCTAAGGATAACAACAAAGAAAACAAAATGATAAAAGGACAATATTTGAAAGATGATGCACAAGTCCTAGGCTACTCCAATAAATTGTCTGAATGCAGCAACGTTTACCAGCCTTGTGTAATTATGAGACACTGAGAGGCCGAGTGTATAAGATCTAAAATATGAACACAGGGTCAAGTGATGAGGAACCCAGTTGCAGCTTCTCTACTTTTGTGCAGTTTGATAGATTTTCGAGATACTCCCAAGTCATATAATACTCTGTATGGACAGAGTGCATATGGCGAAGTCCAGGAAGATAGTAACGAATTGCAACAGCAGTATTAAGGGAGTATTATTTCTATTATTATAATGTTGAATGCTTCATGTTTTACATTGTCATATACTATTTTCTTTAATGAAGACATTTACATGAGAAGTCAAAACTTACCATTTTAGGATCTGAATTACTTTTCTTAGGAATTAAGTAGAGGGGCCCAACTTCCCTAGTATTCATCAGAGAACAGAAATCAGATTTTCACTATTGCTATCTGTGATCTAAATGCCGTTTGTTTCATTACTTATTTGTCTGTGACCTTTTCTCTAGCGTCAGAGTGCATAGAAACCTCCAGGCTATTGTTTATTCTACAAACATTTATTTTGCATTCATCAGAAATGTTTCTTATTCTAGCGAGAAGCATATTGCCAGTTAATGTGTGCCGTGTCTGGGAAGCCAAGGATCACTGATGGTTGTGCATTTGTCTTCTACTTTTCTTCAAGGACAGTGTATTTCAGACGTGGGGGCAACAATAGTGCACTGATGGAGATAGCTGTAGGAAATTCACATACTAGATAATTCATTTGGAAACAGCAAGTTAATTCTTCCCTTTGTAGTAGGCAGAATGATAACTAGGATTCAGAATTTCATTTGTAAGTTTGAAATCTCAGATTATTTGATTTTACTTCTGAATGATTATGAGATTGAGCAGCACACACCACTTGACCCTGGGTTGTGAGTTCTTGCGTGATCAGCATAGATAATAGAGTATTTCCTTCCTACTTAAGAAGCATTTTCAAAAGGTTTGTAAATATTTGTTTCTCAGGGATCCATTTATCTTCTTTCTCAGTTCCAAAGAACTGTTATAGGGTAACGGAAAAAGATGATAAATGAGCCCAAGGAGCTTGGGTTTAAATTGCCCAAATATATATTGGACTATTGTTTGGTGGACATGGAAAGTCTCGGACTGCATTAATGTGAGCTGATTATTTAATGCCAGAAATATGAAATGAGAGTAAGTCCGTCATTGTGGTATTGTGGCTTTTATTTACCCATAGTTAGATCCATATGAAATGCAATGTTATAAGGAAGAAAACTAGCTGGAAGACATTCCTTTTCAAAGGAATCATCAGGACTTCAGTTCCTCAATTCCCATTTAGTCCAAGAGCCCCGAGAAATGTGGTCTGTAATTGTATACAAACCTGGTGACAAAGAAAGCAGAAAAAAAAATCCCATCTGTTCATTGGTATCCTCCTGCTCAATTCAAGGTAGAGCATAGAACGCACCACAAAGAGTTCTGATTAACTGAACTTAACTGATGTTTATCCAGAAACACTGTTTATTATAATGTCTTCTAAAATTCTCAGTAAGAGTTTATGTTCATTTGTTAAAGGAACATAATGAGCATAGGCTAATTAAAGGCCTTTCCATCATCCTCCATTGAAAATCTCATTGCATACTTATTTTAGTTATAATGTTGGCAGTATAGAAGAGACAGGAGTCGTCATCTTTTATGTATTGATGCTACAGATATTAAACATAGATGCTAACCTGCACTGGTTATCACTGTACAGTGGTTAAATATACTTGTGTATGTGTGCATGTATGTGTCTTTTCATATCATTTTATCTACTAATAAAAGGATATATTTCCAAACTTATACATGGCCTTCTTAATTTTTCATTTCCACCCTCATCTGATTTGCTGCCATTTATTTAAAGAATCTAGCATAAGGATCTAGTTTTGTCACCTACAGTACAATGACTGAACTATCGCATACCATCATTTAATTCTTGAAGGCTACAATTTAAGCAGGGAGATTAGTGGACAAAAGGCATTAAACTATTTAAGATGAAGATGAAGAAGCAAAATACAGATTTGACATTAGACTTTTAGATTTTTTTTCTTCTGAAATCCTTGAATTTACCAATCCAACATCTAATGTTATTTATCCTCCTTCATAAAAATATTTGTATTATGGATGAGGGCTATATGACTATGGGAGTCATGGTTGGCTCCTTGAGATGGGAGAGAATTTTCATGAACAGTGTATTGTACCAGCAGCTTCATTCTTGAGCTTTGAAATGGAGGGACGTTATAGGAACAGTAAGAAAGTTAGCTTAAAGTAAAAAGGTACAAGATATAATTGTCATGGACAGCATGATGGAAGGGGCTATGGAGCCTGGAAAGGGGAGGGTTTGGGCTGTCACAATGCAGCAGTGAGACATCAAGACTGATGTGAAAGTTATGAACAGAAGTGATATGGTCTACAATAATCTCTGGGTTTGTGCTAAGACATTTCTACTGTGATGATGATTTCCTGGGCCATGGTTGGATCTAGAGATGGAAAAGAACCTAGCAGTTCTATTGAAATTTTACTCCAGGAGCCCTGGCATCAAAAATAAATTGTAGAGTCTATTCTAAGGTTTTCTTTTTTTTCCCTTTAGTTGTTGAACATTGAAAATAAAGTCATAGAAATAGCTGTATAATTAAAAGGGAGTGGCTACTTCAGGATAAAGTCAAAGGGGCTAGGTATTGACTAGAATTTTTGTTTAAAAGTTAGACAACATGGAAGATTGTTCATAGGAAGCAAGGGAAGAATATCTTTCTCAGGGAAGTGTGAGAGAGAAAACTTGGCCAACAACTCTAATGGATACCAAGCAGAGGAAGAAATAGTTACCTTGATTTTAGTATTTTTTCCGATAAATTTTAGTCCAATTATTGTTGAGTTTTAGAGGATCCAAGTAGGACCATGTTTATCCTAATGTAGAGATTACCACATTTGGTGGCATTTTAAGTTGGTTGAACGCTCTTCCCTTGGAATCCTTTTAGTGGGATCAAAACTGTCAGGAAATTGTGTCCATTTATTGATTTGACTTGGTAATGTGAATAATGAAGTCTGGGATATTTTATAGAAATGAGTCTTTGTCCTTTTGAATCAAATATTTTTCTTCTTTATCACACATATTCAAAGTTGTTGTAATGAGAATATTTGGGGCAAATTCCACCTTGTGATTAAAATGTTTCATTTTATTATTAAAGGCAAATTGCAATATTCTGTTAATAGAAACTTTTTTAACTAACCTTATTGCCATTTGTCTGGTTCACAGTGGCATTAGCATCTCTTGTGAGCATTTAAGAAATGAAGATTCCTAAACTAAAATTATAGAATAAAGGATTTACATTCTTGGTGTAAGGTTGTAGCACAGTGGTAGAATACCAGGTTCTTAAATTCCATTCTAAAGACACACACATACACACATCAGAAACATGAGGGCTGGGTCTCAGGAATTAATGTTTTGCCCAGCCCTTCGAGTGTTTACATTATAAAGTAATAAAGAATTATTTAAACAATATTTCATCACATCTAAATAGTGCTTCATCTCCTACACTCTGTGCCTCAAGCTTCATATTAAACTTCAGATGTGCGGTAGTGCTGTGTTGACTTTGTATATTGCTGATTGGGCTCGGTGTTACTTAGTGAGTATGTACATTTAACTTTGTACCTGTACTTGTAATAGAAGCTTCATCTGATAATTTGTGAATATCTTATGAAGTTTTGCTTCCTTTTTATCATATGCATTAAGTGTGCATTTCCTAAATAATGACATTCTAAATGATAATTTGTATTATTATCAGTGTCCCCTGCTAATAATTTACAAAAAGATAATTGATGTATTTATGACATTGGCAACACAGGATTCAAAATAACTTCATTATTAGGGACATGTGTGACTATAATTTAAAACCAAATCCAGGAAATAATAATTTGCTTCTTCTCTACTTCTTTTAAAGTGAGATTATCTTTTTGAATGTTTCTTTTACTTTTACACTTTTGCTGATTTATCAACTGGATATGTGTGAGTATATTGCCTAAGCAGACAGACAAAAGTAAGACTCAAAATTGTGTCTATCCTTAGGATGTCTCCAATAACATTTTTTTGGAGACAGAATCTCTCCATTATGTAACTCTGGGTGTCCTGGAACTTCCTGCACAGACCAGGCTGACCTCAAATTCACAAATATCTATCTGCCTCTGCCTCTTGAGTGCTGGAATTAAAGACTTACGTCACTATGCCCGGCCCAATGTCTATTGATCTCTCTGTGAAAAGCAAACTTCAAACAATGATGGAGAGGTAGTTCTGTCTTTGAGATGGTAGATGAAGACCACTACAGATACCATAGCCAATCAAAATGCAGAGTTATGGGGCCCAGTTCCAATTAACACCTCTTCAAAACACTCCTGCACCTAAAACTAGAAAATGTTGAGGAATAGGGGCTAGAAAGACTACAGGAACAAGAGACTTGAAGTTTGCTGTGAGACTGTGTCTCCCACTATATCAGAACTATACCCATAAAGTCTCACCAACGTTACTGCCTAAATGTGAGCTTACAAAAGAATGGACCAATGGGCATCCATACCAAAAGAGGCAGTCGAGGAAGCTGGCAACCCTACAAGTGTTCTATCCCAGGGAAGCGTTCACCAATTTGTTGTCAAGTGGCAAATGGTCAACTCTTAAAGCATATATGCAAGTAACATTATAAGTCCTAAGACTATATGTGTAATAAATACATGCATGCATGCAATAACAGTTGTTGCAAAAAGAGGCTATGAATTTGAAAGATAGTGGGGACTGGAAGGAGAAAAGGGAAGGGAGATACATAATTATATTATAATTTCAAAATTGAAATGAATAAATGCATGATATCATACTGTATAGGATAAATGAGAAAGATGGGAGACAGGCTTTCCACAAAAACAAGAAGTTATTCTCGTATAGAATGTTTCTGTGTTCACAGAATGAAACACAATCAAATGTTTGTATTTAAACCTTACCTGTGTGTCTGTCTGCGTACTTACCTCTGTACATATTTATGTCAGTCAGTCACATTGAGAGCGATTCACACATTAGTTCACTGTAGAGAACAGCATCCATGCAGGACTCTCTAAAAATTAGTTTAAAAAAAAAGAGTTTGAGTTAAATTTGCTCATCTGGACAAGCAAAGTGCCTTGTGTTTAGTCATATGACTTTCTAAGGAAAATTTGAAAGCCGTGAGCACCATAGGTCATGGTAATTCACCTTCCTGTCTTTGCTCTTTCTCATACTAATTTCTAGAGTGGAAGAAACGAAAACCATATTCCATACTTCTGGAACCTTTCCTTATTTTCTGGAAAGTTCTTTATTGTGCTCCCATACTGCATGTGTTTTTGTCTTTGTCTCATTTGCAAAATCACTCAGTTTGTTTGGATGTCACCTCTCTGGAGAGCCTGTTCTTTGAATACCACTTGTAGAACAGTGTCCCTGGCTATCAACACATTCTAAGCAATGTTTCTTCAGGGCATTTAATATCAGCTGAAATGAATGCTCTATGCAGGCGAGATTTTTACTGTTGTTTTAAATTCTTATTATTTTATGTGGGGGGGGTATTTTGTGTAAATATATGTCTGTACGTCACGTGCATGTGTGCAATGCCAAGTGACGCCAGGTAAGGGCATCAGATGTACTGGCACTGGATTCACAGAGGCTTTTTAACTCCCTTGTGGGTGCTGGGAATTGACTCAAGGACCTATGGAAGAGCAGCCAGTGCTCCTAACTGTTGAGCCATCTATCAGCCCCAATAGGCAAGATGTTCAAAAACGCTATGTGTCAGAAACTCAAATGGTTCTGGCCATCCAAAACTTTTTAGGTGTTTTTAAACAAAATATAATTTTTATTAGACCTGAGATTTAATATTTTTTTCTGGTGCTGATACAATGCTAAGCAGTAGTAGCCAATCAACAATTATTGGCAGAAAGTAAATGTATAAAGTGGTAAAAATCAGAAATGTATCAATAGTGGCAAGTGTATGCATGTCTGCTAATTTCCTTGTAATTAGTCTTTACATTAAAGGCACACATTGGAACTCATTTTATCTGACTTCCTATTGTGCAGCAATTTAAAGACTGGTGTTTTAGATTTCTTTGCTTTCTTTTATGTGTAGGGGTTGACTGAGTTTTCTGTCCTGCCTGGTTTCTTCAGTCAGTAAGTCCAAAAGAAGCACACAGAGGTCTACATTAATTATAAAGCTGATTGGCCTAGTATCTCGGACTTCTTATTAACTCTTAGAACTTATATTAGCCCATTATTTTCTTCTGTGTTAGCCAGGTGGCTTGGTACCTTATTTGGTGAGGCAATCACATATTGCTTCTTCTGTGGCTGGGTCATGACTACATACTGCAGAATCTTCTTCCCAGCACTTTCTTGTTCTCATTGCCCTGCCTGGTTGTCCTACCTATACTTCCTGCCTGGCTACTAGGCAATCAGAATTTTATTAAAATACGATTGACAGGGTACAAACCATTGTCCCACAGCATAGGGATATTTTGCCTGCAGGTATACGTGTGTGCCACATACATGCCTGGTGCTCACAGAGGCCTCAAAAAGACACCAAATCCTCTGGAGCCAGGGATACAGATGTTGTGAACCACTGTGTAGTGCTGGGAACTGACCCAGGTCCTCAGGAAGAGCAGAGAGTGCTCTGAACTGCCAACTGCAGTCACCTTTCCAGCCTAGCTCTCTAATTCAAAAATATATGTCTATACACACTTATATATAAAATATATGATATAATATATATTAAAGGATCAGGAAGTTTTTTCCTTATTGTCTCTCTCTCTCTCTCTGTGTGTGTGTGTGTGTGTGTGTGTGTGTGTGTGTGTTTGTGTGTGTGTTAAAGCTTAAATTTTGGGCAAGTGCCTATTTGTAGCTGTTGGTTTAAATATACTTGAATTTTTGTATCTTTAAAATCATTAATGAAGTGGGGCTTTATTACACAGGACATCATGGAGTGTTGGGCTGCGATAGTGATCGAGTGTCACCCACCTATTTCCTAGATTGTTTCATTCAGAACGGCCGAGTGTGAGACAAACTTTAGCAGGAAACTCTCATGAGAGGCAATTCATGATGCTGAAAACAACTTCAGGATGCTAATCTAACTTTTTTTTTCTGCACCAAGAAATGTGATTAAGATATGTTCAATGGAAATCTATACAAAACTTGTGAAATTGTTAAAATATTCAAATATGCCATATTGTAACAAGAAAACCCTGAGTCGCACTGAAATCAGCAGTGAACAGCTGTGTTTTAAAGGACGGTCCTTTGAATGTCACTTGACAATTTGCTTTCAATTAGAAGTAATTTACAGGAAGATGCCCACAAGCTAATCTTTACAGGATAATTAAGTTCCATTTTCTTTACTTTTAATTAAAAAGCAGAAAAGATTTAGCTGATCCATAAAAAATGTTCTGTTTAAACATTCATCAGACTTCACACTTTTTTTGTTGTTTGTTGTAGCAGATGTTATCAGAAGTGCAGCCTGCTCTGTTTCAGACTCGCATGTTTGGAAAGTGAAGCAAGAGTCGTGTGGCAGGCGTGCACTCGTGAGGTATGGTCACTTCACATCTGTACGATCCACAGATCTGCTGGTGCAGCCGGTGGTCCTGCCCTGCCTGACTCCTTGAATTGGGGGAGAGAGCTGCTCGCTGTGAATTGGGAAAGGGGCGACTTTTGAATTTTGAACATTGCACAAAATATGATGATACTTTGTAAAACAGAAATCTCAATGGAAACTTTTAAAGTTCTAATTGATTACTGTTTGACTGTAACTTTGATCATAAAATTTTGATGCTATTGGATCAGGAATTTTCAATTTAATTGAAAAGATAGAAATTTAATGCTTTGTTATCATTTAGAAACTCTTTTCTCTGCATTAACCCAGTTTGGGCATTCTTATTTTGCTTTTATTTGGTAGAATGACTACGTTGATAGGGTTCATTTGAAGCCTTGGTTTTCGAAACCACTACAGCCTGCACCATTTCTAACTGAAGACCTCCTGAAGTATAACTTGTCAAGTCTACTCTTAGGTCATAATATGCTAATAAATTTTCTACCCTATGTTCTTCAGGCAACAGCTCTTAAACTGGACTGGTTGAAGGCATTTGTTTCCTTCTGACTTTTTTTGGTTTTTTGTTTGTTTGTGGCAATTAATCAACCTGTTCAGGCTGGATGTAATAGTCTTGCTTTTCTTGAGATGTATACTACGTTTTCTGAAGTGTAGAGAAGTTAGGCCGTTGTGTAAGTCTATGTTAAAACGTCACCCTTGTCGTTCCATTCACTGTGCCTTTTGTCAAACAGACTTGATG
Organism: Microtus pennsylvanicus; assembly: GCF_037038515.1. NCBI lineage: Eukaryota > Metazoa > Chordata > Mammalia > Rodentia > Cricetidae > Microtus > Microtus pennsylvanicus. The sequence goes on along the minus strand of NC_134580.1, from coordinate 60,129,269 downwards.
TCTACACTCCAGCTCACTGTGTTCCAAAGATATAAAGATGCCATTTATCTCATTTCTTCTGCGTCTTTATTTTCTTATTAACTTCTGTCCATTGGAAAGAGATGTCAAAGCGAAAAAAAAAAGGTGCTTAGATGCTCCTTCGGCTATGTACCTTGGCTGGATGAGTTTCCATGTTATGCCAACATGCCCAAGGGCACTGGATCAGTGCTGTGCACTGCCAGCAAAGAGTAAACAGCGCTGTTTGTTTCAGCACACGCTAAAGTCTCAGGTAGGAGATTAATTATAATCATCACAATGTGTTAATTTAAATGGAGCATGTGTTGGGACACGTAAAAGCCATTGGGTTTTGTCATGGATTTGTCAAAGTGTCTGCATCACTTTCTGAAAGCCTCACACCCAGGAAAGATGAAGCAGGCCTCTCTCTACTTTCCTCTTCTGCAATCAACACCTGGTTTGATTACATCTTTTTGAACTCTGGCAGCTCTACCGTGAAGTCCTCATTTGGAAATTTTTTTATGGAACAGAATAACAAATATAGTGGAAACTTTCCTTTTGGGAGATATCTACTTTTTCTTGTCAACCTATAGTTCACCTTTCTTTTAGCCAAGGGTAATGCGGTTTTGTTGCTGTTGGAAACAATGATTTCCTTTGGTCCCTTGGTTTTCAAGGGAAGGAGGATGTGAGAAAGGCAGGACAGATGCTCAGGTCTTTGTGGTTCTTGGGGACGTACTGACATTCTCAGCCGTGCTTCTCTGGCGTGTTCATGACGTTTGCACATTGGTTTGTGCTTGGCTGATCCTCTTTAAATATCCTTTAAAAACTGAAATAGCAAGGAGACATAGATGCAGTGCTGTGTGGTACATTACATACAGTCCACCAAACTCTTTCTCATTCAGTTTTCTTTCTTTTTTTTCTTCAAAATTAAAAGCATCTGTGAACTGCAAAGTTCTAGGCAGTTGTGTGGCTTTTCTTCTCCTTATGGCCTTGCTTTCTAGGCCGCTAAGTGTTGTGAGTACTGCACATTGCATTTCTCGCCCTAACTCCATGTAGAAATTGTATGCTCAAACCATACAGACACATGAGATTGATTAGTTTTCTACTTCAAGAGATAGCAAAGAAATTGTTCTGATTCATATTTGCCATGTTTTTGTTTCTGTTTAACATGGTGTGGTAGCTGGTTCTTCTCTTGCACTTCGGATCCATGTACTTTTAAAATAGAAGCATTTATTGCTTCCCCTGGTACATTTTTATTTCTTCCATGGTTTTTTTCCAAAATATAATTTTGAAATCATCTGTGCTACTTTACTTAATATACACATTTTGCCTGTATTCTTTGATCCTTCAGGTATACCTGATTAACGGCGATGGCCAAGATGCCATTGCCGTTTCTCGACAAATGTGGGTCCCCATTGTTCACATCCAGCTCTGTTGCTTTGCAGCTTCACACTGCTGTTGAATTCCTGAAACGTTTCTCTTCCGCCCACTCTGCAGCCTCGGCTCCAGCAAGGTGGGGGTTCCCATCTGGTTCTCAGCCCTTACCTTGTTGATTCCATACTTTCTTCACTTGCATCTCCCTCATTGAAAGGGTCCGTGAGAAGTTGCCTGGCCTCCCGAAAGCTTTTTCTGGTCCACGGTACCCTTTTTACCTTGCTGTTGTAAAAATTGTGTCAGGAAATCAGACGTTTCAAACGATACCTTTACATGTATGCTAGCTTGTCTCCCAGTTGTACGTAAACAGTTTTCAAAAAAGTTATCCTTGTGGCTCTGGTCGGTATACAAAGATGGAAGGCATTTGATGTTTGTTTTGTCATGTCTGATTTATAAAATAAACAATAATTTAGAAATTTATCCTTGCTTTATCAATATATTGAGGGAAATTATTGAACATTTTCTCCTGTACTTTAAGAAAGATTTTTTTTTACAGTGACTGTTGGAAATTATGTTTCATGCTTGTTTTCTGAGAGATTTCCTGCCACTTAGAAAAAAATACACATATTCTTTTAAAATAATTACAACCAACCTGGATATAAGTGGAGATAACTCGTCAGTATTTAAGAGGTATCATTTACATTTTCAATAACTCATTTGGGAAGCTAATATGTTACTAAAGGGAAGGACGTGTAAGCCATCCATCTCCTTAACCACACCGTGATGGAGACCCCCGCCACCGCCTCTTCCTGGGTTCAACGGAGCCTTTGCATATTTATAATTACCCTTCCATCAATAGTTTGCGACTTGACCATAGCATTTTGCCACTCTATTAGAACGAGGCAGAAGGTCCAAGTTAAAAGCAAAATCCTTAATGAATTTAGCAAAATTAAGCAAAGAGCTGCAGGTTAGAGGAGCAGAGTTAATGGATTCAGCTGTTCTTCACTCTCACTTGAGCCAACGAATTCCGCATTCATTTTCCAGATGTGAACCTCGCTAAATTAAAATGGAGTAAAATTAATTTCGTGAAACTGTTATATCACCCTTGGAGATAATTGACGATAACCTAGTGTGTCGAAAAACTGGAGCTTGAAAAATCAGTATTTGTGGGCTTGGTTTCTGAAACCACAGTACAAAAGGATCCCAAGACTCAATTTTAGTGGGTATTTCTCCACTTTTGCTAAGGCTCTTTCAAATGGCACAGCTGTAAGAAGACCTGAATGATGCTGGAGTCTGAAAATACAGATGGCCCATCCCACAACTCGAGTGAGAGCAGGCCACCGCGACAGAGTGTGGTCCATGCATAGACCACAGTATCACCTGGGAGCTGGGTATCAGACCACACACACGTGTTGCTCCTAGTCAGCACTGCCAACAGATTCCACACGGGTGCAGGCAAGAAACTGTGAAGACCACTCCGGCCTAAAGAGCTTCTAATCTGTGGAACCCCAGAATTATTAACACTAGCCGGCACACTCTCAACCTTCCAACTGTATATTCTACACAAATGTCTCTAGTTTCTCACGCACCATCATTGTAATGCAGACTGTCAGTTTGAATTAAAAAAAATTGTTCATCACCTGTCTTTCCACAGTCCTTGTCTGTTTTCTGAAATGATTCAGTTGAACAGTTTCAAGTGTAAATGAGATATCCAGAGCCCTGGATGAAGAGTGCAGAGTTCGTTACTGTTCTAAAAGCAATGGAAGCTGTCTTCCCCCCCTGTGTCCCCTAAACATAACGAAGAGCTGAGGCAGCTGAAGAGAACCCTCTTCAGGCCGTATTTTGGCATTGAGATGGGTTTTTGTTTGGTTTTGTTTTTTGCTTTGCTCTGGGTTTTGGGGGCAAACCTCTGTTCTTCCACTATACAGGAGACTATCTGCAAAACGAGTAAGATTCCACATTCTCTGAACAATTTAGTCAGGCAGATGTTTTCCTATGGGACAGAGGTTTTTAAGCTCTCTACCAAGCCCTTGATTGTTTTTACATATTTTGCAGTTTGCAAAGAAGTGGCATGCTATCCTGTTTTGTATCACTGGGCTTTTAAAAATGATTTGAGTATTTCTGAAACCCTTTAATGTTCCTCTGTTTGTGTAATTGCAGGTGCCGATTATATCTTGTGCTTACAACCTGCAGGTGCCTGTTATACACCACTGTCATTAGCAATATCATGTACATACCATGGGTTAGTGTCGTCTTCAAGTAGAGTTTGCTCTTTGGCTAAGTGTGGGACTTAGTGCCCACCTCCTTTCTCCATGCTCGGAACTGGTCTAGCTGGAATGGGCACAGGTTTTGCACCTGCTATCAGAAATGCTTGGTAACTGACAGCTGCTGGAGGAGGCGGAGTCAGCTTTCTTGGAGAGCTGAGAAGCCTTTGTTAAGCATAACATTCTCCAGTAGAAGGAGAGAATATTCATGTCTAAGAATATGTCGTAGGCAGGATGAGTTGGATTTGACAGGCACACGAGAGAGATAGAGACAGAGAGACAGAGAATGACAGAGAGAGAACAAAGTTAGGAGGGTTAAAAGGTTAAGGGATAGGGGTGGAGGAGGACCTGAAAAAAGTTGGAAAGAGGGTAAATACGATAAAAAACATTGCATGAAAATTTTAAAAAATGCTAATATATGTTTAAACACACATAGGCACAGGAGCAGAGAAGACACAGACACAGACACAGACACACACACACACACACACACACACACACACACACACACACACATACCAACATATACAGATTCTTTTTTAACAAGAGTTAGAACAGTATGAAAATTAGAAACTTGACTATAATAGATTCTATACATACAATGGCTGATCATAAAACCATTTCTATGGGTTCTAAAGCAGTTATAATAAGCTTATCATCTGTTAATATAGTGCAGTCGAGTCTAATAGAATTTTAAGCAACCTGAAAACTAAATCGATTTATATTTTATTCTCATACACAGATCTTGTATACTTGCCCAAACACTGTCTCTAAATCCTTAAGCTGGTCAGCACTGTAAAATGACAATAATTACACTTTGTTGGGCACAAGTGCTCTTTGTATCGGGGCTACTGAGTCCATATTTTACCTCTATTACTGATTGTATTGGATTTGTGTAATGCCTGATACCTTCTGAAGAGTTACAGTGCCCTAGAGGGTTATTACTATTAGTGGTTCCGGAGATCCCGAGAAGATAGTAGGCGCCTCATTTAGAAAAACTCAGACTCTGGTTTGTCTTATTTGCTATTGCTTTCTATTGATTGTATCAACTTATTTTCAATTTTATTGACATTATTCAAGAGTCCATTCATATTGAAGGGTGAAGAAGGAAGATTCACCTGCACTAAACAATAGTTTTTCATAAGAGCCTACTCCTGTAATTAAATAAACATAAAGAGACTGGGGGCACAACATGGGAACAGAGATCTTAACAAATGTCTTTGTCATGTTGACTCAGCGTACCATTTAGCCTAAAGGGACACATGTCACTGAGTGATATCCAGGAGTTTGTGCAGAGTCCTTTCTGATGAAATGGGAGGGAAGACCTTAAGTGCAGGCTCACACATCAAAAGTTTGTTTTGTTTCTGGTGCAACTACTGCTTTGATTATCCAGCAGCATTTCCAGAGGTAACAGTTCTGCTTAGCGCTTTGGAAATTCCAGGGCAGTGAGAGTCTGAAAAAGAAATGAGATAAATATTTTGCTCATTGCTTAGTGATGTCCTCAAAGGATACACAAAACTGTTTAAGAATAAATATGTGCCTCTATTCATCATCCTATAATAAAGTAATTGGAAATTTTCAGACTGCTTGAATACTACATTTTCTAAAACAACTATTAGTCCTTCCTCAATAGTACAGGTAATAAACATTTAAATTATCATTATCTCAATGCATCTATGAAGCTATCTTCTTTGGCTTGCTTGGCACTTAAATGTATTTTTACTTTGTACTGTATGTCAGCATGCAGCTAATCATATACACCTTTTAAAATATTATTGCTATGTGGCTTTTAGGTGAAACCATTGCCAAATCATTTTGATTTTACATTTTATAAAATGTTTCAAGCTTGAATTTCTAAATTTTCAGTAAAGAGAGATAACCAGCAATCATTGGTTACCCAGTATGTACACAAAGTGTGCTGCATGTAATTTAGAGAATCTCAGTTGGCCCTACCATGCCACTTTGGATGAGCATCCTGTCCATATCTCCTGACTCCTGGGTCCATGATGATTTTATCTGGGGAGGCTCCCTCTTACCATCAATCCATGTGCTACCATTTGGATGAGGTGCAGTCCTAAGAGACACGCTGTTTGGGCATTTGAGGAAGATACATTGGAGCTGTTGTGAGAAGGGGCAACAGTGGTGCTACATGGGCCATTTGATATGAGAGCAAATCGACTCTCTTTAAGCTCTTTCATTTTCTGATTATTTTAGTAAATTTGCAAATAGGTGTTACATAATGTGCAGTTTGCCTTCTATGCTGTCTATTCCTAAAAAAACATGTTAAAGCTTTTTTTTAAAAAAAAAATAACAAATTTAAAGGAAAAAAGAAGTCATGTTGTAGGTTGCAGATAGGTTCAGCAAAGGTCAATACCTATGTAGGTATCTTAGCATTAATGCAGAATTTCTATACCGAATGACAATTTCTTTTTTTTTGAAATTGATTTTTTTTATTGAGCTCTACATTTTTCTCTCCTCTCCTCCCTGCCTTTCCCCTCCCCCTTTCAACCCTCCCCCAAGGTCCCCATGCTCCCAATTTACTCAGGAGATCTTGTCTTTTTCTATTTTCCATGTAGATTAGATCCATGTATGTCTCTCTTAGTGTCTTCATTGTTGTCTCCGAATAACTATTTCTATGTGCATGTTGTTGGGGACATCCATGGTGGGTTTATGCTCTGACAGGTATGAGTTTTACTAAAACAGCCTCTATATTTACACAGTATGGACATCAGTCTCCCTGTTTTAAGATTCACAGGGTTGTGGGTTTTTTTTTTTTTTTTGTATGTGTATGACTTTTCATTGCTGCTCTGGTTTGAGTCCATCCCTTATTTAAAGAATTCAACTACAAAGCTGTGTTTAGCTTCATTGTTGAAGAGGTGGATGTTAAATGTACACATGAAATGATAAGCAATGGTGTTTAGATGTAGTAGCCCTTTCGCCTTGTCTGGTAACACAGTCTTACAGATTTCTTCACTTTACACAGTGTCTCATTGTGAGATTTGGTCCATTAGGGAAAGGGAGAACTGATAGAAGTTAGACATGTAAAAACGACTAGGCCAAGGGTTAGGGCAATTAAATCTGATTTACAGCAAGCAGAAGTGAAGGATTTACATTCTGAAATTAATTAATTATGTGACTCTTTGCTTATGTTATATCCAGGAAGGGAGTTTCAAAGAAAATAGAGCTTCAGGAGAATTTTCTACATCCCATCCATCCCACTACTTATTAGTAAAGATCTCAGATTCAACAAGTGGGTCAGAAAATATTATAGGCTGGAAACCGTATTACACTTCTATTGAACTGTCTGAAAATTAAACTCTTATTTTATATGATCAAATGTAGAGTTTGTGCATATCTTGATTTATCTACATATGTGTCCATGTTTTGAGGTGCACGAGAGACAGGGACTTTCTTCCACAAGGTTGATTAAGGTGTGTGCTTTGGACCAGATCATGTGTGGAAGACCTAAGGCCTTCAGTTGACAAGTTTAAAAAAGAATTTCTTTTCTCTTTCTCCAGATGGTAACTTTCTGCAGTGACATCTTTCTTGTACAGGGACCCCTGAGTTGGCTTTTTGCTCTGAAATTCTGAGGTCTCACAGCAATAATCTTTGCCTTTGGGGGCACTAACACTGCTTGCACTGTACTTCTTGCTCACCCTTTCCTTCGCATTCTCACACACTCCTTGCCCAGTTGCTCCTAGTTTCTGTGAAGCTTCCCTGTCCTGGCACCAGCTTCTTAGGTTGCTCTCCAGTTTCCAAGTGTCGGTTTTGTTCACCGTAGGTCCAGCTTCATCACAGGTGCTAATTATCAGCAGTCGCCTGCCCTGCCCTTTCCTGGTGTCCTCTTAGAGCATTTGGCAAGCTTAAAATGTGAACCTTTGGTGACGCCATAATTAACAGAAGCAGCTAATAAGTAGCTACATTCAGACCCAGTGTTAGTAGAGGTAGAGATCATTGGGCTTTGAATTTGCAAGTCTACTCTTCAAAAGCATGGCATTAGGCAGAAACCGCATTTGACTCTTGGCATACCAATGACAAAAGGGACAGGGTTTATAGGTAAGGGCTAGAAACCCGGGATATCCTAGCGCAGAAAATGTTTGAAGAAATTGAGACTTTTCCCAGTCAATGGCCAGCCTCTTTTAAGGTATCGAGTTAAAGGAATAAATTCCATTGCTCATAGTCAGTTTGGGTATTGAAATTAAATAGTTACATACAATCATCATCTCAAGAGTTTTGTAGACATGCCTGATATAGGTAGGGGATTTGTATTTTTTTTTAAATTCTCATGCATAGAAAGCATTGTTAGGTGTTGCAAAGCTGTTTAGATTTTTGAGATCAACGTACACCAGGTACCATCATAAGTTTTTGCTTGCTTGTTTCTTAAATTAAAAATAGTGTGAAAAGTCGTAATTCACAACCTTATTGAAAAAAGAGAAGGAAATGACCTTTCCTTCAAGGCAGTCCTAACAGCCTGGACTGACGGACTTAGGGATAACCACCTCACTCGGCTCCCTGACTTTCCACGTAAGGTGCAGCAGGGCCAGGGACTCCTCCATGTCCCTGGGAAATTTGCAAATGCAGGCACTTTCCATGGAACAAGTTAATTTAATTCCTTCCTTCATTTCATTTTCCATGCAGTTAAGAATCCTCAGAGTTTTCCAAAAATGATTGATGATATCCAAGAGCCCAGCAGTAATTTCAGCTTCTAGTAAGACTTACATGCAAGACTTTCCCCATCAATATAAATTGATTGTTGAGCGAATTCACTGATTTTGATGGATTAAGGCTTAAAGTCCAAGTATTGTTATTGATACAAAAATGATACAAGAATGAGTCACAATGAATGGATGCATGAATGCCACATGCAGAATGGCATATTGAACTGTGGAGACGTTTAATGGAAATTAGTGAGGCACACATTAGGATACTTTGCATAAATCCAGTAGAAAACAAATTCTATGACAGTAATCTTCCTGGTAGCCAGTGATAGACCATGAGTAAATGTTGCTATAGAGTAGGGTATCCCTGGAAAGCCACCTTTTAACATTTGCCTTCATTTCAACAAATTTGAAAAATTCTTGTGAAAGAGATATTATGAGGAACTATAACATATCTGTGTGAAGATAAGTTGGACAGGCATACCCTAAGCAGAAGGTTTCTGTGAAATCTCTCAAAGACAGAAAAATTGGGTAAGCAAGGTAAAGGGTTTTCGTATTAAGTATGCTAGTACTTACTCTTAATAATGTCCAGAAAATCTAGGGACCTGCAAATTTTATTTTGCTAGCCCATGTGCTATCACTGGCTTGTACCCAATCAGACTTAGGTGACACAGTCACTCTAAATTCAAAGACTGATGCCTGACTCGAAGCACTAAATAGTTAGATGAAGGAAAGGAGAATCACAAAAATTCATTTCTATTTTATTTTATTCTTGATTTATCATTATGAAACTAAATACTGAAACTGAAAATTAACCAAGGGCAAGCAAAATGCAATCTTGACTGTGCTGTCAGTAGGTCAGGGAGTGGAGAAGAACAGTCTTCCCATATCTCTTTTTAAAAAGACCCCAATTCATATGTGAACAGGAAGAGTAGGCTCACCATGAGAGCACAGTCTGCCCCGTGCTCAGAGCTGCACAACCACTCCACACAACACGTCTCAGAATTGTCTAGAATTGTCATTTCAGTCATGGGGATTTAGCTTCGGGATGTGTACAACTTTGACCTAGGGATTTTCAGACGTGCAGGGCTTTGAGTCTCTGTGGTTCTGCTTCATTTGATTTACAAAGTGCTTTTCAACATTAACTTTGTAATGAATGAGGTTTATTCCCAGAAGATGTTTTAGCCAGGAGTACACATCTTGTGATTTATGACTACATCAAATAATAAAATATAGAAAACCACACATGATGGGGCCCATTAGGTTATTTCTAGATAACTTTCCTCCTAAGTTACACTGGCTGTGTTTTTCTATGTCTATGTCTGATAAGTGCATTTATCTCCACATCATATTTTCACAAGATTAATAATACTTCTGTTTAAAAGAAGGTCTTTTGAAAATTGAAGGGAATCATCCTGACATGAATTATATGAATGTGTACTAAATAATGTTATGGTTTTGAATTTTTAAAACTATCTGGTATTATAAATATATTTCTGACCAGGTATGTTGCAGAAATAGGTATGCTCAGAATAAAAAAAATGGTGATGAAGCCAAAAAGATTTTTAAATTTGAGCAATAGTATGGCCTCAAAACTTTACCCTGAATTATTAGCACACAAATCTGTCTTCCTAATTAAATGGGCCAATAAACAGCAACATATGGACAGACTTAGTTACTAGATGATGGTACCACAAGAGTTAGACCGCATAATCCATTAGATGTAAGGTTTGATTATACTGTTCACTAGTTACAAAGTGACTCTTATGTTTGTAAGAATATTCTCTTTGTTCCATCGGTATCAATTATTTCAGTCCCAGTAAAAACCTAAAAAGGAGTCAGCTTGGTCCTTTGGTTAAAGACTTTATGACGTTTCCATCTCAAAAACCAGAGATTTCTTCATTCTGCAAAGGATATGCCCAGTATTGTTTGTCTAACCTACCTTGGTGCAGAGCTAGGTTACAGGCAGTAAGAATGATTGGATTTTAATGTTAAAAAATTTAAAACGTGATTGGGTGGCTTAGAGATTAAAAGCATTTGGTGCTCTTCCACAGGACCCAAGTTCAATTCCTAGTACCATTTACATCAACTCAAAACTGCTTGTAATCTCAAATCCAGGTTATTAGACACGTTCTTCTGGCCTCTGCAGGTATTGAGACACATGTAACACACACACACACACACACACGCACACGCACACGCACACTCCATACACATACATTTACAAAATAAAAGTGTATCTTTAAAAATAAAATGGACTTACAAATGATGCATAGACATTATATTAGTATCCACATTTTAGGCTATGATTGCAGCAACAAAGCATTATGGTGTAGTCTTGGGAACTTTATCTGTGCTTTCCAACTGTCTTGAAAGTGTTAAAGAAATGATTTGTAGTAATATACTAAGCCAAATGATAATAGTGGTTGGAAACCTGAATGCTAGTCCGAGGTGTCAAGCCTATCTTTCAGATGAAGACCCAACAATCCACTGAAAAGTAATGCTTTGAAGCATCAGTAAATCAATTTCAAAACTGTCAGCACGCAGTGTGTGGGATGGGAATAATAATAGAAGGTGTTTTGTAAGACTCTGAAGAGGATAACAAAAGGCACCGCATGCCGATTGCATGATGCACTTGCACTTGGGAGATGTTGGATTTGCTGTTTCTAGTGGGCACTTGCCTTTGTAAGAAGGCTACCCTTAGCTTAGAGTAAGGAAGATTTTTCTAATGCTTAGCTTTACAAAGCTGTCTTCCAAACTTGTGACTCCATCTTGGAAGTTCTGAGCACTGTTTTCTTGATCGTCTTTGAGACGTGTTGTACAGGGAACAACGCTGAGTGGAGTCTGAGCTACATAACCTTTATGGAAGCTTTTCATTGAGATTATGTATAGTGTAATGGGGACTCCAGTGTAGCATTATGCATGACAGAGTACACAGCTGTGTTGTAGAACCCTGAGGTTGAAAGGGGCATTAACATCAGGATGAGCTTCAGCACACATGGACTGGGGTATAAATAAGATGATGCTAAAAGATAGCCTACCATATGCACTTTGTAAAGAAAAGTACTGAGCCTTTGTAGTTAGGAATACTGCAGCACTTATATGAATTGTTTTAACATAGACAATAAAGACAAGGCAACTAAGGCAGAGACAGGTGAGGAATTTTCCAAGGACTGAAGCTGTTCGGGAGATCTAGGCTTTGAATTATGTTCTCTTAAAGCAGAAAGTTGTAGCTCTTTGTCCCATGGACTGTGCAGTGTGTACAGGCCCTCAGCCTTTTCCGGTGCATTTGTATCACAAAGCTTAAGAACTCTAGGTTTGCATCTGAGGTTCACTTATATTCAATTTGAAACTATTGACATTGGTACTATAATGCTTTATTATTTACAAGTTATAAATCTCCAATCCAAGATGTCAGACTTTTGTGAAGTGTCCCAAATGACTAGCTTCTATTTAATATTTTTGTCAAGATATTTTCTTGTGTTCCTGCGAATGCATGTATACACACACACACACACACACACACACACACACACACACACACAACTACACTACTAAGGTATATTATGAGGGAGAAAAATAAGATTGTATTACAAAGAGGAGATGGGAAATCAGGTATTAGTCTTTCTGACATGAGAATTCCAAACTAAGCCTTCTAAGAGTCCATGCATTCTGGTGATTGACACTCAGATGGCTAAATGATATAGAATCTGTATGCTTGCATTTCCTAAGTTGTGGTCTTCTCATAATTATGGAGGATGGACATAATAACATCTCAATATTTAGTAATAGAAAGAATTTTAGAAAAGAAACCTAAACTTAAAGGAATACAGTTGAGTGTTACAGAGATCAGAAGAAGGGACAGACTCTATAGAGCAATCAAAAAATCTTCATGAAAAACAGAAAGATTCCCTTATGCCATTGCCCAAAATGAAGTCAAGAAAACATAAATTATTAATAAATTATTAGATTGTGGTTAGAGGAATAAAATTAAATTATAGATTACTGAATATATTGTTGAAAAATCCAGTGTGGTGTTGCTTTATATAAGAAAGGTCTATGGTGTTGGAAAAATTAAAAAATAATACTAAGGATTTTTAAGAGGTTGGTCAAATTTGAACAATATTTTTGTATTATAATTGCTCTATTAAAATGAATGATCTTGAATTGGTGGAACATCCCATTTATGTTAAAAAAAAAGGTGTCTTTGTTCTTAGATCTGTATTCAAACCCTTATGCTAAGAGGAAGAAAATGTTTCTTCCCATCTTTAAAGTGGCTTAACCGAACAGCAGTATCATTCCTCACTATTAGTGATAAAAATCCACAAAGTAGACATGTCAATATGTTAGCAATTTACAGTTCCAGGAGAGGGATACATATATGTTTCCATGTAAATACTACTACTTTGTGAAGGTTGATAATGCCAACTAAGGGGTAGGAAAGACTTAAAAGTAGTAATGATAATGTTATTCAGTATTTACTGATACTTCTGGGAAATATAATTACTTGTGAAACTTTCTAGAAGTAAGAATAACTACATTCAAGATGCTCAAATTGAACATTGATTATTAATTTCAGTATAGAGAAAAATTGACTCAGGCCTTTTCTCAAAAGACCTTGACTTTCCTAAGTGCTGGGTTTTGCTAGAGGCAGCATTTGCTGTAGAAGGCAGAGACTGCCAGGCTGTGGGGTGCTTCCCTCAGTCACCATCTTCAGCAGTTTGGAATCTGAATGGTTAGTCAGGAAACACTGAAGCTAAGGATTGGAATGTACTTCACTAAGTAAGCAAAGGAGAGACTTTGGATACAGAGGGGAGTGGGAGACAAATGCCTTGGGTGGAAAGCACAGTCGAAATTCATACATCATCTCTCGGGCTGTGCACACAAGGTCAGCGGGTGCTCTGACCAGCATAGTTCTGTATCTCACTCTTATCTCTAGACCTTTGGGAAACACCCAGGAGACCATTACTATTCCTGTTGGTCAGGAGACCTCCTGTTGGCAAATTGCCTTGCTCTTCCAGTCTTGATGTACCGTCTGTGGGCCCTTCCCTTATCTGCTGAAGATGAAAGCAGAGGACCCGCCAAAGGTCAGAACAAGCTGTCTCTTCTCATGACCTTAAATCAGCCAGCCATGCCAGGATCCTCCTATTTTACATCATTCTTTCTTGCCAAGTACTCCTTACTCAGTTGAGTACCACTGGGAATACTTTAGGCCTTTTCTTTTTAAAGTTGATCTTGCATTTGGCTTATTACATTGTACTTTTCATTTTTTTTCTTCAGTTTCTCTCTGTTTCTTTACTAAAGTTGCACTTATATGGGAAGGTATTTTGCTTTCTCAACCTTAAACCATCTCTTACATGGGTTTTATGAGGAACGGCTTGGTTTTCGGAGTTCAGTGACTTGTGCAGGCTCCATAACCACCATTATATCTGATACAGGCAGAGTCAGAGAAATATCAGAAAAAATGAGTATAGTGTTATATGATTATAAACAGAGAATGCTAAAAAGGAAAGGATTATTTGACTAAAAATGCAGACAAGCCAGAGTCTGATTTCATGTTGAAGTCAGAAAAGTGAGAGGATTATCAAAACAGCAAATGAAATAATACGGAGAAATGGGAACTATAAATACATTAAATTCAAGAAAATGATAAAGGAAACACTGTCCTTCATCAGATAGGGAAGGGAAGCTCTTAGCTGATGACATACAGGAAGCAGAGACTTTTAATAAGCATTTTCTTTACCTCTGTCTCGCACAGAAAGGTCAGCTTTGATCTAATCGCTGGAATAGCCAGCACCTGGACTGAAGGGGCAGAGTCATGATAAGGGAGTGAACAAGCCACAGACTGAGCAAAAGGAGAACAACTAAAAACTGGTTCAAATGCTGGAACTGGAAAGCTTCAGTATCTAGAGGGAAGGTTTGTAAGGATGCCCAAGGCACATCTACAGTGAGTCTTAAGAGAGAATTTTTAACAATACATTTTGTGATTTACTCATAAAATCTTATGTGCACAATTTTTCAAAGTCTTCATGGGCCTTGCAATACTTATTAATTGTCTTATTTTTTTAGATCAAGCCTTATCCTGCAATCAGTCTGGTCTGTAACTATTTATATGGTCCAGGTAGCCTTGAACTCAGGATGGCATTCTGAAAAAAATGTCCTCAAGTTGCCATCTGGTCTTGCTCCTGTTCTTGCATTTCCTGATCTCTTCTTACCCTTTTCTAGTCCTCTCTCCATACTTCATTGACACTGTTGCTAAACGTCTCTCACATATTCAAGTCCAAACTTTGCTTCCTTTAACTCTCAGCATCACTGAACCAAGTTGCTCCTTCCTCCTCTGTGAGTATTTTCTTCTTTTGACTTTAACAGTGTCATAAAACTTCAGATAGAAAATTTCCTGAGAAGCTTAATTTTAAAATAGATATAAGAGATGAGGTAATAATTAATATTACTATCTAAGGCCTATTTGCTAATATAGTTTCTCTGAGAAAGTAATAGTATGTGTTCCTTGTTGGGTTGTTGAGTATGCGACCACTTACATTTTTAGAAAAACAACTTTATTCTTACAGACTTTAGGCTTGTTAATATTACATTTGACACAGTTTTACATTGGAGATAATTTATTTGCCATTTGTTTTTTCTGTGTAGTTTATAATTTAAATGATATTTGTTTTTAGTGTAATTTATTATTTTTATTTCTGTCAGCATATAGACTTCAAATTACTAAAACAAATCCAATTATCACTAGTACTGTAAAGAAGACAAGACTCTCTTTAATCAAGAATACAATTAGAATCTCTGTCTTCTTGGATTTATGTATGGTGCTTATGGATTTGAGGGTGAATATTTAAAATTTAGAGTGGCCCGCAAATCACTGCTGAAAATTACAATGAATTTAGTGAAAAGCAAAATTAGCTACAAAAGACTGGCACAAAGCAATATTTATTTCCTTTTGATTGCACAATACAGCGGTGTAATTTTTTTTCATTGTCTAAAGTGAGAAATGAAATTAAAACAATCACCTATCATAAGGTAACACTCAGGTAAAGGTGAGGCTTAATCCCTAGGTTCCCACACATTCATACACTGATGCAGTCTGTGGCCTGTGGCCCCCACACGTTCACACAGATGCAGTGTGTGACCTGTGGTCCCCACATATTCACACAGATACAGTGTGTGGCTATAGAGTAGCTCTCACGCTCCCCAAGCCTCTCTTCTTATTCCCTCAGTGTTGTGTGAGATATAATTTCAGTGCCTCTTTTACTTAATTTGGCAGAGATTTTTCTGTAGCTAAAAGAAAACAACTATTTGTTAAATGAGATATTTATTTGAAAATGCTATTGAATATTTATTGTTTCCAATGCCTAAAGTGATGCAAATACATGTATATGTATGTGTATATGTATGTTTTATAAAATTTTACTTTCTTATTGATTCTTTGGGAGTTTCACATCATTCACCCCAATTCCATTCACCTCCCGGTCCCCCATACCTTTCCTTTACACCTACAGCACACCCCAGAAAGAAAACAAAAGGCATGCAAGCAAACAAACAAAAATAAGAACAAAACAAGCCAACAACAGAAACCCTTCTTCAGCTCTCCTTTCCCACCCCTTCATTTGTCCTGGTGACACAGGGTCTAGGTGTGTCGTACAGTATGCCCCTTTGTCCTAGCAGCTCTACTAGCAAATATTCATCGCAAATCTGGTTCAGGGACTTTGGTTTGTGGCACATCATCACAGGATCCTCACCAGAACTCCTCTGGGATATCACATGGTCACCCCAAGTCTTGGATATCCTACAGATATTGTCCACCAGACCAGTCCCTTCATGAGCTCCAGGAGGTCCTAGGTGGGGCATATATTAGTGTGGGCCAACCCCAGGCCCAGCCCCAGGTTGAAGGGAGAGCGGAGTAATTCACCTATGCCCATGCCCTCAGGGTTGGTTCAAACTTGTCTGAGGTGATGGGTAGGGCCATCTCTCCCAAGTCTCCCAAAGCACCAGGGTCAGCTCTCCCAGGGTGGAGTCAGCTAGCTTTCTTACTGCAGTGTCCAGTGAAAGTCAAGGTCTGCTTTCCCTGGGCCAACAAAAGGCAAAGGCAGGACCGACTCAGCATGGCCCTCTGATTTCATCTCGCATGGTTTCCATGGCCCTTGAAGTGACACGAGCCACGGGCATCATCACAGACCCTAGCTGAAGCTTTGACTATGGGCCCAGACATGGCCCTCAGCAGCAGCTTGGTTCCAGACCCTACAATTCCATGTGACCTTTGGTGGCAATACAGAACTTGGACTTCAGTACAGATACCAGCTGTGGTAATATCCAGGTCTGGATGTCACCATTGCCCCAGGTGGCAGACCATTCAGATCAGCACAGGCCCCATGAGTGTGGCCCTCAGACACCAACATACCCCCAGACCTCAGGTGTCTACATGGCCTTCGATGGTGACAGAGCCTCAGACGTCAGCACAGATCCTGGCTGCAGGAGGTCCGTGACATATATATCTGTTAGACTTATCTTGTAGTTCACGGTTTTGCTGGCAAGGCCAATATATTTTAAACTGTGAGAATAATGACTTTCTATACCTTGTGCTAGTTTTTTTTGTTAACCGCAAATAAATAAGAAATAGATAAAACAAACAAACAAACAAATAAATAAAATAAACGTAGTCACTAAGAGCCAACAGCTTGGCTGGAATGTACACTTGGCCATGTGCCATCTTGGTAGATACAGGGTGTTTATAGACCATCAGCACTAGCTGGGGACACGTCATGTATCTGGTTTTGCTGTACCAGACAACAGTGAGACCACTCTTGTAGGCATTAACCTAAACTCAGACAATGATGAGAGCTGTTTTGCAGATCACAAGATTTCTTATCTCCTGTTTATGTTCTTGATAACTGATTGCAGCTTCGCCCTCTTCCATTTCTCTTGCCTTCTAACTAAGGGTTTTTAAGGTCCCTAGTAACAGGAGCAAGCTTTCAATGCCTTGCTTTGTCAAAGCTCTCCAAACTGTCAACTGGAAGAGCATGATCAGACTTTGTAAGTCATTTTTAGTCCAGTTTATTGAGCTGCAGACCAGTTACCTTGTGTTTGATGAGAAACCCCTACATGTTCAACAGCCGGTGATCTTTAATAGAGAACATTTGAGAACATTAATCTCTGGAAGGCAGAAAACATCTGAGTTAGAGAACAAAAAAAGAAAATCTACTAGTTGAAAGCTTGTAGTCTATCTGGTGAGTGGGTATTAATGCTACATATTTCCATAGACTTATTTTCAAAGACTAAATTGGAAACATGATATAACATAATAATTGAGTTTCTAATCTTTCTTTTAAATTTATTTATTTTGTTATTTCTACCTCCTCTCTGCTTCTCCCTCTTGTTGGAGGAGAGCTGATTGTTGGTTCCTGGATGCTTAGTCCCAAAATAACCACACAAAAACTGTATTAATTAAATCACTGCTTGGCCCATTAGCTCTAGTTTCTTATTGACTAACTCTTATATTTTAATTTAACCCATTTCTATTAATCTGTGTATCGCCACGTGGCTGTGGCTTATTGGCTAAAGTTCCAGCATCTGTTTCCTGCAGGGCTACATGACTTCTCTTCCCGCCTTCCTTCTCCCAGTATTCCATTTAGTTCTCCCTGCCTACCTAAATTCTGCCCTATTAACAGGCCAAATCAGTTTCTTTATTCATTAACGGTAATCAAAGCATAAAGAAGGAAATCCCATCTCTCTCTCTCTCTCTCTCTCTCTCTCTCTCTCTCTCTCTCTCTCTGTGTGTGTGTGTGTGTGTGTGTGTGTGTGTCTGTCTGTCTACCAGCCTCCCCCATTTTCCTGTACATGTGTATGTGCACACGTGTGTTTACTTAAGGGTACAAGTCTATCACAGTTTGCATGTAGAGGTCAGAGGACACATAGCAGGAGTCAGTTCTTTTTTCTTTTAATATGAAAATTCAAAGATCAAACATGGATCCTCAGACCTGGTGGCAAACACCTTTATCCTTGTCTGCCTACCCAGCCCCCAATTGTTTTATTGATCAACCTCTCTGTGAAAAAGTTGTAACCATCATGTCAGACACATCAGCTGAGAGAATTACAAGCACACTGGAAGTGGTGTTGCAAAGAGTCTGCCCCTTGTGTCTGAAATAGCTGCTCCTGGACTTCCACAAGCTGGGTGTGGACACTATCTTGGAACTCTCATCTATATTTTTAATAGTATAGGCATAATGGGATATTTGTTGTTCCTGATTCAAATATTCAACATTGTTCTCTTATGAGTTTCAGTGGGATTGCTGAAAGCACATAGAATTACAGAAAATAAATCAGTCCCCACTTTCAGGAATCAGGGCTCCGGGTGGAATGATATATCTGAGCTGATATAATTTTGTTCTGATCATTTAATATTTTGTTTATGCTCATCTCGATTAAAGGAAAAAATGATATCTCAAAATCCTTTCAGTCCTGTTCTTCTCTGGATGCAAAATATATGCTTATTTTATGAGGCTTGAGATTTATTGTAGGAACAAAGAGAAAAGTAGGGTATGAGGAGTTAAGATGTTATGTCTTTCATTTAATGTAAATAGATATAAATAAAATATCAAGATGTGAGAACAACTGCAGCAAAGCAGGTCACACATGTCCACTTCAAACCTGTACTTTGGAAGAGCTTGCAGAGCTCTTCCCAGTTATTTCTATATAACATGCAATTTCCTGGAATCTGCAAATTCCATGGACCTGGTTTTTAGTGGTGCTGATTGTATCCGATATCGGTGTGTTTCACAGAAGTTACTATGTTATCCTTTGCAGTGGTTTTAAGAGCAGGCTGAGTTGAGCATTGGGGCAGACCATTCCAGGTTCCTACTCTATCAGCCAGCAGCACCTCGAGTTGTGCCCTCTACTCAGAATTGCGAATAAACCAAGTTCCAACGTTATCAAATTCTTTAAACTTGTGTAAACACATATTACTCCTTTCTCCCACTGGCCCGTCTTTCATCATTTTGAACATTTGACTAAGAACAAATATGTAAAAGATAGAGCTTCAGATATGGGCCACATCACACCGAGTAACTAGAGAATTGCTTCATCCAACGTATGCTTACAAAAATTCGATCTTTAGCAACAGGGCATATTGTAAAAACTTAAGTGGCTTGCTCTCTCTTGTCACAAACTGGGACTGTCTTGACCTTCCTATATCCATCCTGCCTGCTCTGAATCATTGTTTTAAGGATAGAAACACACAAGGGAGCACATATGAAGTCCTCGTCTTCTGAGTTGCATACACAGAGACTGCAACCTGAGTGAGTATAAAAAAGTGAACAGGCAAAGGAAATCAGATGCTGAGGCAAGAGAAGAAGCTTCCTCAACCTTGTCCCTTACTCTTACAAATCTCCTTCCGGTCCCATGCCCCGCCCACCTTCAGTGTCCCAATAATTGGATCAGCTATAGTATCCCTCCCCTCCTGCCAGGAGGTTCATTCGCTGGCCATTATGTGGAACCCATGTTTATTTCCCATGGTACGTCTTGGGAAGCTGACAAGGCTTCAGAGAGGAGAGAGTTGTCTGCTGCAAGCCCATTGGCTGCCCGACACCCACTACAGGAGAAGGAACTGAGTGCTGTAACCCGGAAGACTGTAAGACATTGATTCAGCTAACAGAGCTTTGGAGCACAGAGATGTTAAGCTGGCTATGTAACAGGAAGGACCGGATACTTTCTCTTTTAGCTTTCCGCACACCTCCTGATGTTTGCTTGTCCTTTAGGGGGTCGGGGCTGGAAATGCAAGCTAATTATTTAATAATAATCACAAACCTTCATTCCAGTGACCGTTCTAAACACGATTAGTTTATTGACTAGGATCTTCCATGCCTTATGAGTTCTTTTTTTTTTTTTCGATTTTTTAAAAAAAAAAATTTTTCAAGACAGAGTTTCTCTGTGTCACAGCTCTAGCTGTCCTGGAACTAGCTCTTGTAGACCAGGCTGACTTCGAACTCCCAGAGATCCTCCTGCCTCTGCCTCCAGAGTGCTGGGATTAAAGGCATTTGCACCTGGCGAGTTCTTCTTATCTCCATTTTGTTGATAATTAAACTGAGACCCAGCTAGATCTTGCAAGTATTATGGGGCTAGTAAATTATAGTCAGAATTCAAACCAAACAGTTTATATAAGGCCATACTAAAGCAGTTGTGTAAGAGCTATAAACAAACAAATCTGTATTTCTGGTGCATTGGAGTATGTGACCTATATTTCATATACATTATGCTGATTTTAGGGTAGTTTTGCGAACCATGATTTTGATGCTCATTTCTCTACATACTCTGGACAAGGAATTTATACGGTTATGTATTATACAGGGTCCTCTCTGGAAGACCATGGAAGTAACTTCTCTCTATTCTTAGTAATGAAAATGTTTAGGCTTCTCCTAAGCAACCACTTTGTTTGTATTTTGTAGAAAAATAACTGTTTTATCTCATTTCTCTGTTTTCATTGGCTACTATGTCATCAAGCTTGTTATTGGCAAATCCCTAAAAATTCATGACCTGTGTTGTGGGCACTCTGTTCTGTTCTGTCCCAACTTTCCATTCGCTCTGATATTTTACCTATTTTAATTTTCTTTATCTGTCAGTAATGTACATATCTTAGAGAAACACCTTAAATCCTTTCTGAGAAGAAGGCTACATTGTAAATACATGCAAATATTATTTTCTTTCTTCCCCAAAGTAAATCACTCTAAGATCTTCCTTGGTCAGCAAAAGGGCTACAATGATTACTGTAAGGCAAGGATGTTCTTTCTTCGTTTGCAGAGGGGATAAGCGTGGAAGAAAGCACAATGTACTTACTATTCTCTCCTTTCCATTCTTAAGCTAAGGGCTCTGAGGTAAAGAAATACTGACACAAGGGGGCAAAAGCGAGAGGCTAATTGTTTCAGAAGGTCTGCTACTTCTTTCTCTGTGACCTTGGGCAAATTACCCACCTCTTAGATGCCTCAGTTTCTGCAAAATAGAGTGACATTCGTAGCCTTGGGGCATATGCATACTCTACTAGTTTAAATGTCAGTAAACATTCATTTACCTAAAGAGATGCTAAGTGAAATAGGCAGTCATTCAGTAGGTCTGCTAGAGATGTTGCGATTATATTTTGAATTTCAGCAAATTAACATGGTAGTTGTGTGAGGGCATAGGCTAAGGAAAAGGACATTGGTTGTCTGGCCTTCTTTAACAAAGACATGCTATTGGAAGAAATGGGCAGTGTAGACTGAAAGAGGAGAAAGGATTTGAACAGCAGGCCTGAGATGACCACAGGACACGAAATCAGTCCTGTCTCATGGCAGTGGGCAATAGAATCTGGAGCCTGGATTTCGTCTTTGGAGTCTGTCAACATATAGGAGTGTATGGCTATTTCCGCGTAGGCAGATCACCAGCTAAGGGCCAGACATGAGAAGAGTCACCAAGGATAGGTAGAGTATCACAGATAGAGACATCCCAGAAGGATACGTGGAGAAAGGGGAAAACAGAAAGAGGAAGGCTTGAATAAAAGACAAGGCTCTCTGTAAGTTCACACACCGACAGGATGCCAGGAGATATTCTGTTTCTGTGGCTGTTAAAGTCATTGGTCACTGGCCAATTCAAGGTGGCCTCAATGAATTATAACAAGGATAAGCTGAAGCTAGTTTTTATGTTGTCTATACAGCTGGAGGGGAAAA
Organism: Microtus pennsylvanicus; assembly: GCF_037038515.1. Classification (NCBI taxonomy): domain Eukaryota; kingdom Metazoa; phylum Chordata; class Mammalia; order Rodentia; family Cricetidae; genus Microtus; species Microtus pennsylvanicus. Next base: position 60,107,279 of record NC_134580.1, on the reverse strand, counting down.
CCAGATCATAGAACACACAGGGCAACACTCTGCTCTGCAACTCCATCCCCAGCCTTAACACTAATGTTGGCATGCTAGTCTAAATTGATATCAGTTTTAAACTGATGGTAGATTGTGCACATACGATGCAGAATGAGGTGGGAATGAAAAGGGAAGATAATGGCCTAATTTAAGATGCCAGAAGTTGGAGACAGGGATGGGCTATGTTCTGTTAGTGCAGGCTAGTGGTCCAGGAATACACTTCTGAGGCTTGGAAGAATTTTCAGAATTTCATACCAAAGCTCAGTACTTCTTCGTATGAATGTGATTCTTGTGCTTCTACAGTATAATAATATTGCTACAGGGCACAACACGCAATAGAAAAATAAATCAAAGCATTACAGGATGGGAGCATAAAACTCCAGTAAAATAAAAATAGGCTTGTCATAGCTCAAATTTTCTAAATTCTCAGAGGTTAATTTTATAGCCTCTTACATAAGAGCACATGTCCTTTTTAAAAGCAATGATGTTCATTTAAAGGTTTTTACACATGTATTCTATATTTTATGTTTGCCTATTTCCTTTAAACTTTTAGCATTATTAATACATTTACTTTTATATCTAAACTGGAGTTTTACCCAATTTTGTGTAACTGTAAAAGTATTTGATGCATTGTCAAAATATTAAGAGAATAATCTGGATGTAGGCCAACTTTTAAGTTACTTGAAAAGGAGAGTGTAGAGTCTGTGAGCTTGGGTATGTATAATATTATTAAATTAACATATTTTGCCTGAGTCAGTCTGGCTTTGAAGTTAACCCAATCTATACTCTTCAAAGTTTACCTTTTCCCGTAGACAGGAAGGTTAACAAAATGGAATTGAAGTCCATAGCTTTTATCTATTTATTTTAAACTTACTCTTTAATTACAAAAGTGGCTTACAACTACTGCCAGTAAATTAGTCAAAGTAATTATAGGTTTCAAATGAATTACTGGGAAATAATTGCATTGTACTTCCATTATACCATAAATACTATATGCCACATTGGAAAAACATAACTTACAAAATATAATATTTCTTTGTCTTGTCTCCTGCTAGAACATATTAACATTCAACAAAAATTCTATACCTATTAAATAGCAATACATTATTTTTAGCGTTGTCGTATGTTCAACAATATATAATATATTGCCTGGTTTAGAGAAAATATCAGTGAATACACAAACATATGATTAATTATAAGTTTGATCAGTGAGATTATATTTTGATTTCTCCAGCAAAATAATCTGTCAAACAAAAATACAAATTAAAAATAGGACCCTAGAGTTGTCTGAAACATGTAAACGTATGAGTTGTTTTGCCTTTTTCCACTTCATCCTATAGATGAGGATTTGTGAATATCTAGTCTTTCTTTTGTAGAGTTTGTTAGTTTGCAGTGTCAGAAAGTAGGTCTTACTACTAAAATCCATGTTCTGTCTGAAGCCTGAGAATTAGGAATTAATAATAGATGCAGCTATTTCTTCATCCAACATGGGCTGCAGAGTCAAATGGTGGAAGATAAGAGGATGGATTTTCTTTAGCTGTTTCTTACAAAACAATAAAAAAAATGCAAAATTACAATAGCAAAAAGAAATCAAAAAAGAAAGGATTATGTGCAACTATATAAAAGATTATATATTATATATATATAATATTATATATTGTATATATATACATATATAATGAATCCAGTCTGAACAGCTATGACTAGGGGTAAACAATGAGTTCAGTTGGTAGAATTTTTGCCTAGCAAGCACACACAAAGCCATGAATTTCTACATTAACATTGCCTAAACAGTGCTTGGTGGTGCATTGCTACACAATCCTAATAATTGGGAGGTATTGTGAGTAGATTTGAAATTCAACATCTTCTTTGGCTTCATTGCAAGTTCAAACTCAGATTGGACTACATGACACCTATTCTTAAAAACAAGAAAGAGAGGAAAGAAGGAAGGAGGGAAGGAAGGAAGGAAAGAAGGAAGGAAAGAAGGGTAAAGAAGGGAGGGAGGGAAGAAGAGGGAGGATGAAAAAGGAAGGAAAGGAAATGATTATAATAAATGAAAGAACCAAAGAGCTAAGTTAAGACCACTATACTCAGAGTTAAATATGACAATATGAATATGAATAAAGCTAAGATAAAAAATAAGTCTAATAAAAAACTGTGGCATTTGCTAGAAGCAAGAAATTATAGTCCTTTAAGATAATTTTCAAACATTTTGCTAAAGTATATAAACCTGTAGTATTTAAGAACACTTCAGCAGCATAAGGGTGAAGTCCCTGACACTGTGGCTTGATCATTAAGGAGGTTCCTTCCTGTAGGAGAGGCAGCTTTTCCTCTCTGTCTTGCACACAAAAACACATAAGCTGCTTTGGGTTCTGTCAAGGGGAGCTGACCTCAGCAAAGCCATGGTGGACAGTTTGAGTTGAAGAAATTCAGACTCTGGAGAGAAATTTTGATGCAATTTTTGTTTGTTTATCATCGTATGCATTTATTTGAGAGTTTGAACATTGGTTCATAAACTTAGTTAAACTTTAAATATGATGATATAGTAATTTAATCAAAGTCATTTTTGGTCGATGAGAACTATGGTTATTTCTAACTCTGGAACATTCTAATTTGAAGAGGGACATTTATCACAATTAGATCTGGAGTACTTTTGAGGTGGTTTCATGATACTGAGATTCTCAAGCTCTGAGAAGACTATGAGTTAAAAAAAAAAAAGTGGTGCCTCTCCCGAAAGCCACTTTTTTTTTTTTTTTAAAAAAAAGGGAATGTGATTTATATAGCATGACTCCTTACTCCTTATTGGCACACACAATAACTCTGAATCTATGTCACCTTTCTGTCATTGCAGGTTTTTGTTAGTTTGTTTGCTTGTTTGTTTTGGTAATGCCTAATCATACTTGGAAATGGGATTTCAAAACTGATTTGACAGTTCTGCATTGGCCACTGTCTAGAATATAGTCCAGACATTTTATATTTTTGTAGGGCCTCGTAGGTACAATATGTCAAATGAGTCCGGCTCTGCCTTTTTCGTGGATGCATGTTGCTGTGCTGATTTGCAAAAGCAGGTAAATTCCATGCTGAAACATACATGAATGTCTTCGAGTGTGGGCTCTGGCGGCCACAGATATCCCAGACAGTGGAGAACATGCCTTTTCCACCCTCGAGGCAATAAAACTAAATTAAAGGTGCGGCATGAAATGATTTGAATTTTGAGTAGTATTTTTCATGCCTTCGTCATTTCCAAACCAGTTTCTCCTCATGAAGCCGTGTTGAGAAACACGAAACAAGGGACCCCTCTGTTTTTGCCAGTCTGCAGGAGCTTGGAGTTCTGTGGACTCATGTATGTTAAATTCTTTTCTGGTCCTTTTCCTTCTGTGGCCTCTGAGTAGCGTCTGTAACTAGAACTTTGTTATTCAGTAGAAATCATAAGTCAATGAGCGCTCAGGAAGGGAAGACAGCTTTCGTTTTCTGTACTGGGTATGCTCCAAGCTACTGCTGTCCTTACATATCTCCGTGACACAGAAGCAAAAGTTGGTGGAAAGGACGTCCCCAGGGCTCAGCCGCATTCCTCCGCTGCAGCAGCTGGTCTGGTCTGTACTGGTCCTTACATTTGTGCCTCCTCCCATTTTTCACTTTTTCTGGGCATTTCCTACAGAGACTGGAGACAGCATTCTTTTTTATCTAAAATGAAAGTTCATTTATTTATTATTTATTTATTGTGGAGCAAAGGTTTATCTTTAGTGTGACCATGTGTCCTCTCTAATTAGAAACCCCTTTGTTATATCCTTGTCAATAAGTAAGGGATAATTTAATTCTTAAAGTATTTAAACACTCACCCTAGAGACGGCAGGGTAAACATTTTATCTGATCCTTTTTAACCACAGAAACTTGCTCACCACCTCATGAGCAATGTCTAAGAGCTCTGTAACTTCAGGGAGACTTCAAGTGGGGTCATTTCCTCCTTTTAGGTATGCAGTGTTTTATTTCAAGACATCATCAAATAAGTATGCTTCTCCCAGATTGAACTACCTTCTGCTCACCCTCTCCCACGATGGGGTTCTGGTTAACGTCTTTCCTAAGCTCCCTATGAGGACTGCAGACATAATGCCCCACCAACCTTTGCATAGTCAGACTGTGCCGGCCGCCATGTAAGTTCATCACACGTGGGAGCACACATAATTGAAATGACTGGGGGCCATCACCCTGACTTTGCAGACGAGAAATGGACACTCAAGATTTCTGCGGCACTCACAAGTCAGACAGCTCATCAGGGAAACAGCTAAGGTTTAAACACAGGAGTAACCTCTTATTAGAGCTGCTGAGATTCACGTTTTGAAGTGTCTCGCTGATTTTTAAGCTTTGCACCTTTAAGTATTGAAGCTAATGATTTTTCACAATTGCATTTCCATTACTGATATGAATTTTTGATGTTTCCCCATTGTCCCAATTCACCATGTTTCTTCACTTTACTATGACTTCTTGGCTCACGCTTACTGATATTTCTCCGAACTGTAGTGTGTAAGGTAATGCGAGACCAGGATATGAAAATAGAAAGAAGGAGGGAAGGAGGGGAGCGGAACTCTGCTGTGTTGCTAAGGTTTCCCGTAGATCTGGATATGTGTGCAAGCCTGGGCTACTGGAATACTTTCTAGGTTGCTCTTGTTGAAGAGTTTTTCTAGGCAGGATGACAAGAATGCCCTTGTTTTACATTGGGTGGGCTGTGAGTACCTTCCATTCTCCGGCCCGGTGGGAGTGAACACTGGCCCTATTCAGTCTGAGTCCTTGAAGTAGGAAATGAGTTAGATCCCTATTACTAATGTATTTCTTCAGGGAGATTTCCAGGTTGCCATTCAGTGTGGGGGGATAAAGAATAAACTCAGGCTCTTTGAAGGCAAAGACACTGGAATGGAAATAAGACCCTTCATAGATAAAAGAAATAAGGGATGTGGATCGAGTCAGACACCAGGAAGAGACTCTTAATCTTCTGACGTGGGAGGACACAAACACCTTCAGTCACTGTGACTCCTTTGTTTGCTCCTGGGCTGCTTTTCAAGGACCATACGTAGCACCCCAACAAAGTTCAGTAACGGTGCAAGCAGCTTTAGTGATGTAACAAATCTATAAATGCTGAGAACACAACTCATGTGAGTCAATCACTGGGAATCAGGGACCGTAGATGTTGGGCCTGCTCATAAGATATGGAAAGTGTCCTTGTGTCCTGCCTAACATAATTTGTGTATCTATTCAACTTTTAAAAACTGCCAGTAATACTACAATGAGATGATTTTCAATTGAAATTGTTTAGATGTAAATGTTGTTTTTAACCATTTACAACTTAAGAAATAACTTTGCCTACTTCATTTTGACTTTCACTGTGAACAAACATGTCATCCTAACCAATTACTCAGACCACGATTTTTAACATATCCACCCCTCCTTTGTATTTTTTTTTTATTTTCCCTCCTCCAAACCGTTCTTCCACTCCTCCACATCGTAGCTCCTATCTGTAAGCTCTACCCATCTATGCAGCAATCATCAGTCAGAAGCATTGATGTCATTGAAAAGATAAGTAGAAAGTTTGTTAACAGGGAGGAGAACCTTATTCATGGGATTCAGGGCGTCCCATTTTAGAAATGATATCCCTTAACTAACATGGCTTTATTTATGAAGTGTTCTGTGAACACTAAGAAGAAAACAATTATCCCCTTTCAAGCGAATAGTTTTACCACAGTACTTACATTGACCACTGGCAAAAGTCTTTTTGTAATGTTTTTCAGTGCATTTGTTCTGTGTTACTTTCAGTTCTAACTGTATAGTACATGAACATACGATTTTCTACCTGATTTTGGTAGTTGTTCTTTTGTGTTTCAAGCAGTCTTTTACAAGGCTGGTGTTGAACAATGTTACTGAGGGAGCTTTACTTGTCCTGGAAATAGCCTGTTTTCTGATACTGCAGCTCAAGTCCTCATGAGCAAAGATTTCTTCAAATGTCACATTTTATTGCCTTTCTGTAGTTCGCTGTTACATTCACAGATTTATACAATACAACAAGTTATGAACTCAGGAATTCTCTTTTCTCATGGAAGAGGTAGTTTCATTTCCTGCTTTTGAGGCCATGATGCCTACTGCTAAAATCAACATAGCAGAAGAGAACGTGACAGTGCATTCCTCTGCCAGGGACAAGCCAAGTTGTTCTGTTCACCATGGCAACTTTGAGATATGACAAGACGGGCAACCAGGCATAACCTCTTAGGTCAAACATGGGATTCTGTTGACCTAGGAGGGACACATCATGATAAGAAGCCAGAAATCAGCACAGGACAAACTCTGCAACTTCTGTTTCTTAAAATTTGCCAATTAAAAGAGAAAATGAATACAAACACAGCAAAAATATAGACCACACTGTCCATGTACTTAAAATGCTCATGGGTTTTAGGGAGAATAATTGGCCTCAGGAATGACAAATGTGATATTTTTTTCTTGGTTTATTAAGGGTAAAACAGTGCTAACAATGTGAGGATGGTTTTTTTCTTTATTTAATATGTTTTGAACATTCCTGTCATTGACTTTCTTCTAAAAAAAACTTTCTCAAAGACTGTCTTGTACTAATGACTAGGGTTTACAACTTTTGAAATCAGTGATACTAATTATATAATATAGGCAGCAACTGCTCGTTTATTCCTGGCCACCCTGACCCAAAAAAATCACACAGAAACTTTATTAATAAAAGCATTGCTTGGCCAATAGCTTAGGATTCTTATCAACTAACTCTTACATCATAAATTAACCCATTTCTGTTAATCTGTGGATGACTACAAAGTGGTGTCTTACCAGTAAAGTTCTGGCTGGCAACTGGCTTCTTTCTCCTTCAGCAGCTACATGGCGTCTCCCTGACTCCTTCTTTTCTTTTCTATCTCTGCTTAGAATTTCCACCTTGCTCTATTCTGCCCTGTCTTAGGCCCAAGGAGCTTCTTTATTCATTAACCAATAAAAGCAACACACATACAGGAGGACTTCCCACATCAATATAATATCTCAAACCTCTCTCTAAGAACAACCACTGATAAACTTTGCCCAATACAGATCTGTCTTCTCCAAGTATTTGTTGGAAGAGGAAGACTGCAGTTGAGTTAATAACTGATATGAACAATTTTGCAGCTTTGGAAAGATATTGTGAAAGTGCCCTAATTATTATGCTTCATGATAGCATTCCATGTTGAAAATATGGATCAACCATTGGTATTTTTCAGTGTTGTTTATTTAATATTATTATAGAAACATCACACTCACTGACCCGTTTGTCATCATTCTCATCACCTTGATACAAGCCTAGACATCCCTGGAAGAGGGAAACTAGTGAGGAATGCCTCCATCAGATTTGCCTGTGGGCACATCTCTGGGGGCATTTTATTGTTTTCTCATTGGTGTAGAGATCTAGTTCACTTGGCATTACCATCCCTGGGCAGCATGTAGGTAGCTGAGCTAGCCAGGGGTAGCAGTACTGCATCCCTCCATGTCTACTCTTCAGCTCCTTCCTCCAGGTACCTACCTACCTTGAGTCCCTACCCTGACTTGACTTGATGATGAACCATAAACTTTAAGCCAAATATATCCTTTCCGCTCATCACTTGCTTTTGGTCAAGTGTCTTATCACAGCAACCAAGGAGCAAGCTTTTATATGAAAAATAAATACATCTTTTTATATGAAAAATAAATACATCTTTCTGTTTTCTTCTATTTAATCTCAAAACATGAAAGAAGTAATTAAAAAAAAACCTCCCCAAAGGATTATTGTTATTATTATTTTACGACAAGTAAAAAGGGTGCCAGAAGATAAAGTGACCCATTAAGGTTAGTAAAATAATACCGGTAAAGCCACAGTGAAGGACTAGCAGACATTTGCTAATGTAAAATTATAAACAGGTTTTCAGCAAGCGATGAAAGGAGACAGAGACCCACATTGGAGCACAGGACTGAAATCTCAAGGTCCAAATCAGGAGCAGAAGGAGAGAGAGCACGAGCAAGGAACTCAGGACCGCGAGGGGTGCACCCACACACTGAGACAATGGGGATGGTCTACTGGGAACTCACCAAGACCAGCTGGCCTGGGTCTGGAAAAGCCTGGGATAAAACCGGACTCTCTGAACATAGCGGACAATGAGGACTACTGAGAACTCAAGAACAATGGCAATGGGTTTCTGATCCTACTGCACGCACTGGCTTTGTGGGAGCCTAGGCAGTTTGGATGCTCAACTTACTAGACCTGGATGGAGGTGGGGGTTCCTTGGACTTCCCACAGGGCAGGGAACCCTGATTGCTTTTCGGGCTGAGGGGGGGGGGGAATGGGAGGCAGTGGCGGGGAAGAGACAGAAATCTTTAATAAATAAATAAATTTAAAAAAAGAAATCTCTATATAAATTCATTAAAATATGTCATTTATTTTTCTTAAAAACTTTTTAGAATGCTTTTCACTTTTTAGAAAATTACAAAAATGAAATTAATTAATTAATTAAAATGGCACAAATTGAGCTTAGCAGAAGAGCTACCTGAGATTAGCAAGGTAGTGTGCTTGCTGGGCGAAAACCAGAGAGCCTTGCACGACTCCCAGAGGGAGAGATGGTGACAGGAGTCAGCTTGATGATGTGGCAGGGGAGTACTTTAGGGAGCTGGCAGTAGATTTGATGTGTGATTGGGGGAAGAGAAGGAAACAAATAAACAAACAAAGCAGTCCTTTAGGATATCCCTCTGTTGCGCAGGTTAACAGTAATAGTTCCATTGCTGTTCCCCCGAGCTGTAACTCTAAGTTCTTTATTTCTTGTGCATAGTCTACACAAGACGCTGCAGTAGAGACACCTAATGATGTAGTAATATAACAAGTTGCAGATGGTTCAGTTGTTTGAGAAATCTCCTTATGCTGTGCTCTTAGCTTTGCTTTTTGTTGTCTAGAAATCATGCTTGGGTTTATGATCTTGTATTATTCATTATTTCTGTATTTTTGCATCTATTTACCACTTTGCTTTTCTTTTGTTATGCTTAAACATCATTTCCTATCCACAAGCATGACTAATAACCCGTTTTGCTTCTCATGTTTACTTTTGTGTTAATTCCTGAGAGACAATCTGAAATTTCTTTTTAAAATAATGCTTGAGATAAGACTCTGAATTGATTTTTCTTCCCTAAATTGCTAACTGATTATTTCAACTTCCTCAGTTAATTAATCCTTCCCTCTTAGGAAGTTTCTTTATTGTTAGTTGGGTTCTACTGCTTAGAGTCCTATCGTGTATTAGCAGCTGTGTCCACTCTTGTGATTCTATCGTGTTGGAATATGTGAGCTTCCTATATGTATCACTCAGACCATAATTTTATTTAAAACTATTATCCTGAGTGTCTGGGATGCTGTGAAGATTTATTGTACTGTGGTACTCACTAGTCACAAATGGATATTTAAATTTAAATTAATTAACATTAAATACAATTGCAATCCTGCTTTTCATCTCATTAGACTTTTTTCAAATGTCAGAATAGCCACACACGTTTGGCCACCTTGGTACACAGAGCAAAGTTTCAGAACTTCTTCCTATCACAGAACTGGTCAGTTCTCTCTGGAGAGCTCATTTTCCATAGATTCCTAAAAATCCTTCAAGGAATTTTATAAACAGAGAACAAGACATGTTCACTTTGCAAATCACTTGACATCCTTATGATACTTCCTTTCTACTTCTGAAAAAGTGTTTTATGCAGACATGCCAACACAGCATCTGCTTCTAGTCTCATGTAAGCTCTGATTTTTAATGTGCTCATGTGTGTGTGTGTGTGCATGTATGTGTATGGGTGAGTGTATTGTGTTGTATGTGCACATGTGTGCTTCTGTGTGCATCTATGTGTGCATGTGTGTGTTGTGTGTAAGTATGTGTGTTAGGTGTGTGTGTGTACTTGTGTGTGTTTTTGAGTGTGAGAGTGTTTTGGGTGTGTGCATGTGTGTGTAATAATCCTAGGGTTTTGTTTTTGAAGTCATTCATTATTGATGAAAGCCCCAGACCCTAGCACTAGACCAGGGATTTAACGATTATTTCATAAGTTCTTAGTCATTCCTTCAACCATCTTTAAGTTGATGTAATAAATTTTTTATAGATATAATGCCACTTAAATCTTCATTTCATTGTATCATTTCAAGTTCAGTTGCATAAAGTTTTTTTAAAATAATAATTCTGCTTTACTCTCTTCTCTGAGCAGTATATGTAATTGTTTCACTGTTTTCTCTACCCAATGCTCCAAATTTCAGCTGTTAAAAAAAGTATCAACTCTTATATATCCCCAATTCTACAGTTTTCATGGGGTTCCATATCTGCTGCTCTGGGAGTCCCTTTAACTGAGGTTTGGTGCCTCGGATGACCTTCCAGCTTGGTTCATAATTTGGCTTCGGGGCATCTCATTCCTCTCACTCCTGAGTTCTCAGGGGTCGCTATTCTGTCCTTCCTAAGTGCTATAAAGTCAAAAGGCTAGAGGATGCTAAAATTTGAAGTCAAAACTCCCGAAATCAGAAAGGGTGTTTGTAGGAACAAATTCCAAGGTATTTAAAGTTATACAATTTATACAAATTTTTTTAACTTTCTTTTTTTTATTGAGAAAAAAACAATTTCCGCCTCCTCCCAGCCTCCCACTCCTCCCCCCCACTCGTCTCCCTGTCCCCCCACTCCTCTCTCTATTCCCCCACTCCTCTCCCCCTTCCCCCACTCCTCTCCCCCTCCCTCTCAAGTCTGAAGAGCAGTCAGGGTTCCCTGCCCTGTGGAAAGTCCAAAGTCTTCCCCCCTCCATCCTGGTCTAGGAAGGTGAACATTCAAACTGGCTAGGCTCCCACACAGCCAGAACATGAAGTAGGATCAAAACCCAGTGCCATTGTCCTTGGCTTTTCAGCAGCCCTCATTGTCCGCCATATTCAAAGAGTCCGGTTTTATCCCCTGCTTTTTCAGACTCAGTCCAGCTGGCCTTGGTGAGCTCCCAATAGATCAGCCCCACTGTCTCTGTGGGTGGGTGCACCCCTCTTGGTCCTGACTTCCTTGCTCATCTTCTCCCTCCTTCTGTTCCTCATTGGGACTTTGGGAGCTCAGTCCAGTACTCCAGTGTGGGTCTCTGTCTCTATCTCCATCCATCGCCAGATGAAGGTTCTATACTGATGAATATTTTGCATATACAAAATTTTTAATTAAACCATATGGTTTATAAACTGTTCTCTTTCAAAGCTGCTGAGGTTTGTAGTTGCTAATATGTGGTCAGTGTTTATAAATATTATATGAATTCCTGGAAGGATTTATTTTTCATTTATAAGAAACAGAATGGTACAGGACATATAGTTTACAGAGATCAAGTTTTTCCTCATTTCTTTTTTCACTGTGCCTCATAATAATGGCTTGCTGGCATTAGTCAGTCAATAGTATTGTTACTCATTTTTCCATCAAAATGCCAAACTTTCATTTGCTTATTTTTAAGTAAAAGTATTATTTACTTACGTTTCATTTTTCTTTTGGGTTGAATGATAAATCCTTATCCATTTGATAATAGTTGCATCATATAAAACATTTATCTGATGAAAGATCAACTTTTGTTTTTTCATTTCACTCTTAAATTTCATTATTTGTTTTCTCAAGGCTGTCTTCTTTTTCAAAGGTCTAACATTATTTTGATCTTAAAATTTTGATGGTGTGCGTGTGTGTGTGTATATGTGTGTGTGTGTGTGTGTGTGTGCATATGTGTGTGAGTGCATGGATATAGTGGTTAGAGGACAGAGCTTCCATATTAAACTGGGCTCATTGGCCAGTGAAGTCCAGGGACTTGCTTTCTCCACCTCCCTAGAGCACAAATGCTGGGATTGCAAGTGTATCACATTCACCTGGCCATCTTCTCCCTTCCCCTCTCTGTCTCCCTTTCTCTCAGATTCACTCTGTATGTAACCTTTGTGGTTCTGGAACTCACAATGTAGTCCAGGCACCAGAGATTCAAACTGCCTCTGCCTCCAGGGTACTGGGATTAAAGGTGTGCACAACACCATCTGGTCTAGCATCTTTAACTCGGCCTTTGAGAGTTGAGTTTAAGTACTCACCCTTGTGCTAGCCCTCCAGCCATGATGACCCTGAGCTCTTAGTTACAGTTTCTCTTCCTGTTCAGTACTACAGTTAGAGGCATGGACCATTATACCCCTTGCTTACCATACCTGGTCAGGGAAAAAAATAGGTTTAGGGGCTAATTCTCATTTGAAGTTATCCATTCTGTTAATCCATTTTTTCTTTATTAACCATGTTAAAATGAAATTACTGTTTTGTATTTATTGTTCATATTCTATAATTTTAACTCTAGTAGCATTTAGACCTGACTTTTAGATTTCGTTTTTGTTTATTCCAAGTTTTGGTGTTCCCTAGAAAGTATTCTCTGAGAAAAGCTGTGCTTCCCATGATGGTTAATAATTCATCTCTGATGTTGGCAGAACGTCTTTGGATCTTGTGAAGAAATGGGCCTCTTCCAATATAGTTTCCCAGTCTGTTTCTGTCAACGTTACACACATACTTTATGGTTAACTGAATCTAGTAGTCTATCTCTTATTACTGTAGCTTTCCTTGTATGTTTTCTTTACAATCATAGATTTGTGTAGTTTTGAGGACAGAAAGACAGACTGAATGGAACAAAAGATCTATACTCTTATTGTTTGAAAATAAAACAAAAATAAACTTAGCATTGACTTTGGTTGTTTTCAATCTTCTAAAATAGAGGGTCTTTTTACATCTAAATGTTTCATTTTGCATGTGAATACATATACATATACACATATATAGTATGCATATATATAATATATTTTATAGTGTCGTAATGCTAACCACTCATTGCGTTACTTTAGTTAAGTTTGGCCTGGTCTATTATTGACAGCGTGCAGCTGTTCCACACTTCTCTTCTCTCTAGCCCTCCCCATCTCACTTTTCATGATTTTCTTATTCTCTGCCTTTCACGCTATTCCCCACCGTTTGTCATCAACCTCACTAATTCAATTTTTCTGCATCATCAACTTTCTCTCTATAAGAAAATGATGTTTATTGTCGTACTTTTACTTGGTTGTTGTAATTTTTATCATGTCTTTTTCTTATTACATTCTTAGCTTATTTGAAAAATATCTTTAAGAATTATCCTAAAAACCATAATCTGAGTGTTGAAAATATTACTATGTTTTCTAAAATACATATTTCGATGAAGGAAAGGCAAGGGCAATGCTTGTACTAACCTCTCCCTTCTATTTCTAAACTTTAAACTACTAGGTAGTCACAGAATGTATTTTTTAGTGTTCTGAAGTGTCACAGACATTTGTCATGCTGTAAGGAGAGCATCTGTGGACTGCAGGGTCTCTGTCACCCCCTCCAGTTCTTTCCTGGCTGCTGGTGCCTCTTGTCTGAGACAAGGATGGCAAAGCCCTGGCATTGCAGGGTCAGTTGTCCAGGTTGTTCAGAGATAGACACACAGTGTTGACTGACTCCTCCTTCTCAGTAAAAGCTGGTTATCTGCTTGGCTTTGCAGAGGCCAAAATTACAATCTCGAGAAAATTATTGATTTTAAGGGACTTTTGTAATAATTAGCACATGCAGACTCATCTGGGGGCCGAGATTCCTCCTCAAATAGCAGAAACTAGGGTAGTCTGCAGCAGATACATTAGGGATCAAACCCACTGAAGGGTGAGCAGGCTCCTGCCAGACTGAGAGAGTCTCCTGTGCTTCCAGTGAGGAGGTGTGTTTCAGACACCTCATGGGAATTGCAAGGAGCAGCTCTGTGTCATCACTCACTCAAATGAGAGTTCCGGAAGTACACTTTTCTATTACAGAAAAATAGGGTTTGGTTTTGTTCAGTCAGGGTCTCACTATGCAGCCAGGGCTGGCCTAGAACCTGCATACTTCTTCCTCGCCTCAGAAATACTGGAGATACTGATGCATAAACCATGCCTGGTGCTCAACCCTATGTTTTATTAGCTATAGGATTATAGAAAGTTCATTATTCAGTTTTCTCCCCTTGGTTCGAATTTGCCTTAATTTCAATGGGTCTGTTAGTGATTGACACCTTATCCATTTACTGTCTATTCTTCAATGATCCCGGACACGCAAAATGTTATGTTATAGGAAAGATCACTTTGTTAAACTTCAGCATAATATAGTTTTCTATTCTAGGTTTTCACTACGTAGTATTTTTCATGTATACAGTATTTAAGTTTTTTCCCAAACTTTGTACCACTCACTTTGAGTTGTGTTAAATATAAACAAGCCATATCTAGCCAATGGGTTGAGTGATTTTCTCTCTTGATCTTGTAGCCCTTCCCCACAGCATGTACAAGAACATGCAACCTCACTTCCTGTCCATTTTATGCACACATTTTGATTCTCACAAAGAGTTTCTGAAAGCCTCGGTAAGTATGTGGAGTCTAAGTCAATTTCCTGAGAATACTTAGAGCCCTCACCGCACCAGTGCTCATAAGAAGTTGGGGTACACTGTCCTGCTACCTCCTGCCACGTCCACTCAAACTTACTCCAATGGTTTCATGTAAAAACTGAAATAAAAACCCAAACCACTCAAGTAAGGCTTTCCACAATCTAAATTTTATGCTGCTTCCTTTATGTCGCAGGAACTGTGAGGAGCTGGGGGGAGGAGAATTCCCATACATTCTCCCCTTGTAGTTCTCCACATGGTTCATGAAAAGTTCTGAAGTTCAGAGTACAAAGCTCAACCTACGATGTCAAAGCCACATGAGACTGTGTTTCTGTTCTGAACAAGAAGCTAACCTCACAGAACATGATGCTACAGAAAAAACAAGCCATCTTTTTTTAAATCGATAGATAAACAGTTTCCCACATTAGGACAGGCTGTGCTCTACCAAGAAAGATTAAAATCTAAAGAAACAAAACGACCTTGAGAATTTACAAGATAACAGTGGCTACTTTTACCTGGCCTCTCTTCCTGTTGTAGAACTCAACCTGACTCATCCTCCATCCCAGCACGTTCAGAGGACTGATCTCTGTGTCCTATCATGTAGTCTGTACTAGAACAACCTGGAACATGTAACAAAGTACTTGTTCATGGCTGTTGTCGCAGAATCGCTCAAGTTGGGGAATGGGTCTTAGAAGGCCACCTTTTAAGACCTTCAGCATACACTAAAGTTGATGTCATTAGTAAAAGATGGAGAGAAAC
Source organism: Microtus pennsylvanicus (assembly GCF_037038515.1). Taxonomy (NCBI): domain Eukaryota; kingdom Metazoa; phylum Chordata; class Mammalia; order Rodentia; family Cricetidae; genus Microtus; species Microtus pennsylvanicus. The sequence goes on along the minus strand of NC_134580.1, from coordinate 60,092,045 downwards.
CTGAAGCCAACATCAAGCATAGTAGGCCCACCCCTTGGTACCAGACTCTCCCTGTAAGAACTTCCACAAACCTTTTTCATGTTCCCCTGAGAGATGATCAAAGGTCAGACTGATTCCAAGGCAGAAGCTGGAACAGGGAAGATCGCGTAGTGTCATGGGGTGCTGGGTAGTGGGAGGCATCATACCTGTTTTTATTTTTCAGTCAGAAAGTATGAGCTCACGTCTACAGAGGGGATTGAATTGGAAGTTTTAGCTAACAGTGAATGGAAACCACTAATTTACTTTTTCATTTGCAAATAGGGTTTGCTTGCTTATAATTTTAAAATCAAGAGGAAACTACCTTTAAGTATATGAAGTCAGTAAGGTCTAAAGGAATGGCTTTCCAAACAATGACAGGAAAATAATATCTGAGCTAGGAAGAGATTAGCAACACACAAGGAACACCAATGCTTTTCGCTGTGTAGAACTTACATCACTCTGCCTCTAGGCAGCAAAAACAAAGTGAAAACCAATAGCTGAGCAAAACAAATGCCACCTGAACACACAGCTGCGTCTGTTAGCAGCACCCTTTATATCCGAAAACAGGAAAATGTTGATTCTCTGTTAATTCAAGTTCAGAGTTAATCTGTTCCCAAGGCTTAGGAGCCACATCACGAACCATGAGGGTGAAGTGATCTGGGGGCACAGCCTCCCTGAACTTGTTGCTGAGGTGGTATGTATGAACGCCAGGTGAAGCGAACATTCCGGCATGGTTTACCTCCTCGAGGAAGGGAGAGGATTCCATTGGTTTAATCGAGAAAAGGTGATTGCGTTTGGGCATCTGCAAATGAGAATTTTCCTAGGCTTCTTCAAGCAGACGTTATGAAATCATTGAAAGAGGAATTTGACACTTTCAGTAGACCATCGTAAGCACATTGTTTACCCCACAGATTGGAAGACGAGATGACTCTCATTAAATACGACACCCAGGTTTTTTCCACACACATCCTGTCAAATGCGTGCTTCAGTCAGAAGTGCAGGGAGGGTGGCCAGGGTTTATGATACAGGCGCTGGAGTGCCTGAAGCCACCAGCGGAGTGCTCATTTATGAGAGCTCGCCACCTTTGACTCAGCCTATAACTCCTGCCTGTAAAGGTACTGGCTTTTATTCTGCCCTAGGCTTTCTTGCAGAGGTAAGGGATATTTTCTGTTTTAAGAGAGTCCTTAGAGACTTCCTCCAGTCTGCATCTGCTAGATGGTGTGGGTGGGCTTATGCCTGTACTCTCCCTGCCCTCCTAGGTGTCCAGAGAGCAGGGGCTCCTCTTAAAAATTCAGCTTTTCCGAGTGCCTGGTGTCTTCTGACACCCTTTAATGTGCGGGCATAAAGTAAATGCCATTGTGTGATAGGTTTTATGGACAAATGCTTTCTGGGCCCCTTGAGATGTTCTCACGTACTGAAACCAAGTACCTTTACGGCCATTAATGACAACACCGGGTGCTTTGTTCTGAAGTGTCCTGTGGATGTGTGTCCCAGGCATGTTACAATTAAAGCAGGTTGAGTGTGTGGAAATTTTTATTTTACTTTACCTTCCTTACACAGCCTCTGTTACCTTGGTAATACCTTTCAACTGGACGTGCGGTGAAGATCAGATTTTATTTATTTTATTTTGTAGTGTTCCAAAGATGAAAGGGATTTACCAGGAATAAAAAACAAAATTGGAAATAACACTTAGACTTGTGAAAGTAAGCAGTTAACTTAAAACATATCTAGTCAGTATGTAGGATCTACACCATTGCTTTGTTTAGTGTAAGGGATTTTCCCCCCTGTCTTTATGTGCAGGACAGTACAGGTTCAGAGACAATATCCATCATTATTTTCTGTGTCAGATGCAAACAGGGCTAAATTGGCAGCTTTCCAGGCTTGGGAAGCCACCTCACTTGTGAACAACGGAATCTAGTTCTGTCTTTGCCCTCACCTTGATTCTTTGGTCCAAGGTGGTAGAGCAACAGCTGCAGTTTGGTGAGCTGCGTGAGGTGGTTCACGGTGCAAGCTGGCCATGACACTGAGCTCCAAAACCCCACTGGCCTTGCTTGGTTTGTGCTCCGGCCTGATGACAATAAAGGTTTGTAGTAATGGATGAAGAAAAGTGGGAACGGGGTATGATCTGGCCAGGACTTCTTGCTGCCCAGGTCCTCTTGTATTGGCTGCTCAGCTCTGCCTGGGAAGGGGGGGGGGGCGGGGAGAAAGACTCCCTCGGGTCTTCCAAAATGCTCGCTCTATAAGACAGGAGGTTGAGAAAGCACTGGTTTAAAGAAACTATTATTCTGTAAGACCTAAGCTACAGAGTGCAATGTTAAAATTTGAGATGCTTCTGTTGTTTTTTTTTTCCCCTGGAGCCAGACATGTGAGCGGAGTTAGGAAGTGGCAGGGGCCTCTTCTCTAAAATGGCGTCATCTTTCTCTATGCGCGGACTCTAGTATTCCTGAGCTCTTTGGACACTTGAAGAAGGACGCTTAGAAGAAATCCCACACTAGCTCAAAATTGAGAATAATAGACAGTTATTTATTTAGGGGTAGGCTCCCTCCAACAGATACTTGCTGGACTCTGTACTGAGAAAATGGTGTACCAGCACTAAGTCAATAAACCGGTGCTGCCCACTGGCTTCATACACAGGGCTGAGAGACTCCGCTGCAAAAGAGTCTGAGTTAGACCCTCAGTTTGGTGAGGTGGTAAGAATGTCTGGCTGAGGCTGGTGGGGGAACCTGAAGGAGCCTAAGTTCTTATATTGCTTATTACAAATGATATTGATAATATAATCTATAATGATACATAATAACTCCTGGTTAGCATTTGTATTCCAGTTTAATCCTCAAATGTAAACATTCATCAGGGTTATCACAGGGCTTCCTAAAACAGATCTGTGGTCACATTGCTAAAGGTTCTGGGACTAAGAGATGACCAGGGTGTAGTGTGACGATTAGTTTGACTCTGTTGCAAGTTTCTAGATGATGCCAGGGCTGCTGGGGTGCTGGGTGCACTTGGGGAGCCAAGGTTTGCTCATCAGTTCCATATTTGGCCAAAATTCAGGCATCATTTCAAGCATATATCAATAATTTATCAACCACAAGAAGGTTCAATTAGTAACTAATCACACAGATAAAGAATTGCTTGAACAATGCAGGTTCAGAAGAGGTATGATTAAAAGATGAGAAGTTTGTTACATTCAAATTTTATTGACCAAGAAACAAAACAAAAAAGAAGAAAAACAATAATATACTGAGCATATACCATATTTCTGATGCAGGTGTCTGCACTGATTTTTCTTCTCTAGCTCGATGTTTTCCTCAGACTCTATGCAATAAATTGATGGTTTTTTTTTATGTTCTGAACACATTCGTATTGCTTCTCAAGAGATAAAGACATGTATGGTAGACCTTTTGTGTAATGTTTTTTGAAATTGCAATATAATTACATCACCTCCCCTTTCCCTCTTCACTACCACCCCTCTCATGAACCCCTTCCTCTCTTTCAAATTTAGTCTCTCTCTCTCTCTCTCTCTCTCTCTCTCTCTCTCTCTCTCTCTCTCTCTCTCTCTCTCTCTCTCTGTCTCTCCTCCTAAATACATTCAACCTTCTCACTCTGTATAGTATGATTAGTATGATATTTTGGGAAGATCTTTTTAAAGGCCATCCTTAATTTTTGGCATAATAAAGTGTTTAATGAAGTTGATAACCAATGCCCCTTGTTTATAATCCTTTTAAGCCATATTTTTTCATTCATACTAAAAAATCAACTTGTACTTTGTCACTGGTTTACTCTACTAAGAAAGAGAATATAACTCTGATCTGGTATCAAAGACAATGCGGCTACCATTTCTCTGCATGTCTTTACTTACAAAACCATTGTAAAATTCACCTCTACCTTTAGTGATTTAGCTTTGTGGTAAAACTATGCATGACAAGACCCAGTGGTTCCATTTCATAAATACATTTGTTTTGTTTTTTTTTAGACAAGAATAGTGGATGTATTTTGCTGCTGACTTGAAATTCTCAAAGAATATATTTATGTGCTTTCTTTTAGAGGTTTTTAAAATTACAAATTTAATAAATTATGTATTTTATAAATATTTATAAGATACATATGTACAAAAGGTTTTGTGGTATTGTCCAACTTTTCATCTTCTTGCCCATAAGTGCTCTTAAAAAATCAAAAACAGTGCACTCCATGTCCTGGTAACATCTAAAGTTTCATGGAACCATCTCTGACATATAAAAAAAAACCCCATCATTCCTGAGTTCACATATCTAAACAAGTTTGTATCAGGCTAAGGGAGGGATAATGAGGAAAGAACAATGGATTGCATCCAGTTACTATTAAACATTAGTAATAATAATAATGTACTTAGATTTATATATGTGTGAGCATGCTGTTAAAAATCTCAGGCGTTTATACTCATTTTCTACCTCTCAGTGCTATCACTTCGCTATTTGATTTTCAGTTGTGTTACAATTAAATTCAACTGAGGAATCGTTAGTCGAATGCAGACACAGTGCAGAGCTCCAAAACCTGCTGCTTCCAGTTGAAAGTGCGGATAGGGTAGAATTATAACAGCGAAGATAAGAAAACGCTCAAATGCACATAATTTAGGATATTATAGAAGAACTTCTTTTTGCCTCTCCATGCTAACACGGAATGTTTTGTTCTCTTCTGTCTGGTCTCATATCTTGTATGCACATGTTTGTCTTCTGAAAGGAAGTTATGCGCTCCTTTTAGGGTCGGGTCCTCTCATTTTGTATGTTGCTGTGATCCCAGTACCTAATATAATATGTGCCATTTTCAGCACCCTAAATATTGTGAGTGAGGTGAATAGAACATTGAGGAAATGCTGGAGACTCTCATGAAAAGGATTGAGTTGTGTACAATGCCTTCTGTAGTTTGTACTTATGCCATGGTTGGACTGTCAGTTTCAGGAATGGGATGAAGCTCAGAGGTAGAATACTTGTTAAGCATGCTTGAGATCCTGGGTTCCATCCCCAGAAACCACACACACACACACACACACAGCAACTACACACCACACACCTACCCATACCACACACATTTATACAAACTATACATACACACACCACACATAATTACACACTACAATTCCTCACAAATACTCTTGTACACACATACACAGCTGTACACACACACACACACAAAAACACACCTTCAAATGCCATACACACATATACAAACACACACACACAAAAATACATACCACACACACACACACACCAACTATACACCACACATTTACCCATACCACACACATATACACAAACCATATATACATACACCACACATAATTCCACACCACAATTCCACACAAGTACGCCTTGTACACAAATACACAGCTGTACACACCACAAACACACCCACACATGCTATACACACACACACAAGCATACCACACCACACACAAAAATACACACCACACACACGTACATACCATACCATACATACATACACACGTCACATACATGTTCACACACACACACACCACACACATACCAACACACATGCCACACAAAATGAAGAGAAAAAACCTTTAAAACCCCAAATTCCCCTCAAACCAACCAACTTTATTATAGTATGTTACTATAATTATCCTATTTTTGATTAAATTATTTTTTTTTTCCAAAATGAGGAATTGTTTTAAAGACCAAGTTTTAAACCTTGAGTTCCCATCCACTTTCCAAGTATTGAAGTAACAACATGCCTTGACACCAAGCTTATTTATTGGTGTTAATGTCTTATGCAGTTTGTTTATGATGTTTACAAAGCTAATTATATAAAGTTTAACATAGGCGTGTCCATTAGAATAAACCCTTGTCAGTATCAAGCCTCATATGCATACGGAAACATATATGCATCTATGAGGTTTGATACTTACCATGGCTTAGGGATCCACCAAGAATCTTGAAATGGATCTTCTTCATAGAAGGGAAGGGACTGACCATTTCAATCAAAATAAGGTGTTTACCATCTTCAGTAAATTGGGAATCGCTTTCTGGGGCTCTGGACTGAGACCTGCTCAAAAAATATTTGAATTTCGTTGCTATTCCTGTCACTAACATGCTGGGTCAGTGCACAAGACATTTACTAATAAAGTGAATTTTCTCTATGTCCGAGTTACTTCCTGGGAGTCAGTTAGTCATTAAGGACTCCAGTTCTGACCCCATTTCAATGTTTTCTGTTATCTGTTTCCCTTGCAATTTCACTTGACTTTACTATACAAGATGTGCAAAGTTTGTGTCTATTCATAGGAAAACATTGTTTGCCACTATTACTCAGTTGACCGCGTGTTCCAAAAGTGGACATTTCAGGAAAATGGCATGTAACAATTAGGTTGTTCTGGGTTTAGACATAAAATTGTTAATACTATTTTCTATGAAAAGTAAGTACAGATTATATAGCAAAATGTTGCTCCATTCTATTTAAGATAAAAAGGACACCTTCCCCCCAAAGAAACAGCTTAAATGAGAACTAGCTCCTTCCCCTTCGTTGCAGAGTGGAAAGTTCCGTGAGAATTTCTCTAAGATCTTCTGTGCATTAACATTTCAAAACTCAATTTAAATATCCACAGATCTCATTTTTAATAAACTTAACAAAACTCCGGTTATTTCCTTTAACTTTTTTGATTGAAGGACAGCAGTTGGTACAGATATTTTTTTTAAAAAGATGTACAGCTACGAGCAAAGTCCCAAATCAATTATATATAAGAAATAACACATGGAAAGAAATTAATGAAAAAAGGAGAATTTCAACTATATGATTCTCTGGTCTGCTACCTGCAGGCAACAAATGTAAATGGGAGGGAAAAAAATCAACATTCTTTTGGTAGATAAGGAGAAAAATTAATAAAACTGTTTCTTTCCTACCAGATCCCCTGATGCCACTATTGTTGGAAGTGGGTGATGGCAGAAACAGCTTGTTCTCCCAAAGTACTATTTTTTTTTAGACTACAGAAATAAGGCTTTATTCTTGCTGTTAAGCTCAATTACATGAGTCCGTATGGCTGTGCACTGTCCAAAGAGCATTCCTGTTCCCTGTCCCTTCCCATTAAATGACTCGGTGGGGTACGCATGAGACAAATGGGGTGGGAACCAAGTGAGAAGCATTTTGCAGTGCGCCGACAGAATAATGATGATCCTTAAGAATGTGTGGCTATAACAGCTGAAAACTCTGAGATGAACTGCTGAGGCCCACAAAATACATCCACGGTTAAGTAAGAAAAACGATACCTTCTTTAAAAAGAAGGGCACATTTTTTTTCAGAGATTTAAGTAGTTATAATCAGAGGGTTTTTTTTAACCTCAACATCTAATTGAAATACTAAGTTATCCTACATATTACTGTTTCCCATAAAAAGGCTTTGTATTTTTTCGTATTATAAATATTACCTTGAAATTAACAAAGAAACCAAGGTAAGATACAGGTAGTTAGATACCAAGACAGCTAATATAAATCCACTGGTTCATTTTATCACATAGAGAAAAATGTAAGTTATTTTAAGATGAAAAATTGCCTTTTAGCTGCTTTCATATATTAATGGAAGTATGTGGCGTTTTCACATGCTTGTGTGTTTACAGCTTAAATGTGAATCTGAATTTGTACCTTTTATTTTTATATATTTGTAAATTTGAGAAGTAACATGACCAGGCAAATCAAATGTAGTTCAGCTGCAATGTGGTGGTTCAAGCAGGATATATATATATATATATATATATATATATATATATATATATATATATATTTATATATATATATGCTGTTCACATTGTGATCTTGGAGTTCTCTATTGATATGTTTGTGCATGTGTGTGTGCGCGCATGTGTGTCCATGTTTATGTATGCATGTGTGTGCCTGTGTGTGCATGCTTAGGCATATATATTTATGCATCTTCTTACTCCTTTGTCTGAAGACATGTACTACAAAGGAATATTGAAAGGGGCATGACACAGAAGTAAGCAATTTGAACAGAGCCTCACCATTTTCTTTTTCCTTTAAATACTAACATTTTTGAACAATTTATTCCATGAGTGTGGAAACCGTGTTCTGTGTGTGTGAAGTAACAAAGTTTGTGCTGAAGCTTTAACTGTGTTGCTGATATTAGTAGAAAGAGTGAAAAGCAACCTACATTGAAAAACAAACAAAACACCACTGGAATGGAGAAATCTGGAAATATTTGTGTGTGGTTTTAGGGGAAAACTGAACGACCAGAATTTCTGAGCACATCGTGATGGATTATTGTAATTATTGGGAATGATAATATTTTAATGTGACTTTCTTTCCACCTGTCAGTTGTAATCAAGGCTGCCCAGTATTCAGAAACAATCTCATTTTACTAGGTGGCTAGTCTTGTGCAGCCTGTAGGATGTGTAGAATATTAATGCACGGGAGAGATTGAATGTTTTCTATAGTTTTACCGTGTTCTGTTTTAATCAAAGTGTATGCAAAATCAAACCGAGATAATATATAATAAATTCATGCCAATGGCTGTTTAAGGGGAACAATTTCATACAGGGGATATTGCATTCGAACCAAAGAATCTGGCCTTTCTTTCCATCCTCTTTACATGACCCTGTCTGTTAATTTCTGCACAGCTGAATGTCTTTTGCTGGAGCCCCTTTTTCTGAAACTTTGAACTATCTCAACAAAGACATTGTGGCATTTAGGTAAGGGTTGCCCCGTTTATAATGGGCTGCCAAGATAGAGTTACAGAGCAAGCAGTGTGTGTAAAGACACGTGTAGTTAATTTTGATATTTACCTGCTGATTTCCACTTTCAAGTCCTCGTGCTGTGGCTATTTTTAATCTTCTTTATGTATTTCGCATGTCATTTATATATTACCCTCACATTTTCTTTGTCTGTTTCGAGCTCTGACATCAGCTGCTATGGGTATGCTTTGGGGGATTTCTTTAGCCCCCGGAAGCTGTGGCGACCATTTCTCAACAATTTCTTCTCCCAGGTGATCGAGTCTCCCCTAGCTGCTTCATAGCCATAGGGGTACACTCTATTATTTTACATTTCACTCCGTGGTTATGTGACCAGGGTCTAGGACAGAATTACTTAATCTTTAACATCTCATATGCCCCTTTACAAGTTTAGGTCATTCGAATCATCTCCCTATGACAAATTCCAGGATAGACCCACACTGGGCTCTGCCAGACAGCTGAGGCACTGGGCTGCTCAGCTCCACGGAGTTCTCTGGGTCTTGTGAATTCTAGTGGGACTTCCCTTTTTTGTTTATTTCTGGGACACAAAGGTAGCCGTGGCCAATTCAAAGGGGTCCTGAGCACACAATTCTTTCTCTGCCCTAAAAATGTAACAAATACTTTCCACCCAGGCCTGCTCATTTTTTTCTCCGGGAAAACCAAGAGCATGGCAGGCTTGCCCTTTGGTTCATTATAGTCACCATTTTAGGATACACAGCCTCTTTTTCATATTTTAAAATCAGGTAAATGTTGATGTTTATAAACAGCAAGACTATTAATTCTGGCAGGAGGGTTTGAATATCTGTAAATCAGACACAATTGAAAGGCTGAACTTCAGAGTTCCTCACCCTTGCCTGCCAAGTGGCCTCAATCAGAAGTAATTTTCTCCATGAGGGCACATGGAGCTTGGTTGTGAGCCTCTTCGGAGGAGATATTATTTGTGTCAAATTACGTGTGCTGATTTTCCTGAAGTGGACTCTGTGCCCACTAATCCATACCCAGGAGGTCTCTCTATTCCTTCCTTCATTGGTGCTATTAATTATACTTGGGCTTCAAGGGTCTCTTATTTACCCCTTTAAAATGTTAGTTTATGGCCACCAATTATCAACGATGTTTCCTGTTAAATAGTATTGAGAGGAACGTGAGACCCTGGCTTAAAACATAAATACTGAGCATTTTAAGAGAAACCCCTCTCTCAGCATCTGGCTTGACGGTTAAAGAAGTGGCTAGTAATTTCACATTTGAAAGTACGGTAGATTATATAAATCTGAATTTACTTTGGGAAGAGTGCGAATCGACTCTTTAATCATCTTCCCGCATCTTATTCTAAGCATTGGCACTGATTTCTCACACCTTTCAGGCAAATGAGCTCAAGAAGCCTTTACCCTTTGGACTTTGAACGGAAATGCTCTTTTCAGGCACAGGCTGGGCTCACGAAGAGATGCCAAAGACGTATTTTTAACTCTTGAATTTGCAGTAGGCTTATCAATTATAAGTTTTTCATAAACCTAGAAATAAAAGTGAAGCGCACATTTTGAATCTGCGCACCTATAAAAGATCCACAGTACATTAGCCGAGTGTGAGGTTTGCCAAGGATAAGTCAGGGTTGCAGCAGTTCGTTTTCTTTCCCGGGATCACAGGAGCAAGATTTTAATACGACTCTCAAAATTTAATTTAATATATTGCTAAAGCCAATTTGCTATTCTGTATTTTAATTATTCAGTAACATTATCTTTAATAAAGGATCTTGCAAAAAATTTTATCACATCTGTTTCAATTTTAAAAAGGACAGTTCATATTGTTAATTTTATTTTTATAGTATGCAAGCATGTTCTCTAGGTATGAAGGGTTTATGCGTTTCATATTTTATACATGAACTGCTCAAATATTTATTATATTATTGGAAGTTATTTCTGTAAGCAAAATTCAGAGTATTTATTTTCAAAGAAAAATATGGCCCCCAAGGGACTATATCATGCCATTTCTGTTGTAACTAATATTAAATCAGTTACTTTACAAATGGATCCAGTTCCATACTTATATAAAAAGAATGAAAATGGGCAATCAAATATTTTTTATTTGGGGGGGTCTACAAAAAGATCTCCTGATTTTTATGGAAGGGGAACATAGACTCTGGTTGACTTTTAGCAGTCGGAAGAGCAAGGCACCGTGTAAAGCTGGCTTGTTAAATGCCTGTGGAGGAGAACTGGGCATTGTGGACCAACCACCTGCTGACATTTTCATCTTCACGAATTCCTTGAATTTCAGAGTTCTGTTTCAGATGGGAGATGTTTATCACTGCCACAGACTGGTGTGCACAGGCATGCACGAAGTTAGAGAAAGGGCGTGCAGCATGCTGCATCTGCAAACCAACAGCTTCACTTAGTGGGCTATGACATTGTTCTGTTAGCTGAGCTGCTTTCCTGACCATAAAACTGAAGAGAGCCTAGCTATACAGCAGACCCTGTGAGAAAGCACCCCGGAACTCCTGCACCAAACACAAACGAGACTTTCTTTTTAAACGTGTTTCCTTTTTATTAAACATTAAATTAATTACTTCAGAAAAATAAAAACAAGGAAATGTCATCTGTTAGTGTCTTCATTAGATAAATCATTAGTAAATTTATTAATAAATGTAACAAATGAATTTGAGGAAGAGTGATACCTAGCTACTATAATATTTGGCTTGCACGCTTGTTATTTAACATAACTATTCTAAAATTATAAATGCTAGACTTGAAATTCTTAATAACTGTTTAAAAACTATTAGGAGATCTATGAATTTAAGTATTTTTACTCTTCAGTTTGAGTAAAAGAAGTGTTACAATTATGAGAATATTAAAAATAAAATTTTTAAAAATTACATAAGGGAAAAATAAATTCTGAAGAGGACAAAAGGCTTCGAAAGAAAATGCATTGCTTGGGTGGGCCTTAATTTAAATGCAGGTAATTAAGTCTGTGCGTGTGTCTTGTGAGTTCAGACCTTAGGAGACTCACATGGGTGGCAGTCTTACACGACGGGATGGAGGCATGTTGGCTTACACAGATATATAAAAATGATAATATTGAAGCATTTAAATAGATAAGATTTATCTTTGATCCTAAAATTTTCTACTACATTTGGAGAGAGAGAGAGAGGAGAGGATAAAAGAGAGTGAGAGAAAAAGAGAGAGACAGCAGAGGCAGAAACTTAATTCTGCAAGTATTTATCCTGCCAAGACCGGCGACAGAGTGACAGTTAGTACCGATTACCATAATTGTGCTCTGTGGATAAAATGCCACATTGCTTCTTTTGCAGTAAATGCAGGCTTTCCTTAGGAAAACGTGTCGGCTGCATTATTTGGTTAACAGCACGTGTTCCTATGCCTCTCACTCGGAGGTGCCACTGCAACCCTTCCCTCTCTTGCGGTAAATAGGCCCGTTAATGTAGTGTACCTCACTCTCGCTCTTTCCCAGGGAACTGCATGTCTATTACTGAAAAAGTATCACATAAATACAAATTACATTTTTTCATTAGGAAACTACTTTTCATTTTAGAAAAAAATTCAATTAATTGTGAATAAGGTTATGATTTCGCCAGGGAGAGAAATATGTAATTTTTCTTCAAGCCTCAAACACATATAATAATGAAATCTTTTCTTGGAATTCACTCTTAAGAAGGATTTTTAAAAGTATAGACTTTATTAAAATCTCAGTTCAATTAAAATGCATTCAGTTACTATAAATCTTTATTAAAATCGCAGGTGAAATTGTTCAACAGTGTAAGAGAGACTCCTGCTTCTTAACCAGGCAGTGAATTCTAACAAATGATCATAACGTGCACAAGTTTGCTCTTCAAGACAGGCATGTGCGTGTGTGTGCATGTATGTGTGCGTGCGTGCGTGTGTGGTGTGTGTGCATGTGTGTTGTGTTTCCATGTATGTGTGCGGTGTGTGTGTGTGTGTGTGGTTGTGGTGTGTGTGCATGCGTGCATGTGTATGTGTGTGCGTGTGTGATGTGTGTGTGTTGTTTGCGTGTGTGTCCACGGGCACATAGAAGGCTTGGTACTGGGAGTGGAGGCAATGGAGACTGAAGTTACTGTGTATCATCTCCTCAGGTACCGGCTTTCTTTGCCTTCTCAACAAAGGCCGTATTTTTTCTTCTTTTTTCCCCCACTTTAAAAAATTCATTTATTCTGTAAGTTTCCATGCATGTACTCATTATATATTGAGTATATTCACTTCCAATAAATCCCTGCACACTGTTTCTTGGGTATCATTACATTAGTGTGTATGTGTCCTCTTGGAACAACATACTGTAATTCTCTTCCCTCACTTCTGTAATCAGAACCACCCTACTTAGAGGATTTTTATTTCGCCCCTTTCTTGGATGAGTTTGGTACAGTGTCCCTGATTCTTTTTCAAGGACCACTGGAAGATGCCATTGAGGATGAGGACGAAGACTATCCATCGGAGGAGGCAGAAGGCATCGCAAAAGGGGACTTTCCACTGGAGGGAAGCTTCCCAGCAGACTTTGGGCCAGAAAATCTGAGCTGCGAAGAAGTGGAGTTCTTTTGTAACAAAGGTAATCCTTGATGGCTGAATGTTATGGAGACACTTAAGTGGTTTTGAAAGAAGTTTCCTTCTTCTTCTTCTTCTTCTTCTTCTTCTTCTTCTTCTTCTTCTTCTTCTTCTTCTTCTTCTTCTTCTTCTTCTTCTTCTTCTTCTTCTTCTCCTTCTCCTTCTCCTTCTCCTCCTCCTCCTCCTCCTCCTCCTCCTCCTCCTCCTCCTCCTCCTCCTCCTCCTCCTCCTCCTCCTCCTCTTCTTCCTCCTTCTCCTCATTATGAACCTTAGGATTGAGTAAAATTACTAACATAATGCAATAATTTATAATATGGAAAGATTATGATATAGGAAGGTCTTTTGTCATTCAAACAGTTATTTCATTTTGATAATGATCTTTTTTGTTTTCAAATACTCTGTTACTGATTGGTATATTCCCTGAGTTAATTTTGTTGCTGTTTTTTCCCAACCAGCTATAACATATTTGATGTTTATCAAATTTCTTCTCTCTTTCAACAGGCAGTGATTGAACTCATTTAGTTTACATGGCACTAGTAACTGAATATGAGCACTGACTTGTGCAGATAATTCCCAGCCCAAGGTCTGGCTCAGTCTTTCTAAAAACTGAGTGCTATTGGTGTTAGCTTTCAACACTGCTGCTCCCTGTTAGGTTATTTGGATAATGAAATGGAGGACCTTTTCCTCTGTGGATCCTCTTTGGATATACACAGACCACACACATCACACACACATACACCACACACACACCACAATACACACATACCACCCCCATAAACACCATATAGACCACATAAATACACATACCACCCACATACCACACATACATACACACTACCCCCCCACCACATATACACAAACATACATACATACCACACACACTTCCCACCCACACACCACACATACATACAGACACACCCCACACACATCACATACACACCACCTTCCACACAACACATACACACACACCATCACCCACACCACACATATACACACACATACACACACCACCCACACATGCATTACACATACACACACACATACACACACACCACCCACACACACATCACACTTACACACATATGCACACACACTGCATACACACCACACACCACACATACACACATACCACACACACACACCACACACAACATATACACACACATTATGGACACCACACACACACACACACACACACACACACACACACACACACACACATACAATAATCCAAAAAGTACCAGTGACAAATTTCAGTTGATTTCTAACCTGAAATTTTTCCCCTATTTTACATCTTCTTTTTTTCTAAAAGTAATATTATGATTTCACATGACTTTTTTATTATTTATTTTTACTAGTTTGTTTAGTCTCCCCGGGTTAGGACTTCTTTTTCTCCTTTACCAGTATACGATGTTATAGGTTTTGATATTACTTCCTAGGTTTATAACAGCTGCGTCTGCTAATTTAACAGAATTGTATCCCAGGCGGCAAACTGGCTGAGACGCTTGGAGTCTGTGTCTGTCTACACCTGCCAATATTTATATATATGCGATTTTCATGCAGGCACGCCATTTTCCTAAACCTGGATATTGTTTTAGAGTTGAGAGAGGTGAAGTGAGCTTGTGTGTGCTGACTGTCTCAACAGCCTAAAATTAAGAAAGCTAATACAATAGCTTAAAAATGGCCAGTGTATCTATCGTGACGGTCACATGTATTTATAGTATTTTTAAAAGCTTCAACAGTGCATTCCCCTGTGGATGGTGTCTTAGAAACTAAGGAAGCCAAGTCATTCTTGTCCTGTTCAGCATAGCTACGTCACTGGGATCTCCTAGAGCGTGAACAATGGCCTTGGAACATGGTGCCTGTCTCCAGGACAGACAAGTTTGACTGAAAATAAGAATATAACGTACAGTACAGTTTTGGCCATTGAGCAATTTCAGGCCAATTGGACGTTTCCTTTAGGTGTTCTGGATTCTATGTCTCAATTGAGGATCTGTAGTTTTGGCAATGCATGTAAGCACATGCTGAGGTGTTGGGGTATGCTGGCTTTTAAATTACATCTGCCACCATCTTATTCTCTATTGTTTGCCCAAAATTTCTATTTCTATGTTTATTATAAAGTATCTATTTTTTTCTAGAGTATTTAAAAAAAAGAAAAAAGCTAAGGGATGGAAGGCATTTGCCTTTCTCTCTCTCTCTTTGGACTGTTAAGGTTAAAGAGTCAAGACATAAATTTAGATCTTTAGAGCATAACTAATGTAATTAAGAATAAATAAAATTAATAATTGCATTAAGTTAGCAATGGCAAGTATTATTATATCCTGTTTTAATTTGGGATGATCACTCCTAAAGGCTTATGTTTAATAAAAGAGTTTGGTGAAGCTGAAGCTTTGGGTAATCTCTAGAGAAAATGGTGTTTCATAAACAGTGTCTATAGTCTTAAGATAATAATATTTATCTACACTAACAAGAATCGGGACTCAATGTAATAACGGGCATTTGGGAAATGAGAACATTGAATTACAATTATTATGAATGCTTTTTAATGGATGTGACCATTTGATAAACACTTGGGAATCCTATGATATTTTAAATATGCAACAAACACTTAATAGCACAGACACTGTGTTGAATAGTATATAATATACGTGAATTACAAAACAATTCCTTAATGCTCAGTTTGAAACAAAAAAGTCATGCATGGGGATAAGGACTGTTATTTTCATGTGGTATCTTCACTATAAATGTGAACATTATTATTTCATTTCACTGTGGCCTTATGTAACAGGAGAGAATTACATTATTTTACTCTCATCGACAGTGAATCTTGGGAATGCCCCTGGAAGTTGGTTAAAGAAATACGAAAGGAAGACAGCACTGGCAGACACTGTGACCTGTGGTAGTAGGGCTGTAGTCTTCTCAGTCACTCTCTCCTTCTCTCGCTATTTAACTGGTGTTGTTTAAATACAATTGGAAGAGAAAATGCTCTCCTTTGAAGAGTAGAAGGCGACCTCTGTGTAGGTGATCACATCTGTCTCTGGGGCACACGCTTTCCCTTCCTTTGTAGTTGAAAATAGAAGATACACTAACCAGTAAAACAGGAGAATAATTTAAAGGCTTAAGGAAATGAATACTGTGACTGAAAAATCGGGTATAAAAAGTTCTCTTAAAAAGAGTCTTTTCACCGAAAACTATTTTTTTGTGTGCATTCTTGACCACTTATGTTGATTCCAAAGTTGTCATTCTATATCAGAAAGTGAGTTAGATGGTTTAGAGTTTCTTTCAAAATCTACAATAATCTAGTTATTTTAATGGCTGCCATAGATAAAATGTTTAGACATTGGGTGCATGTTCTTAATAAACAAGTGTTAGCTGAAGATTTCATACCATAAAACATACGAAGAGTGCCTTAATTCTTCAAGCCACAAATACTGACATGAGTTCAGGGAGAACAGGAAGCATCCTTACAAAGTGACTGCATCCTCATCGATATTTTAGCGTTGGATTTTGTGTAAGTCATGCTATGCTATCGTAACTGTTTAGTTTTTTTGTAGAATAGGAGATGAAAAGCTTCATTCTTTAAATATCTATGAAAAAACTGCTTATTATAGGTAAACGTTTCTATGTTTAGGATTGCCCATATATTGTAGGATATTGTCAATGGCTAGAATAATAACTTTACTTTGTATAGTGTGTTTTTCCTGACTTCACTCATATTATCTATGTTCTTACTAAAGGGCAAGATTTTGTGCACATCTGGAAGAAATCATTAATATTAAAGCTGTGGGTCTCTAAATCATGGGATCAAATATTGTTTATCTCAACCTAGTAAGGTTAAAATCAGGAAAACTGTAATTTATACTTTATGTTTTTTTTAGTAGGTTAAATTCCTAATTATGTGATTGTATCTCAGACAAGTCCTTGTTCAAGTTGTAGGCCTAAAATTGACAAATCCCGTAAAAGATACCAAGTCAGCTCTTGGTTTGGACAAAAGAGATTGTTCACAATAAGATGCTTCTTTAAACTGCTTTGGGCCTCTGATATTTTAAAATGTTGGGCAAAATATAAAGTGATAGCTCAGGCCCTAGCATTGTCTTTTGTTCTACACTGCTTGGCTTCTTGCCTTCCCGGCATCTGCGACAGGAAGGGAACAAGCAAGAATTATTTCCTTGAATTTGCAGATGACGAAGACATCCACACTGGGCTCATAAGTGCTACATATTTCCTGTGGTGTTGAATTATTTGCCCCAGTTATTGCATCTTTCTCTCTCTGTTTAATGTAGAAAACAGGGGCATATATTCATGCATGTGCAAAACTAAGCCTGGAGTCAATAATTAGTCCAAGTGGAATTCCAAACTGAAATATTTAAGTTTGTTGATGAAAGAGGTGAAGTAATTATGTGTGGGATACATTTCAGGAGAATGGACAGGATGTGTGAACAGGAAGGAGAGAGTCAGATGGATGTCTCTGTCATGTAGTAAGTAAGTAAGCAGCTGTGCTATGAAGAAAAATCTCCAAAAACTATATGGCAACGATAACCATATAGTAACGAGGAAAGTTACTAGGAGCCTTTGGAAATTGTTGTGTGATGTTATGGTTTCTAAGGAAGCTAAGAGGGAATATAATACCATCAACCTTGTCATTAGAAGACAGAAAACCCAAATTCTTTTCCTAGCACCAATATATAATGAATGTTCAGAGATTATT
Organism: Microtus pennsylvanicus; assembly: GCF_037038515.1. Taxonomy (NCBI): domain Eukaryota; kingdom Metazoa; phylum Chordata; class Mammalia; order Rodentia; family Cricetidae; genus Microtus; species Microtus pennsylvanicus. The sequence continues at coordinate 60,074,038 of NC_134580.1, read as the reverse complement.
GGACAGCATGCACACTAAAAAGGCATTTGGGAAGATCAGTGTTGGCAAAAGCCTGCAAGATGGAAATCCATACAATAAGGAAGCATATTGTGCAATGATGGATATTCTCATGTATTCAAAGAGCTTATATTAAGTAATATTTAAAAGGGAATGAATATTTTAAGTACCTTTTTAAAATTGAACATTCTAAGGTACATTAAGAAAGTAGAACAGAACACAGGTTCCTCAGTGTTAGAGTTAATGCTAGCCCTAGCAGCAGTTATTATGAAATTAAACAAACAAACAAAAAAAGGATACTGAATCAGGTTACCAGAAGTTTCCAGTCTTGTTCATAGATAAATTCAATAGAACTCAAACCTCTCGGTAATATGCTTCTACAATAACAAAAGACAATCTCTATCCTAGGGGAAAAGGAAGGGTTAAAGAAGGAATCAAACTCAGACTGTGTATGGCGGGCAATATTGAGCACATGAGGAAAGACAGGACAGGCTTAGATGGTGGATGACGTTGTAGCTATTTGTGGAGATACTTTAAATTCTATAAAGAGCAATAGGGCAGGCAGACTTTGAGTAGAATGCAGAAGGAAAGCAGTGGGGTTCTAGAACTTTCTCACCGGTGTGCCTAGTGTTGGACATAGTACACAGAGGAAGACAGAGAGCTGGAGAGGGGGACAGGTACAGTCATACAGGATTTGCTACTCCAGGAACCTGTGTTGGATCCTGGCACTGTGGAAGGTACAGGGAAGGGGTCTGTGAAAGGGAGAGAATACGAGAGAAGATGCATAGTCAGGAGGCAGCTTGCTTGTGCCTAGTGAGGAACAGTCTGCAGAAAATGAAGGTGGAGACGGGAAACTGAGACAGGTAAATTGGGGGAGCTGTCAGGAAATATAAATAACCCAATCCGAATCATCTCTTCAGCCAAGAGCTCGATGAGACTCCATCTGTAGCTCATTAATATAAATTCCACAGTAGCATTGTGTGGGTGTTTGGGGACAATCTGTGTCACCTTGCTCCTTTCCACCTTCGCAGAGTTGGGTCAATGTTTTCTACAGATTCCCACATCCTTGAATGAGAAAAACAAAGAGTAGGACGCCAGCAAATTGGAAGAGGTTTTATTATGCTTAGAAAGACTGGCTGCTAGACCCTTTGAGCTGTCCCCCTCCCCTCTCCCCCTCGCCTCTATCTGTTTTTGTAGTTTTGTTTAGAAGTTAAGAGTGATGGAAAAGCTGTGTCTTTTCCTTGGACTTTACATAACAAGCTAAGTCTAGACGATTAGCATCACTCTTTTCCTACCTATCCCCAAACCTGTGGGGTCCCGCTTGTTTTTCAGCTGTTCCTCATTTCAAACATCCATGTTATTTTTGTCTTTTAGTTTCTTCTCTCCTCTGGATTCTTTTCTCAATAAAGAAGTCTGTTTCCGTCTCCCCTTCAGTCAGGTTCTTTCCCTGCGTGGCTTTTGTGAAGCCTTGCCTCCTTCTCAGATGCGGGGTAACAGAACCCATATCTGTGGGAGGCAGGTCTGCTGTGATCACTTTGAACTCAATAAGGAAGGGGATATTTACAAAGTTCTTCTTTTTCTCTTAACGGGATTAAGAAGCTCAGCTCCTTAAACTCTTGCATATAACATTGACATTTCCAGGGTGTGTTTGGACCAGGGAGTTCAAAGAGAAGGAGTGAAAGAGAAAAGCCAATATGACTTTGTTTTTTACCTTGCTGGAGGAGCTGTTTGTGCAAATCGCCTATAAGCTTATTGACCTGAATCTTTGACTCCTTGTTTTTCCTGGATTTGGCTGGAGTGGAGACACTGATGGAGAGCCGATAGGGCTGATTGAACAGCCCCCAGCTTTGCTTGGCATGGACCTGGCTTCGCTTCTCCACCACCTCCCTCCCTTCGCATGACATTATTGTTCCTTGGCAAACCTAAGGCTGCCCTAGGCCCAGTTCTCCTTCACATTCTGTTGTAATGCGCTTTAAAAATCACCGTGTTTTTCTTGCATGGGCTGTCCCATGGTGAGAACTGAAAAGTAATGACTTTTTAAGGAACTAGGAAGAGAGATAATAGTCATATCCGGCTTGGGGTTTTATCTCATGATAAGTAGTACACCTGTGACTGGGGGCTGCCAGTCTTTCTTAGCTGCTTAAAAAGTCTCCACAGCGTAGCTATTACTCAGAACTCAGCAGAATGTTTTGAATGATGATCAGTGGGAAACTGAGGGGCATCCGAGCAAGCCCCAGGGCTGCAAGAGAGTAGACAGGTAGGTTTAGGTGGTAATTGTTTGGTGAAACCAGATGGCTTAGTAGTTTTTTTCTTTTTTTTCCTGTGACATAATGTTCCTTATATAAGGGTCAGATAAAGCTTTGTCTACCTACCTCACCTTGGACACTAGATCAAGACAAAAATTTCAACAAGGCGAAAAATTATCGATTTTGCCCATATATGAAATGTCTCATACTGTGGTGTTTATAGGAGTCATGTATGAAACCATATCCCACTTTTTTTGCATATGATAAGCCCGGTGCACTTTTCTTCCTGTGAAATGGCCAACAACATTTCACAAGTGCGGTCTGCTAAAGTTCTTCTACAAGATAAATTTGAACTTGGTAAGACATGCATTCTGTTAGAATTTCTCATGTAACCTCATGTTATACAAAGGATATTTCTCTTTTTATCTAGCTAAATACATACGGCTTGGGAGGGATTAACTCATTTTCAACGATATCTTTATCTTAAATGAGCAATATGTTTACAACAGAAAGAATGGATATTACTATAAAGGCCATTTTCTTATAATTCAGAAATGTATTTGTTGGTTTAAAGTGTAAGGTTTTTGCAAGAGCAAGACCCTTTCTGGACTTGTAAGATTTATCTTGGTTTGTTGCTTGTTCTGAATGTTAAAAGTCATATAAAAGAAAAATAATCTATTTAATAACCTGGCATTATATTTATATACATCTGGTTATTATGAGACACATGCATTATTGATTGGCTCTTTCAGTTTTAATCTAGATATTGAACCAGTTGGTCATTAAATTTAGCTGAATAATATGAAAGAGAACTACCTATATGGAAGCTTATTTTAATTTCTCCATTTTCTGGGGTACAGTTTTGTACTGAATAAAGATTCAGTGTTTCTTAAGAAAGCATTTTTAATCTAATTGCTGTTATATTTAAAGTCTATTTATCTCAGTGTTATGTAATTTATATTTGAGCGTCAGCCTCCTGTTTGCCAAGCATGCCCATCTACTAGCACTGTTTATTTTTCTATTTTAAAGGAAACTATAAGTACGAATAATTTTGCTAACGCCTGGGTAGCCGATTTACTTTAACCGTATAAATTATGTTGGTTCGCAAACCTGAATGTTAACTGTTGGGCAAACCAGGATTAAAGAGAAAGTGTTCTCTCTGTAGGAGACTTTTCTTGGAACTAGCAGTTCTCCTCTACTCTATATCCTTAAATATCACAAATGATTTCCAGTTTCATGGTTCTGCTCTACCATTTAGTAAGTTTAAATCAAATAGGTTTTTCAAAGCTCTTAATCTTCTCACATAAAATTTGCATTTTCTTGTTAGTATGTAAAATTCTCTCAGTGATTTGTTATCATTTGCGAAGCAACAGGCAGTATTAGGCATTTGCCCATCCATTACCTGATGGGATAATCTTTATCTCTGGTAGCCCTAAACATAGAAGGTGTAGAGGGAAATGAAGAAAGCTGTGATATGATGAATTTAATTATAGTAATAAAGTTAGTCACTTTTTGTTGTTCTTAAGAGGTCAAATGAAAATAGCTCGACGTGTTGTACCAATGAACGCTGATAACAAATGCAGATTTTCGTCTCGGTGCTTTCCTTTCCTTTCTGAGATTAGACAGATCAGTGTTGAGACTATGCACCAATTACAATAATTGGGATAATGGTAATAACAACTCCCATTTTCTGTTTGTCCCTGGAAGTCAGGAATCTTGTTTTGTGCACAGTGTTTCTAATCAGCTTACTGGCTTGCAAGGTAGATCTCATTTTTCACTTTATCATCTATAAGTTTGGTACTTTGGTAAAGTCAGAAAACTACTAAGGTAATACCACATTACAGTGAGGAGAACGGGGAAGATGTCTCAGTGGATAGGGAATCTGTAGCACCAGTGTGAGGATGCGAGTTCAGATCCCCATAGCTCACCAACATCCTGGCAGGAATGTAGGTGGGCACTAATTCAGTATTTGGGAAGCAAATATGAGAAAGAGGTCCCTTGGCACCGGCTGACTAGCAACCCATAACTGGCGAGCTCAGGGTTAAGCGAGAGACCTTGCCTCAATAAACAAAGTGGGGGAGTGATTGAGAAAGATACCCAATGTCAACTCCTGGCCTCTTAATGCACAAACATATATCCAGACACATGTTCATTTGCACACATATGGACACACATGAATGTGCATTCCAAAAAAATATATTAAAAAATTACAGTAGGTGTTAGGAGGAGCTAGCACATGTAATCCCAGCATCCAGGAGGATTAGACAAGATACTGCTTCTCGTTGTTTTTTTTTTTTAATTTATTTATTTATTAAGGATTTCTGCCTCCTCCCCGCAACCACCTCCCATTTCCCTCCCCCTCCCCCGATCAAGTCACCCTCCCTCATCTGCTCAAAGAGCAATCGTTTAGACTTGTTGTAAGGAGAGGCCGCTTGTTGGTTCCTGGCTGCTCGGCCCCGAAATAATCACACAAAAACTGTATTAATTAAATGACTGCTTGGCCTATTAGTTCTAGCTTCTTATTTGCTAACTCTTACATCTTAATTTAACCCAATTCCATCAATCTGTGTATTGCCACATGGCTGTTGCTTATTGAGTAAAATTCCCAGCGTCTGTCTCTGGCAGCAACTCCATGGTTTCTCTCTGACTGCCTTCTTTCTCTCAGTATTCAGTTTAGTTTTCCCCACCTACCGACCAACAGGCGAAGGCAATTTCTTTATTCAGCGGTGGTAATCACAGCATACAGAGGGGGATCCCACATCATAGGCTAACTTGAAATACAGTTAGAGACTCAGTCTCCAAAACACTAATAAAATAAGTAAAAAGTAAAAAATAAGGCAAAGGATATTAGTTTTAATAAAATTATGGAAATATTTTTCTGATATTCATTAGGAAATAATTCTTTTAGAAGGAAATAAAAACATCTGAAGAAGTCTAAACCTCACTTTCACAAGATACTTTTAAATGGACTTTCTCAAAAACAAAACCAAATAAACAAACAAAGCAACCACAACAACAACACTCTTGCACAAGTCAAAAACTATGGAGTTTTACCAAAACCAAGAAACAAGAAGTATTAAGTAAATGAATGAGAAATGTTCTTAAAATATTCCTGTCATGTAGGGTCTCTTTAAAGGCTTAATAGATAAAAACCTGTCTGAAGTACAGAGAGAGGGTATATCAATGATGCAAGGTCTATACTGAAAGTCCTTTTGACCACTGAGACTTAATGAGTGGCCATGTCACCCTGTACGGTAGCATAAAATAGGCCATAATTTCTCACTGCCTGCTCCTTGTATTCTTGTTTTCAGGCAATTCAAAGGAGCAGAAACACACCAGAGTGTGTATACTTGGTCTGAAGCCAGTAATAAATGACTGGGGTGTTTACAATTCCATCACAACTATTTGGATAGGAATTTCGGCCTTATGGAAATGTTTGCAAATTGAACTCTTTAAAACTGTTTGACCTTAACACACAATAAACCTAAGTAAAAGGCAGGGAAAGGAAGGAAGGAAGAGAGGAAGGGGGCATTGTTTGCAGGGAGAGCTCTGGGCACTGTGAAAACTTCTCCCTTTACTGAAGGAAATGCAGTGCAGCAGATGGTAAGAGTGGACATGAGATAAACACAGGAACTGGAAAAGCAAGCAATACATTCTAACAGGTTCTGTATCGACGATCTGGAGGGGTAGAAAGATTAGACAAGGAACTCTTCGGAAACTTGACAGTGGCTGTATCACACCAAGCCTTATGCACATAGCGGAGATGGAAAGGAAAACTGCACAGACGGTAGACTGTGATGATATTTTTCTGACAGTGAGAAGGGGAGATCTTTTTATTGATTAAAGGCATCGATTTATCAATGGAGGAATCAACAACTGAGACACACAGACCATCCTCCATCCCTCCACCTGGCTGACAACAACGAGATCTGATGATATTCTATTGTTGTCCTGGAATTAGCATATGTCTCTGTACCTGGGGGTCTTGGACAAACTTCTAATTTTGGGGGCTATGCAAATTGCACCTCAGACCCTGAGAACTCACTCATGTGACCTGCTTTTGTATGTGAGCATGGATGTGTGTAAATGGTCTTACTGAATATTTTAGAAGCAAAAGAAAGACTATATAAAGAATATTTTCATCTCTCAGAATAATACAGTAAACGAAGGAAAACCTTTGCCTATGTAAAACAAAGGGAAGCATGTAACATGTGGACCCTGTGTAAATGTTTGAATGTCCCTCAGCCTGAATCTGCCCACTCTAGTCTTTGTTGTACATTCCTGTGTTCTGTCCTGGAGGCTGGTGACTGTATAATACCAGCATATAGTCATTCTTTTTTTTTAATTTATTCTTTCCACATAAAATACAAGACTACAGCCTCTCCTCCCTCCACTCCTTCCAGTAACCCCCACCTTCTCTCTCCACCAGATTTACCGCCTCTCCATTTCCCTTCAGAAAAGAACAGGCCTACCAGGTATATCAGCCAGACAAGACAAGATATGATAAAGCTAAGTATAAACCCCGCTATCAAGACTGAATGAAGCAGGGTCCCAAGAGCAGGTGGAAGAGTCAGAGACACCCCTGACTACTCACTGACAGGGGTCTCACGAGAACACCAAACTGCACAACAACGTGTATCCAGAGGGCCTAGTGCAGTCCCATGCACGCTGTGTGGTTGCTATGTCAGTCTCTGGGAGCCCCTATGAGTCCTGCTTAGTTGATTCTGTGGGTCATGTTCTCCTGCTGTGCTCAACCCCCTAGGTCCTACAATCCTTCCTCCCCCTCTTCCTCAGGGTTCCCTGAACTATGACTAATGTTTGGGGACATTTGCTCCCGTCAGCCGCCAGAGGAAGCGTTTCTGGTGGCCATTGAGCTAGGATCTGATCTACAAGTATAATGAATATAGCAGAATATCATTAGGATAATTTCAACAATTTCATTGATTTTTTTTTCTTTTTCTTTTTCTTTCCACTTGTGGTTGGTCCTATCCTAGGTCTCTGGGGTATCCAGCTTCTAGTTTCTGGCCATCCAGGGTAGTGTTGAGCATGGGTTACCCTCCCCTCCTAGTGTGGGCCTCAAGTTAAACCGGTCCTTAGTTGGCCACTCTCACAATCTCTGACCCACCATCACCCCAGTACATCTGGCAGGCAAATGGGTTATAGGCTGAAGGTTTTGGGGCTGAGTTAGTGTCCTGGTCCCCCCACTGGATGCCGTCCCTGGTGACAGAAGACAGTGGGTTCAGGCTCCGTGTGCTCCATTACTAGGAGTCCCTGCTAGGGTCGCTTTTACACGTTTCAGGGAGTTTCCACTGCACTAGGTTTCCACATCACCCCCCCCCCAAGTGCCCCCAGTTCCAATTGTTCCATCCCACATACTCATTTTTAATGAGAAGTAATAACTCTATGGCAGTCATGTGATAAGACAAAAGATAGTTTACATTATGAGGAAAACACATGTTACAAAAAATGATGTGTTTTCCCTGCAGTTCAAATGGCTCTTTTGAGACATTTAAGATGATCTCCCAAAACATCAGATCATTAATGAAGACACATTTGGAAAATTATGTATTATGTGTATGTTATGTTCATATTTCACATGTCCAAGCAGATAATACATGTATTCATTCTCCTTTGTACTTAATTTTACAACTCTTTAATTAGCTTTGTATCAAATAATAATAGAACTAGAAGAATCCAAAATAATGTTAAACAAGTCTGAGCTTTGAATAATTTGCATAAATTTGGATATTACTTCAGAACTCTGCAGCTGGTTTGTCAACAGTGCCTGAATTCCTGAGCACTCCAGGCAGAATTGTGAGTTTAATCAGAAAGGGTCTACTGACCTTCACTTAGTACTCAACGGCCTGTTTCCTCCGAGAGTAACGCAGTTATACCTTCCATGCTGGCCACTTGTCCCAGGACTCTACCTCTCTCTAATTCCCACTTCCGTTCTTCTTAGCAAGTGCCGCCTACATTGTCAGGCCCCACCAGCCCCAAATCAATCCACTGAAAAACACAGAAGAATGAGGTAAATTCATAGTAGTCAACAGTAATCAAGAATGTTAAGTTTGGTTTTGGGTTTCAGTAAGGTTCTTAAAATGCCTTTCTGTTTATATTAGATACCTGAACAACAAATTTATCAAAATTGAATAAACTGTCAGAGTTGGTAAAGGCCACAGAGAGTCAGGAAACCAGCTTTAAAGCCCTATAAAGAGAGTTGTCCCATGCTTCTGAACATCTGGCTGATGTTGTGGGTACCATCTGTGTTTTCCTGGTGTTATCATACAGCATTCAAGGTCCTACAGGCACTGAAGCAGTGGGGGCTGTGGGAGGACTCAGCCTTCCATAGAGCCCGAATGGGTCTTGTGATAACATTTGGGAAAATCTCTGGTGTCGGGAGCTAGATATAAATCTGAGAAAGGGTAAAAATGACATGACCTGGGATTTTTTTCGGAAACATTTGCTCCCAATAGATATAGAAACTTCATTAGGCCCAGGTTTTATGGTAAGAAAAGACTCCTGGAAGTAGCCAGAACTGGCTGATTTTTATAAATGACTCATGCTAAGACACACAGAGATGTTTATTCTTTAGGTGACTGCATGTCCAGATCTAATTTTTCTTATTGCTGTCAGTGCATCAGCATATGTAAAATGCATAGTTTGAATTAGCTTTACTTGATTGTTGGAATAATGAATGACTCAAAACACAGGGTCGTACCAGACTGGTAAACTCAGAAAGCAGAAATACCTGCCTCCACTCTTGCCTATTTGAGTTTGATCTCTGAAACACACATGGTAGTAAAAGAAACCTGACACCTGAAAGTTGCTCTCTAAATGTGATGTTCATTCTGTGGTACACATATCTGTATCCATATGCACACATGCACGTGCACAAACACACACACATACACTCACATATGTGCACATGCGTGCACACAGAGCACACATATGTCCATTGAATAAATGCAAAACTGTCTAGCACAGTGGTACTCAATGCATGTAGAATTTATGCTCCAGATCCAATAGATACTGATTGAATGCCTGCTGTCTCAGCCATGTGAGCCATGCTATGGATACAAAGCTGAGTTTATTATCCCAGGGGCAGACATTGCTAACATGATGATAAAGGGTTGTCTGACCTTGTGAGGCAGGTGAGAGAAACTGTCTTTAAGAATGCAGTGTTGGAACTGGAATCAATGTTGCGTAGACATGAAGTAGGTTCATCGGAGCTGTAATTAAATGTTCATAGGTATGAGGAAGGAATGACTTCAATGCTCAGAGAAGAGAACAGAGTGTCCGGAGTCTAGTAATATACAGAGGGCAATGGTGACTGTCTTATAGTCGACTCCAGCGACGAAGATGAGGATCAAAAGGTTTAGGAAGGACAAGGAATGATAAAACTACTAAGAATAAGAAACTAAACAAAGACAGATAAAAGAGGAAATGCATAACTGGAAATCCGAAGTTTTAAATGCAGATCTGAAGGAGCAGCTAGATGACATAGTGGATAAAGGCACATGCTGCCAAGCTCGAGGACCAAGGCATGATTCTTAGAACCTACGTAGTGGAAAGAGAGAACCCCCTCTGCTAAGCTGTCCTCTGATCTCCAAAGGTACACTATCATATGCATGTGTCCACACACATGACCACACACAGGCAATACAACCACAAAAACTGATTAATTAAAATGAAAAAGAAATCTTAATTTAAGTTTCCCATAAACCTCAAGATAGAGAGAAAAGAGATAAGTAAAAAATACCAGCAGGAACAAACTAGATTTATTGGCAAAAAAATAAATGATATCACTTATACTTTGAAAATGTATTTACTCTATGTGTGTCCATGAGAATACATGCACATGTGTGTTCGTGTGTGTGCCCCTGCATGTGTAGGAGGAAGATGTTAAATCCTTGTGAGGACCTAGAATTTTGGGGCATGAAGAAGGCATGACTTCCTATGTGTTTGTGCTGGGATCTGAACTCCAGTCCTCAGGACAATACTGCATACACCTTTAATCTTTGTCTGCCTTTTCAGTCCATACATTTTTGGAGGAATTGTTTGTTTTGGTGTTATTGTTTTGGTAAGCCTAACTCTTGACTTCCGGAATTCATCTTCCATTATGGTGCTAGAACTATGGATTCTAAATGACATTCAGATTGTCGCCTTCATCTTTTGTCATTGTAATTGGTGTCTGAATACACATGGTTCTGTGTCACACTTCACATTTGAAAGAGTGAGCATAGGGTGGCCAAAAGCTGTGGGGATGTGCGCATGCTGGTTCATCATATCCTTTAAGAGAACATCAGAACAGAGCTGTCCCTGTGGGAGGGAGAATTCTGTTAAAAAGGAGAGTGAAGAGGAAGGATGTATGGAAAGTGGTGGGCAAACACCATCATGTTCTAAAACCTGCTGGATCCATTGCGCTTGGAGATTTGACCTGTTGGAAAGGCAGGTTCAAAACTAAAATATGACTTTGCTTTTATCTTGGTGGTAATAATGAGTTTCTGAAGTGAATGATGAATCTGAAACTCAGGCAACAAACTGAAAAAATAGTGATCAGTTGGTGGCACCAACCTAGACCCTGAAAGGCAAATGCCACATTTTCTCTCTTATTTGTAAGTCTTAAGATCTTGCAGTGGGTTGACAGACTTGCAAACTGTTATCCTGCTACAGCCCTCCAGACACTGTCCCATCGTCAGAACGAGATGGGTCTGATTTGAGTAAAATCTCTATATAGTTTGCTATTAGTTGCAATAAAGATTTTGTTTGATGATAAGTGGGAGAAAGACAATACAAATTATTTAAGTATATACTTTGAAATATGTTTATTTCAGTAGATTTTAAAGTAAATACTGGAGAGGTGACTCAGTGGTGATGGCCACTTGCTGCACTTCAGGAGACACAAATTCAGTTCCCAGTACCCATGTGATGGTGCACAACTGTCTGTGGTGTACATACATGCATATTAATAATGTGTATGTATTAATAATAAAGTAAATTAATCTAGACGTATAAAGTAAGTCTTTCTGCCTATATATGCTTATTTATTTAAGCCATTCTAATACTTACTCAGGAAAAAACTCATACAGCCACTTTGAATATCAGTATGGCGATTTCTCAGAAAGTTAGGAAACAACCTACCTCAAGACCCATCAATGCCACTTTTGGGTATATACCCAAAGGAGGCTCAATTATACCATAAGGCCATGTGTTCAACTATGTTCATAGCAGGATTATTTGTCATAACCAGAACCTGGAAACAAGAATGGATAAGGAAAATAGGGTACTTTTACACAATGAAGTACTACTCAGCAGAAAAAAAGAATGACTTCTTGAAAGTTACAGGCAAATGGATGGATCTAGAGAACATCATATTGAGTGAGGTAACCAGACCCAGAAAGAGAAATATCATATGTACTCACTCATAAGTGGCTTTTAGATGCAAAGCAAAGAAAAACCAGCCTACAATTCACAATCCCAGAGAACCAATACAACATTGAGGACCCTAAGTGAGACATACATGTATCTTATAAACATGGGAAGTAGAAAAAGACAAGATTTCCTGAGTAAATTGGAAGTATGGGGAGCATGAGAGAGGGTTGAAGAGCAGGGTAGAATAAGGGAGTAGAGTGGAGAAAAATATATAGATCAATAAAAACAATTTATAAAAGATTATTGAGTGATGTTATGTTGAAAACCTATCCTACTTTCATTCGGACAATTTCTTTATGTGTGAAATCCTCAGCAAGCTTGAACTTAGAATCCTTCACTTGGGATATAGCACTGATGGCTGGGACAACTTTAAGTGCTCTAGAAGGATTGCAAATCACTATTCCTCCTTAAATTATCAAAACTTTAACTGTACATAAGTGTTTTCAGTAATTTCCCTTGCCAGCTATAATAAGATATTGCAAACTACAGTAGCCATACACTGACTATAAAAATTAGAGTTTTTTTTTTTAAATAATACATTTACCCCTGGACTGTTGCTATGAATAATTTTAGGATTTTCTTATTGGGATCTCAAAATCGTATCCAAATAATATGCATTATATTCTTTTGCTTAATTTTTTCATATTCTGGAGTCTGAAAAGGACTTTCGAGATAATGAAATACTAAATATAGAAAAACCAAGTAAAGTAACAAGGAGATGACTTGCATATTTGAAAATAGTTGGATTATTTATATAACTGTCTTGGACAGTCAGAGGGAACCTGAGTCAGATGCTGTGATGGCTAACCTCCAATGCCTTATTATTATTTACAGTTGACGTGTTTAAAGTTCCCCTTAGTTATTGCTATAACTTTGGTATTGTTTGCCCCTCTATTTTGTATCTCCATTCATGTCTATGACTATAATTTGGCAATAAAGGCTTGATATTACCTGATCCCCTCCCCCTCAATAATCTGTAGCTAAAACAAGCATTTCCAGCCCAACCATCTTACTGTTAGGCAAGCACGAACTCAGCGCTAAACTTTAATGTCCTCGTCCTTCAGCGTGAGCTGCAGTTTTCTGTTTTTGACTCCTACAGTCTTTTCACCAAAGCTATCTTGTCTGATGATAAAACCATAAGTGTATGAAGCTCACACATTTTTCATCTCTTTTATGACCTTATCTTTCACGCGCGGCTCCTGTGAAGGTATCCTAACTATAGGGAGCACCTGGAAAACATATGTGGTATCTCTCCTCTGATAAGCAGTTGTGAACAAGAAAGTAGATCTGTCACTTCTGAACTGCTCATTGTTAAAGAACACTTTGATGATTTAGCTGATTGCAAAAACACATTATAGGGATGGCTCAGAGCTCCAGCAACACTCCTAGTCAAGAAAGTTCAATAGTCATATTGTACAAGAATTTCTATAAGAGGTTAATATTGACAGGGACTACGTGGATTAAAAGAGCAGGGTCGAGAACGGCTGTCTGCCTGCATGACTGCTCTCAGACACTGCTGCTGTTGTGTGCTGGGAAAGTGACGGTCTCAGAACGCGGCAAGTCTTTAATTCCGACAGCAGCGTTTAACTTTGACTGAAAAGGTGTTTGTTTGCATTTTTGAAATTATTTTTGCTTGGCGAGGAGGGCCACTGCCTTCACCGCCTCGTCAACAATCCCTAATATGGTCTTTAAAGGCGCTGCTTCACATGCTCAAAGACTATATTTCTCCAAGTCATTTATGTTGTGCGTTATATTTCTCAATAACACCTTCAATTTCCCCCCATAGGGCTCGCATTGATTTGGAAAACTAGACTAAGAAAAATGGAAGGGCTCTCAATACACTTATATCTTTTAAAAGAGCAACAAAGACGTTTAATCTTGCAGTAGAAAACCATTAACTCCATAGTCATAATTTTAGAAATATTACAGATTTTTTTCAACTGCTTGACATTTATTCAGTTTCATTCTTTTATGAATTACTCTCAGGATAGATATCACAGCTCCCGCATTAAATGTGTTTGTGCTTTGCTGAAATACACTGAGCTGTCTATTCAGAGGTATGTGAATAAAGAATTCAGAGAGCAAATGAGAGGATGTCAAATGCTCGCCCAGTTCCTCTGTCTCTCGCTTTCTCTCTCTTTTTTCTCTATGGCTTTCCTTCCCAACCACTAAAGCTTTTGGAGCAGCATACTGGCGGGCCTGTCACTATTATCTTGGCTAGTAATTATTCATGACATTTGTCCTACGCCATTCCATAGCCCTGATTTCAAACATAGGAGAATCAAAAATGGACTAAGAAAAAAAAAAAGACAGGCAGTGAGGTGAGTTCCATTCAAGTCAAGAAGAAGCTGGAGTTGGGTTAATATCAAAATAAAATTCTATTTATAAATTTTCTATGAGAATAAAATACTGAAACGAAAGAAGCAAGTGTCCATTATGAGTTAAAAAATGGTGTTTCTTAAGAATACTTCAGAGATTTCATATTTGATTAAATTATTTTTAATCATTTCATTTTTCATTAGTAAAAAGATTAAAAATGAATTAGGTAAAAAACATTACCATAAAAATGAGAACTAGTTTCCTGAGATAAAGTTAGAAGATGAAAGGTCCAAAAGTTGAAAAATGTGACATATTTTAGTTATTAAATAGAAATAATGTGCTGAAAGCAATTAATTAGCAAATGTAATGATATTGCAATAGGTTATGGCAAAAAGAATGAGACAAAAATCTAATTTCCTAACTGGTCAGTGAGCAATGGTTATTGATCAACCATCTATGTGTAGTTGATTTTATTAAGTGCCAAGTAAAATAGGAAATCTTAAAAAGTAATGATTAAAAAGATTAAGTCCATTAAACCTTTCATCTTAGTGTATAAGCATAATGAATAAATGGAGACTTAATGTGAGAAAGAGAAAGTGACTCTCAGACCATATCTTGCCGTCTTTGTGGCTTGCCATGTAGACGATGTCTGCCGTATCCTTTGTTGCTCCTCTCTGCTGGCACGGATCAGACCCAGGACCTTACCTGTACTGAGCACATCCTCCGCTTCTGAGCTACACCTGGAGCACCAGGGTTATATTCTTAGATGTTAAATTATAATCTTGGAGTCAGGAAAACATGGGATTTAATCTCGTCCCCGACGCTTTCCGTGTTGGGGAGTCCCCTCACTTCTCTATCCCTTAGTTTGTTTTTCTGAGGTATCAGAACACTGATTCCTGACAGGGCTGATAAGACAGTGTTAATGCAGCTCTTAGCAAAGTACACAGCGCGGAGCAGGGTTCAAGATGTGGTGGCCCTGTTGAGGTACAGCTTGGAAACTGACCTTCGGAGAAGACTTGCACCTTGCTAATAATTCTGACTTCAACAGTTGGCTTCTGGAAAGTGTGTAAACCAATATAAAATAAACACTGGCCTATTTTATTTTCTATATTTATATGCATCATTGCAGATGAGTCAATTTCTCTATTCTGTTCCTTCTTTTAGAGAACATAAAAACGACTAAAGCCTTGTGGTTTTAACGTATTATTCCATCTCAGATTTAATTTTTGTGGTGAGATATGCAGTAGACTTCCCAAGTTTATTAAACATCTCCAGAGAGATGCAAAATGAAACAGTTATAATTGTGTATAATTAGCTATTTTAACAATGGCTCAAATCAGAGTCATCAATATTTAGCCTTGCTCCAGATGTTGGGGCAAACGAAATGGAAGCATTGCAGTCTTGATTGGGCAGCTAAGTGACATTTAGTGAAAGAACTTGGCGATTTGAAATTATAAACTCACTCAAGCCCTTAATCAGCTAAATTAAAATGTTTCGTTTTGAGCTGTTCAGTAACATGGAATCCAAATACCTGCTGATGTGTTCTGTCATCCCGCATCTCTTAGACACTCCTAGACACTGGTGAAGTGATCACGGCGAGTCTGTCCTGTGCCTGATGAGGAACATCACGTAACAACCACAGAGAAGATACAGCCTTAAGACTTCCCTTCAGTACCTTCCAGCACCCCCAAACCCACTCTCAGATCACGACACATCCTAGTTGGACCTCTTGCAAATTTCATGCCTGCCTTTTGTGTGTCTAGTGTTATGATATGTCCTCTGTGGCCTGCTTTGAGGAGACAGCTCCCTTTTCAGTCTGAATGTTGTTTCCAGTCATGTGTCTTTAGACACAAATCCATAATGTAGAGAAGCCTTAGATTTTATGTTCTTAGAGGCCAATACAGTGTCTGCAACTTAAAAGGCATCATTTTAGTGACTTGGTCCTTATATGGCCAGAAAGCATCCAAGTTCTTCTGTCCTAAGAGGCATTGGAGAGGATGCTGAGGTGGGGACATGGGAGAACACTGAGCCGGAGCTGAAGGCTAATCTCTCTAGCAGTTGGAAACTATCAAGGAAAAAGGGGATCTTTCCTGGGCAAACACCTGGCCTTTCTCTCCTTCTGCACTCTGTCCTCCAATCTGCTGTTACTGCTTGCTCTGGCTGATTGCAGCCAGAAGCCAGAAGATAAGGAAGCTCACAGAAGTTAGCTCCACATCTCACGAAGTAGGGGGAAAAGAAAGGAATGTCAATCTAGTCCAGCAAGAAAGGTCAAGTAGGAAAGATCCAGCTCATGGGAGATTCTAAGATTCTTTGTCCTAGCTAACAGGATTCTGGTTCCACCAGCCTTCTCACTGTATGGCATTAGTTCAATGTTTACTCACAGGCAGGAAATCATGCTGGAAATTGGATAAAAGGAATGGCCTTGGCCTAATCTATCAAGGGAGATGATGTGAGCCTCCTGCTTACAAAACCTGAATCTCTTTTTGTCTTGATAGAGGTAACTTGAAGGGGAGGGAACAGGTTGGCAGACTGAAAGCCAGTTGGTTAGGTCAAGGCTATCAGTAATTAGATGTCATCAAGCCTGCTTGTATACACAGACTGAGAGTAAGCCTTGTCTGGTCCTGAGAATTGAGAGCAGAGCATTCCTCTTTGATCTCCAGAAGATAATTGGTTGGTGTGTTTATGCTCTTAGATGCAACCTGCAAGTGAAGTGTAGAATATTGGGACACCACTCTATTATTGAGCCTCTGTGCCTTTCTTGTGTTTCCGTGGCCTCGTGCTACACTCTCATTTGAGAATGTGCTCTCCGTGATGACTTCTACAATCCCAATAAGGAACTCACTTTCTGCACAAAGCCCATTGAGCCTATCGTAGCTCCTTAATCACAGAAGATGCCCAATACGTACCTTCGGGAAAGGGTGGATACGTTCATCAATGTTCTTTCTGACCATGCTAAAAGCCAGTCAGCTTCTAAAGAGTTTCATGAGGTTTACGGTGTTATAAAAGGTGTACTTTATTCTGTATCATCAACCAAAGTGGCTTTGTTGCACTGAACACAAAAAAGTGGTATTTTTTTTTTATTCTTAAAGAATGTATTTCAGCTTTTCTCATTCTCCTTACCTTTATTCCAGGTTTTAGAATTAATTCCTATATTGAATTTACAAGTGGGGAGAGGGAGAAGCAAAACCTATAATGTTTAAGGATCAAATCTTATACTCACATCACATTAATGTCAAGGATAGTAATGGTTTTCTAAATTTTATACCTTAAGTGTTGATCTTAAAGTTAACAAGATATAGTACATTTTTATATTTTGTATAGAGATTCAAATTCAAATAGATATCTGAATGACTGGGTGGAAAGTAACTATAGGATGCTTCAAAGAAAGGTAGACAGGTCATTTAAACTTAGATGTTAGCACGTTTAGGTTCAAAATCGTATAGGCATGACTTCAATATTGTTTTTGTTTGTGTCTTTGCACTGCACCTCTTGGTATTTATAATATTATAAAATTAAGATACTTAAATCTATAGTTTTTCCTTTAAAATGCAGTTGTATTGGTGATGTTTCCTCTTTCACTGCATCTCAATTCTTTTCAAGACATACAGGGTCTGTTTGTTTGTTCCTTGCTTGCTTGCTTTTACTTTTCTTGTGAAGTGAAAGCATAAAATTATGAAAACTCACCACAGTCATCCAAGCATACGTTTAACTTCACGGTGTCTTCTGTTGGGATGAATGGAGTCACCAGATTATATCACATGCTAGTCATTCAATTGGGGCTCTTATAACTTCTCTTTAAGAGAAATAACACCAAGTTTTAGAAGCATAACACAGGAAGAATAGAAGTCTTCCAATAATGTAAACTCACTCCTAGACAGGAATGCACTTTACTCTATATTTAATTTGGTTTTCTGTATTTTTATTACAATTTGAAAATAAGGTCACTATGGCTTTTTTTGTATTCAAGGTATTCAGAAAAACTATACATTTCTATCTGATTTTTTCTGATATAATAATAGTAACTCCAAGGTGAGATGTGTATGCAAATGTTTTTCATCATTTACAGCGCTTAACTTCAGTTACCCACTGACAAATATTCATAGCTTTCTTTAATTTTAAGCTACAATAGATATCAAAATTATTACTTGTGGACATTTTCGCCAGTGAACTAGAAAAAATGTGGAAAGACATTTCCTTACCAGATTTCAATGTCACAGAACTTTAGTCATTTCTCCTTTCTCTGTTGATGTGTTTCAGCTGATGATGAAGGATCCCAGCAACCAGCAGAATCAGATGGGGACAAGCATTCTGACAAACCCGGGCAGCCTGGAGTAGACACAGAGGATTGGGATGGCCCAGGTAGAATGGTGAACAGTACATTCAACCCTCTTTCACGTTTTAGCAGAATCTCACCTTTTCCCCTCTAAATTTTAGCCTGGAAGGGGAGATGAGAAAATAAAATACAGACAGCTTGTAAAACTTAAAACAAAAGTTCAACTTGAATTTAAAATCATACATGGACTTGTGTGTGTGCATGCATGCTGGTGTTATAGGAGTTTGAGGAAATATCATGATTTAAATAAGAAAACTTTAAAAACCAGCGTCATCTCAGCTTGAAATCTCTGTCTTTTCTTCTTTCATTCTTACATCAAGTTAGTCAATTCTATTTGCTTGCTCTTTCAACAGAGAATCATTTAGCTACATCCAAACTCAAATCAGACTCAGTTTGAAAGCTTGCAAAGCAGACAGTAACAATAATACTTCAAAGAGCTGTCGTTTCCGTTTAGTTCCATTGTGAGTTACAGATGGGGCCTCAGCATTTATTTAGACACTGAGTCACGATTCATAGATTTTTCTCCTCTGATTCAATGTTCTAGCAACATGGTCACCTTTATTAGTCAAATTAAATTGGCTCTTAAAAGGTTTTGTATTTGTTCATTTTAGGCAAAACAAAAGGCTAATCAAAATTTAATATGAATAAAAGTCATAAATATATACTTCTTATAATCACGCTGCAGGAAATAACCTTATTGATTATTGTTGAGAAATTTATGATGCACTTATAAATGGAGACCATTGTCTTTTAGGATTTTAGGTTAGAAGTGAGTTTCGAAATAGTTTCAGCCTTAATTTCTGAAGCAGTAAGTACCCTTTTTTTTTCATTAAGAACGATCGCTATATTTCAATCCCATTTTCACCCTTGCATGACTTTGCAAATTGCTCTCTGCTGTGCAAGGGAAGGAGAGGAAATCCACTGGTAATTTTCTGAAGCCAGCAGCTGGAAAATATAATGCAAACAAAAATGAAGATGCAGTATATTGATTATTATGATGTCATTTCTAATGTTATTCATGATACATACAAATGTTAGCAGTCTGCACACTAGAGCATCATGCCGTACAAGACTCTGCATGCAATTTTATTATATTTTAAAATACTATAGAACCATGTTTTAAGATATTTTAATGCACTGATTTAAATGCAAACTTCTGGTATTTGTATTTTCTTGTGTATTTTTTTCTGACTTTTCAATGTGGGGCAATTTCCTTAGAATAATTGGAAAGTAATTTTTAAAAAAATACCTTAACTTTATTATGAGGCTTCCGTACAACATGAAAAGAAAACAGGATCTTTTATTTTATATTAATAGGATTAAATATTTGTATTTTGAAAGTATTGTGCCTATCCGGTTAGACTGGGCAGGTTTACATGTTTCTATTTTGATATATCAGTCACACAACTGCTTTGGACACACTTGTGGAATCCAACTTGCCTTTCCAGTTGTAAGACAATAAGAAAGCAACAGTGTCCTAAGCTGCTGAGCATGCACAGCAAAGCTAATGCCATGTTTGGGAAGCTTTTGCAGAAAGGATACTGTTGTCAAGGAAACATTAATAATAATTGGAGGTGTTGAGTAGAGGATGGTGCTTGTGAAATGAAGTCGATGGACATGCTACAGGTGTGCTGTTTAGTTTCCGTTTAAATTAACTTCCGTATTTTACTGAATATATTTTTTATGTTGTGGATTTGGTCTAGACATTGCTGTGTTCTGTATTATCTATGTAGTGGTACAACAAAACTTTAATGGAAAAATACATGTCTTTTTCATGCTGATAAAACCCCACCCCTTTTTTGTTCGCTGACATTTGTTGGCACTTTATACCTGTATGGAAGAGAAAAACTTCCAGGTTTTGGTGACAGTTCCAAACACAGTAGCTTGTGTATCTGGATTCCAAACTATGCCCTAGGTCAGGATTAGCTCCCTTCTTGACTTGTCAATATCTAGCTGGGAGATCTGTGGAACACTGCTTAATTTCTTGGAGCTTCATGCATTTGTAAACTCTAAAAAAGATTACAGACTCCTCCAAATCTGCAGCAGCTCATAATCATAAGGCGCTAATGATTTTTTCCTTACAGTTTTGCAACTATTCTGTGTCAAAGGTTTTTAAACATCTCACAGAGTATCTAAGACCCGAAGGGGTAAAGTTAGGTGGCTCTAAACATTAGTTTTCTGTTTATTACAGATCATTGTTTGAGACATCTAGCGCTAGTACTGAGCCAGGTTGGTTTCAAGGTCTCCTAATTTCACACCTCAACTTCCCAGTGCTGATACTCATCCTAAGGTGGATAGTTTTCTATAAAAATAGAAAAGAATCAGAGGATGTAAAACTTACCGAAGGAATTCAAAGCACAGTACTGACATCATTGAAGATGGATCAGGAGTTATCTTATTTTTATGGAGTTTGATTGAAGACGACGGCATAACCTTCCTTGACAGCTGAGTTCAATAATGAATCAGCCCTGCCCGAGAGATTCTATTTTTATAAAATGCAAATCCTCCCATGTAAGAAAGTTATCCTTTGTTTGTCATTCAGAGGAAAGGAGTACTCAGTAGTCAGAAGCATTCACACCTTTGTTAACTTTTAAGTGGAGCCTAAACAATCAAAGGAAATGATGTTCGTCAGTAGTCAGGCTGCGGAGCTCTTCAGTGTTTGCAGCCCTTGTGGATGCAGCAGGAATCGTTCACGTCTGGAAAGCTAGACGCACACTCGTAGTCAGGCCAAAGTAAAAGTCATTACCTCATCATTTCAGCATTCCATATGTCTCCTTTTCAAGTCCTTTGTTTTCCTTGCTCTTAAAGATGTTATCCTGACGTGTCCTGTGAAATGTGCCATGCAGGGTTGCTGCTCGCTCTTAGTCCCGTGTTCGCAAGTTCTATCCTTACGTTGTTTGTCCTCTTTCAAAGTAGCGTCTCTTTTTCATCATCCTCATGAATTTTATGTTTTTCCTATGTTATAGGTTCTTCATTTTACCAACATCTCTATGTATTTAATTCCATGTTTAATTCTTCAATGAATATCAACTTATTGTGCATTGATGAGGAAGCATTCCAGCAGGCCGTATAAGGACGGTGCACAACACTGCCTGTACGCTGTCCTCTTGGCACGAATTTACTCCTTTAATTGATCATAGACTGGTCACTAAAGCAATAATTAAACTTCCTTTATCCTTGAAAGTAGCCCATTGTCTGCTACAGAACTGTGTTTACACAGTTCAGAGTCAGACAGACCGTGACAATAGTACTATTTATGGCCTCATATGTTGGCTTGTTAAACAGACAGTCCTCAGTTTCCTTATCTCTGGAGTGGGTATAATAATAGCTGCTGAGCAATGTCTTTATGAAGATGAACTTTGAAATGGATAGCCTGCACAGGGTTTTTGTTCCCACACTCAGGAGGATTCAGTGTTGGCCGTCTTCTTCCTCCTGCATGTTACTCCTAGGGAAATATTTTACCCGCAGTCCTCTTAAACCAGTCAATGATTGAAATAATGACCTTATTTTGGAAATATTGCTTATGTCTCTGTCTGTTTCATAAGAAAGTCTTCAGAGCTGCTTTGCAAGGCTGATCTGGAGTACTGATCTATGGACTGGGATTTAGGAATTTTGTAGCCAAGTTCAGCAGCATCCTATAAATCCATTGTCATCTCTGAGGGAAGTTTGGTGACAGCCAGGCCTCACATCAACTCAGGACGCTGACAGGTCCCATTCTTAAAATGTGACTTCTTCTCACACTTGCGGATAGCAAATAATTAATTGGCTTCTCTTTCATAATACAAAAGAATATTACCATAACGTGTATGTGAGCGTAAGGTTTCAAAACTGTGTGTTCATAGGCACCTACCCAGATAAAAATTTTGACGAAATGGCTTTTTGCCCTTTTTGACACAACTTTTATTTAAATAGCTCTTGATATTTAGGTATTAAGCGTATATGATCATATTGACAAAATGAAGCAAAAAATTCAGTCCTGAATTGACAATTTAATAAATGAAAAAAATTACTTGGTAATAACTTTTCAAATTATATATTATAAAACATAAGAACTATTTGCTGTCCATCACAGGTAAGTTATTTTGGGATAATGTCATGAGCTATATAGCAAAAACATTTTCTCTGTGTGTTTCTTGTGTGGCCTTGCTATAGGTAATGTATGGCTCAGAGCAAGTTAATACTGCCTGTGGCCCTAGTGCTTACAAATCAGGCTAATAACAATAACTCTCTCATTAATGAGATTTTACACGGAAAGCATGGAGCGCAGTGTCTCAGAAGCACTCAATAAATCACTTTTAATATTGATTTTGCTGTCATGTTGGCCATTGGGCCTCAGTAGCTGTTATGATGCTTTCCATGGATGTCTTCTTTAGACATTAGTACAGGGAAGTAATTTTGCAAAATGATCTTGCTCTGTAACTAAACATCATAAAGTTATGTTTGCTCTGCTCTTGTCTACCTGACTTGAAACATAATTCATATAAAAAATTTTTAGTGTCAATACATTTTGAAAAATAATTGGATAGGAAAAAGTTAAGTGTGTGTACTTGTTGCAAGAGACTAAACATTGTTTAGGAGATCTTTACTAAGTTACTTCTTATGCTTGTGTTCAGTACTTTGAACTGATGATGCTGATTGGGCTTTTTCTGCTTTGTGTCTAAATGAACCTTACAAGTCGGGAGCTGTTTTGCATCTAGTGGAATGCTAGCTCGAAGACCACTGTGAGACAGAAGCACCCGCCTCATGATATAGGTCCCCCATCCCCAACCCCCACCTCTTTACAGTCCAAAGAAGGGCTCGAAGATTACAGTTCTGATCTCGTTTTCTTTTTGATTGGGAAAATGTGGTAGATATAAGATCTGGGAAATGCCATTTGAAGAAAATGAACAGACACCTATGAAACATAGTTAAGCACAGATACAGTCTGACAGTAAGAAGAATATGGTGAGAAGTGGGGGAAATGGTGGAGCCACTGTGTGTTCCGCTGACAGTGAATTGGTATTATCTCTGTTATCAGATAATACAGTTATCATTAATTTTCACATTTGCATTTCAATCTTTGGAAGGAAATGACTCTTGCCGGATGAAGATAAGAGCTCTGTACCACTATAATGAACCATCATTTTATCCCAAGGCTTTGTGTCCGTATGAAAATGAGGCAAGGGAAAGAGAGAGAGAGAGAGAGAGAGAGAGAGAGAGAGAGAGAGAGAGAGAGAGAGAGAGAGGATAATTGTATACAGAGAGGCTCAAAAATATTGTTACAACTTGTCAAAAATTCCCGCAGACTTTTGAGTCTTCCGTGAAACAAGAGGGGGTAAAAATAAATCTTCTGTGGTGCACTTAAGTGGATCTCGGATTAGCGATGAAAGCCTGACTCCGTGGAGCCGAGTGCCACGTGGACATAGGGTGATGTTCTCTTCATCTTTTCAGCTCCCTTCAGTTTGCACTCTCACAAAGAATGAGGCCATGCATAAATTAAAAACAAACAAAAAATAGCAAAGATAGGTTGCACGACTGCTTGGAAACACACTTACTAGGCTATGAAGAACTGCATCGAAAGTACCATTGACTTATCACAATTTTTACCAGAGCTATTTGAGAATACAAAATAAGAATATTTTGATAATGACTTATTTTAAATTTGGCTAGCACCTAATTTGTTTATACAAGTTTAATTCAGAAATTCAAGCTAAAAGATGACTAGTTAAAATTTAATTTTCTTTAGGTAAACTTTTTTTTGCAAAGACCTTTCCCTAAAACACATCATAGAAAACAGATCGTCTTCATTTTATAACTATATCAAAGTTCCTGTATATGATAGCAAATTCCTCCTTTGAATTCTATGCTTTTGCATGAATGATAGATTCCCTCCTTTTGCAGTAGAAATTGCTTAATTAAAGTATAAATCTTACCCCATCATTAAAACTTACAAATCGATGTTCTTGTAAGACAGTTTAGTTCTGTCTCCCTGAAACTACTGGACTAAAGTTTCAAACTCTGACACTCAGCGTGTGGTGTCCTATACGACGAGAATTGTTGAGGAAATGAATAATTGATGTAGTTGGGGTCATAGAGGAGAAAGAGAATTAATTTAATCTATGTCCTTTTAAGATGTAGAACTGTAGGGGCAGGTGTAGAGACAGGCAGATGTACAAACACACACACATCCACACAGGCATGTGTACACCCACATGCACTCAGAATACACACATGTGAGCACATTTACATACACCTGTACATACACACATACACACACACAAGCACACACACATACACCCATGTATGTGCACATATACACACCTGTACACACACACACACACACACACACACACACATACACACCACTGTATTATATGGGGATGAAGGGAGGGTTGTAGGTGGTTCTTCTATAAGATACGTAATGCCAAAGATTGCTAGTACACCTGGCAAAAGCTAAAGGGGATTGTGGGATTCAGATTTTAGTGGGAACTAACCCTGCCAGTACATCGTTGATGGGCATGTAGCTTTCAAAACTGTAGGAAACTATATTACGTTATTTAAGCTAAGTTTGTTGTTTTCTCATGGCACTAACACAAAGGCGGTTACTTCCCCTAACTCCCTGTGTACAAAGTAGCAGACCTTTCTGATTGAATGAACATTTAACAAATTCTCTTGTTTTTTCTCATGAACATTATCATAATATTGGCACATTTATGAACATTGTATATCACAGGAACCGAATACAATAAAACAAATATATTGTAATAAGAACAGAGGCATGTTATTTCTTATAGAATTAAGTAGGTTGCGAGCCACGGTGTATAGGAGGTTTTTTTTTTTTTTTTTTTTTTTTTATAAACTGTGCATTGTGTAGCTGTATATTTTAGGTGTACTTTCATGTCAAAACAAGAGAGGGAGAAAAGCAAGTTAAAAGGAAAGAATAAAGCAAGAGGTATATGCTGTGTCATCTCCACACTGTTTTCCCTTTAAACAGGTTACTCTAGAAAATTACCGTATTCTTCATTCTAGGATATTTTATATTACCCTGTAAATTGAATAAAAAGAGGGAACTGGGCTCCTGAGCAATAACTACAGTAATGTGATTAAAGCAACAGTTATTTAATAGGATAGTAAAGAAGATATTTAAAAAATCATAGCCCATCATTTCTAATACCATAACTAAAGAGAACAAATATTTGTTTGCTTGTTATAGTAGTGGTCAGTTAAGAGATCCTTATAGTAGACAATCTAAGGCAGGCAGTAGCAAGGGAGTAGCTACACACTGTGTTGGGGAGCTTTTTGTCACTGCTCTTAGGGGGTGTCAGAGTTATGCAGAGGAATACGTTAGGGAAAAATCTGCATATGTAAATGTGACTTTGTGTGTTTTCTTTCACCAAGCTAAGTTTAAGCAATGTTTTTCATTGTTATATGAACGAAATAAAACATATTTATTCTCTAAAAAAGTTGTTTTTAGTGAAGACAAAGTTTTAACTATTTCAAGATATGAAAGATAATAATTTAATTTACATCTTTCCTTAAATATAAAAATAATTGTATTTTTTCATAGTAGCTTTTTACATTCTCATAAATGATGTATAATGCAGGAAAAGATGTATTGATTATGTTAGACATTTTTAAAAGAGTACAAATTATTCATTCATGTAAAACTATAATTAGAATTGTTTGGCAATAATTAATTGCCATACAATTAAAATTAATAATAATTAGTTTTCCATAGAATGGGAGTATTTCTGAAAATGTGAGAGAATCATTCTATGAACTCACATAGCTTAGCCTACCATTCCTTACTAGCAATCCATAATTAATATATATTGAACACTTTAGCATACTTCATAAGAAAATAGAGGTTGTGAGTTAACACATCCTTCTGAATTTTATTAATTCTTCACTTTTAAAAAGAAGCAATGAAATGACAGAAGTAGATGTGATGCCTAATATTTCTTGTGTTGTTGTTCTCTCCTGGACCACTGAGGATGAGACCTAGGAGCATCTCCTTGGTGAAGACCACATAGCTCATAAACATGATAATTAATTAAATTAGGCAATTTGTCAAAGTCTTGGAACCCCTGAGCTATGGAGAAGAATGGGAGAGACTTATGTGCCTATGTAAGAGTGTATGCATATGTTCACGTGTGCCTGTGTGTGTGTGTGTGTGTGTGTGTGTGTGTGTGTGTGACAGTCTTTTTTTGTTCCTGTGATAAAAGACTCCAACAAAAGCAATGCAAGGAGGGAATGACTTGTCTTAAGTAACAGTTTTAAGTAGTGCCCTTTATGGTAGGGAAGTCGAGGAGTTGGAGTTAGTTGACTTCATCCCATCCACAATCCAAAATCAAAAAGTGATGTGTGCTACTGCTCAGACCACATTTTACTGAGTCTTGCTTCCCTGCCCACAGTTAAAATAGGTTTTCCCATGTCAGGGAAAACATTCCAAACAATGCCTCCCAGGCATGCATGCCCAGCATCTACATCATCCCCCATGATGCTCATGCTGCCTGCCCCATGGCATAGATAGATACAAAATCATCAACAACATTAATCATTACACTTCATTTAGTTTTATTAGTTTGTATTTATTTACTTTGGAGACAGGGTTTCTCTCTTGTTGTCCTCAAACTCACCAGATTGATCTTGAAATCACAACAATATTCTTCAGTCAACCTTCTAAGTACCGGGCTTATAGGTGTGATTCCCTGCTCATCTAGTTTATAGTACTTAAAGTGGACAACTTAGTGTGAGGTTTTTTAAATTATATTTCTCAAGTTTCACAGTCATGGCTAATATGTACTTTTTAATTTACAGATCCCTATTCATTCATTTCCTATATTAAAGATGTGAGATTTGTCTTTTATGGAAACTTCCAATCAATGAGGTAGATAACCATGTTTTCCATAAGCTTTCTCATCTCCAGAATGGGGGAGCCATATCCTTACTCTGTAGGAGTGTGTACTCCAGAAGTAATAACTGAGAAATGTGTCTCATAGAGCAAATGCTGTCCAAGTGATTTCAGCACGGAGAAATAATGATCAACATCTTCATTCTTATCTCTAGATATTTTTTCTGTCTAAATTCATCCTGAATCTTCATCTTCTCCTTTTGATGTCTTTAAATATTGAATGCCAGAGAAATAATGAGCCCACTTATGTCTGTTTTGTTCTGAAAATTAGGGTCTTAACTTTCTTGATTAGAAAAAGAAAGAATTTACTCCAGCATTTCAGAGGAGTTTAAAAATCTACAAAATTCTAGGTGAAAATAATTCAGTCATTTCTGTTTACATTCAGCTTGTTGCACAATGGATTTGTGATGACTTAGTAAATATAAAATATAAAATGAAATAGAAATAATTAAAGTAGATGAAAGGAAACATGGGAGAGAATATAAGAGAAGCAAGGGTTGTCTTGTTATGTGTAGCTAAGCTAGAGTCTTTAATAGTTCTTCAAATTTACTTCAAAGAAAACTACAAGCTTCTTTGCAAAGATGTTTTTGTATTAATTTTTAAATATTCAATATGATTGTTAACTATGTTTTTAAAATTATAATAAACTTTTTTAAAGGATATATATTTATTTTTATTGATCTTGCCATAATAACAGCCATAATATTCCTCTAAACACACTATTAAAGGAATAGTTGACATCAACACAGAACAGAAAGTTCATTCATTTATTTGTGAGCTAGCTAACAGGCAACTAAATAAGTATCTGAATTTTTGTGATGGTACATCAACGTTTCCAACTTGGTGTGACTGAGAAACATCTAGGTGATTGGTAAAGCATACTTTTGTGTGTCCTTGAGAACACTGATCCAGTGAGTGTTTTGATGGAGTCAAAATGGGACCATGGTGGAAATGTGGAAGGCCACACCTGGTTGGCAGGTCTCTTGAGCGGTGTTCTTGGGTTGCATTGTGCTCTGGCCTGTGCCTATCCCGACTCCACTCTGCTCCCTCTGTGCAAAAGTCACTTCTCATACCAGTGCTCATTTTGCCATGACGTTATAGCCAAGTCCATATGGTCATTCTACCACGGCCTGAAAACTCTGGAACAAGGCAGAGAAACAAGCTTCCTTCTTTTGGGTTGTGTCTGTCAGGTCTGTTCACAGCATTGATGAAACTGACAATGCACTCCCGAGATCCTTCCTTTTAGTCTTCTTGTTTAAGTACAGTGAAGAGTCCCATGTCAGCTAAGAGATCTTGAGTCCATTTTTGATGAAGGAAACTGATGGGAAGTTTCTGACTTTTTAAAGATTACTTTAGGGACATGAAACATGGCTTAGCTGTTAAGATCCCTTGCTACTTTGCAGAGGACTGAAGTTCAGTTTCCAGAGCTCACATCAGAAAGCCGGCAACCACCTGTAACTCTGATTCCAAAGGTTCTCAAAATTCTTTTCACCCCCAGAGCAACTGCATGTATGTGGTAAACATACAGACAAATACACACAGACACAGACACAGACACAGACACACACACACACACACACACACACACACACACACACACACACACGAAGCAAATTATTTTAAATGATTATTTTCAGTTTTCTTTTTCTATCAAGAAAACTATGGAAATGATCACATCTCATGTTGTCTTCATTTTCTTATTAGATTTCTGCATTTACTTCTCAGCATCTGTGCTTAAATACTCCAGGAACTAAGCCCCACCAGCACATGGCAAGAAAGCCATTTTTAAGCTAGTTGATTGTCCTGAATTTTACCATGTCTGCGCAGGCGCAGGTGAGGATTAGCAAAGCATGGAATTCTTGGCTCTCCCCAGCGCGTTCTTATTGTTTTTTTTTTTACTGATGGAGGCCCTCCTGGATTTTCACAATTACCTTCTTATTTCTCTTTCCTCTTCTTTCTTTTGGGATTTATCTTCCCCAGACCTCTTTAGCGTGTTCTTAACAATTGTTTCCACAGAATTTGCTTTCATGGGGGTCTCATATCTTTTAGTTTTATGCCCTATTCAAAATTGCTCAATTTACCTCCCCAAAAAGGAGATTTTAAAAGTACAAACTGTTCCTAAATTCTCCCACCTTCCTGCATTTACTACTTTCTATTTGGGATATTTTTACAGAAAATCCTTTGAAAAAATAAAATATATGCTTATCGCTGTTTTAATATAAGTTCCACTATGAAATGAATTCCACAGAACTGGGTGGGGGTGTTATAGGAATAGCGGATGATACTGGTATAAAGCTCAATAGAGCTCTCAAAAGTATAGCAAATGCATATAACATTTTTGCAGATTTCAATTTGTAAGAAAATGATTTCATTAGAGGGAAAGGGAGAAGAGAAACCACCAGTCAAGACTTGGGAGAATTCAGACTCCTGATGAGGCCAGCAGAGAAGACAAACTCAGTGTTCAGATGCAGATTAGGCCTCCGAAGATGAGGGTGTAAAAAGGATTTAATGGTGGGGTGGATTATAGAAATCCATGTAACAATGTTAAATAATTATAGTTCCAGCAGAGATCAAAGCCGTGCTGATTGAAGGCCCTCAAGCTGTTAACAGGAAGTGTCTTGAAGGGAAAAAAGTCCGCCTCAGAGATTGGTCAGCCTGGGCAAACAATGTCTGTGATCTGTCCCTGTCCACGTGAATTGAAAGTCTCAACTGTGAGGGAGGGAAGATGGGGGAGGAAAGTGAGGGAAAATTTCTTCCTCTAAAGCCCCTTTTGCAAACAGATCAGGGCTTTGTGTGTTTGGGACTGCTCAGAAAATCAGTCTGTGGTGAACCCTTCTGCTGAAGCAGGGCGGAAAGCCAGCCACTGCCCTGCCTCAGAGACAGTAACAGGAAGGACCACAAATGATCCACTTCCCATTCTTGATTTTTTCCCCCTTTCGAACAAGTTCCATACCCAGTTATCAAAAGAAAAGAGGATACACCCAAGCCTCTGGGTTTGTTTGATTTAATATGTCCCTAGACATGATGCAGAATTATGAAACAATTGAAATTAGTTCTAGAATAACAAAACTACAAATGTTTCAGACACATCAGAGCTGTGTGTGTAGCTATACATATCACTGTCGGTGTGTATGAGAAACATAGCATATTCCCACCTGTAAGATGTTCCTGTCGCTATGCAACATGAAATTTTATACCATTTTGTCATGCTGAATATATAATGCCAACGTTCTTTAAAACAAGATTAATAGAGATTATACATCTATATCTTATATCTTCATTAGCATTTCAACTGTAGAGTGACATAGGCATTAGAATTAGAAAGTTGACCCTGCCAAGTATTTGCCGATGTTTCTATGGTGAGTCCCTTGTTGTGCCTGGAAGCAGATGGAGAGATTTATGTCAAATCTCTCATTGAGGTGCCTGATGTTTCTGACACAATGGTGTTTCAAGATTTAATAAGCATAGGCTTGAGAGAGACACCTCTTCTTAATTTTGAAAACCCGATGTCAGCTAATGAGATGCTGGTCTACATATTTGACAAAAACTACCAACATTTCTCAACAAAGTTGGTAACATTTTAAGGAAGGATTCGTTTGTTTAACTCTAATTCTTCTATTAGAATAATTTGATAAGAATTTGACAATTCAGGTACATTTGTCTGTCCGTTCAGATAAGGAGACTTTAAACATGAGAGCTCCTTGCTGTATGTACCCTGTACTGTGGAAACAATACTGTTGAAGATATCTTTCCTCATGTAAGGATGATGCAGACTTGGGTGAAGGTTCTTCTCAAGTGTGGGTGATGAGGTCTTTAGCTTCATAACTTTATCAGGGAAAGTTTTTTTCATATTATTACTTTTAATTTTTAATATTTTAATGTGATATTGACTCCTTTGCCAAAGTAATTCCTATTTTAATCATGATATGAAAGGGCTCGCTGTGAAATCATTTAATCACTGGAAAAAGTGGCAAACTTTTTCCAGTCATAAAATATTTTTCTAAGATCATAGTCGTGTGGAATTGCAAAAGAGAAGACCCTCATAAGATTATACTATTTTCATGAATATATGTTGAATATTGCCAAAATAGCTTAAAATACCAATATAAATAATATAAATTAAGGCAATTTCAGTAACATACCAGCTAATTAACAATGAGTTTTATAGATCCCCACATACTTTTATGTTTAAGACATGTGTAATTTCCAAAGCTGGGCATACATATCTAATAATTAAGTGATTTGATTACTCCATTTTCATTTTACTCTTCCTTCTCTTTTTACGTGTTTTTTTGTGTTCATAATTATTTTATAGATTCTTCTGTAGCACAGAGGTTTATAAAATGCTGAGAAGGGCCATTAACTGCCCACATTGTCTCTCCTGAGCTGTTGGTGCTTCACATTGTAACTTCCACTTTTACATTATTTAAACATTGTATTCTAATATATGCCTTAGCACCCACTCCAGAGTTAATGCTAAATTAAATGATTGTTTAAACCACTCATTTGCTTTGTTTGATGATGTTTTCTGTTCTAAGAGTTTGGAAGACTTATGACGTTGGTGAGTTCAGGACTGAAAAAAATCTGAAATTTTATATCTATAAAACTGAATTAAAATACTCTCTCAATGTTGTGTACTACTTGTAAATTTTGCCTGATCTCTCTGAACTTTAGCATTTTTATGCCAAGGAAACCCACTCAAATGTCTGTTGTGACACTGCGTTAAGGCCATGTAGAACACTGTGTGTGCTGCCTGTTAGCAATACTGTGGGAACAGGTAGATGGGGACTCCTTCTGGAACCGAACAATACCCTTAACTATGAGAGAGAGGTCACGTGGAGATGAGGAGCAGAACGCTGACCTTCAGCCACACATTTCATAAATGCATTTCTTATTATTCCTAATAAAAGTCATTTTACTAAAATGAAAATAAAATAGCTAAGATAGGCGGTAATTTGGCCAAGATGCTTTATGTCTATGATCCTCTGTTCTGTGACCAACAAATGGTGGTAATGACAGCAATTTCTTTGCTTTGTATTTTGTTAAAGGAAGCACACGCCTCATGGGCCTAGCAAGTTCAATCACTCCATCATTGTTACAGCTGTTTCCATGGCCATGTCAAAGACTTCTGGTAGTCAAATTGTTTAGCCCAGCGAGTTAGCAAATAACAAATTTCTCTATGTAGCAGGTATTAGTCTAGAGAGAATGCTGGAGTCTTAAGTCACGTGCACTTGGCCTCCTGAACTTTGCCCCATTGCAAGCATTCCTTCAAATCCAGCCCTGAGCTATGTCAAAGTACTTTAAAGTAAGGCTGATCATCAAGGTTCTAAGTATAACAAACAGAATTTCTGGGGAAAATAAAATTGATTTGATCTTATAGGATGGAGGGCGTGACCTGAGGGAAGAATCTGCTGACCATGAGTTGAAAGTCTTTCTCACATCCTCACTGCCTTTAAAATCTCAAAGGACAGCTCCCTTGTTCTTTCCGCCACCATTAACCCTCTCTCTCCCCTAGTTCTTGCTTGGGTTCTCTGACATTCATGGCTCCATTTTTATCTTCCTGGTTCCAAGTGGCTTCCTTCCTCCCGCAGTGTCCCAGCCTTTTAGCTGCTCTACTCTCTAGGCTTTAGCCAAGAACCCACTTCTCTTCTGTCATCAAGCTCATAATTTCACATCCCTGAAACCGCTATCATGACGGCTGAAAGATCTTAAGTCTGCCTCTTTTTCTTTCTCTCTCTATAGATTGCCTTTGACCTTGGCCCATGCCACCCTCACAGGTGGCTCTACTCCAGAAACAATGTCTTCATTTACATCTCTTAGGCCTCCCATAAGGCCAGACTTTCCTCATCTCTATTACTTAGAAGTTGTAACTTAGAAATTTCTCTCACTGTGGATAGCGTTTTCTTGCACTCTCCGTGAGGAACCAATGTAAATCCTGGCATCACCTTCAGCAAATATTTGGCTCAACTACATAATCTACCATGACTTTGACTTCCAAACATCTCTTTTGCGTCTCATTGCTTTATTAAGAGGATAAAGGAAAGATGTTCTCTGTCTCTGTTCCCCATGGCTGTATCACTGCACAAGAATCCTGGGTAAGCTACGGGATGCATTGATTTGACAGGGGATATTGTGCTAGACACTTAATAGGTGACCCCAGCAATATTCCCAATAATGCGAGGACCTGAAATCATGACAGAAGAACTCTTTGTATAGAAATGACTAAAAAATCTAAGTTATTACTGATTTCCAGCCTCTCCCCAAATGCACTTGTGTAGGCAGTGTCTCAGTAGTTCTCTGCCCTGCAGTCGGAGCCAGGAACCATTGCTCCTCTCTTCTCTCTACCTCTCACTCAATACGCAGCATTTTCCTGCAAGATTTCCATCCTGGGGACCTTTCCAAATTCTTGCTCTCTCACTTGTCCCGGAGGGAGGAAACAGTAATGTGGAGCAGAGTAGAGAATGTGCTGAGAGCATGTAAGTCTGGAAACATTGTAGCTTAGAGGGACTGTGACCACTTTGATCATGGTGCCATATGATGGGAATTTCTCTCCTATTATCTTTGCCCACTTACATAATAAGTTTCCCCAACTTCAAGGTGAATCTGCTTTAATGCTGTTTTAATTTTCTCAGTGTGATCTCCGATATTTCAGAGTTTCATTTTTACATTAATTGCTGTTTGTGATTAAAAGAAATGGCCTCCCTCTTATGTGAGGGCTTCCTGTAATGAACTTCTTTTTTTCTATTGCCTTCCTTACCCTCCCTCAAACTTGCCTCTCTGCTTAATACCCTTCCTCCCTCCTATCACAGACTCTCAAAATACTCCTTTTCTCTAATGTTCATCTAGTATATTTTTCTAAAAAATAAATTATAGATTTGCTTGTATGTGTGTGTTTACACACACTGCATGTGTATAGAAACACTAGTGTGTGTGTTTGCACACACCTGTGTGTATGTGTATGAACACTAGTGTGTGTGTGTGTGTGTGTGTGTGTGTGTGTGTGTGTGTGTCTTAGTGCACCAGAGCATATATGTGAACTTCAGGAAATTACTTGTAGGGACTGGTTCTCTCCTTCCACCATGTGGGTCCCAGGAATTGAACTCAGGTGGTCAGCCATGATGGCAAGTGCATTTATGTAATGGTTGGTCTTGCCCATCCTTTAATTTCTCCTTTTCATGCTCACCTCTCCCCAGTTCGTGTGTTGATTCATGCATGCAGACATTCCACGGGCGTTCCTTGAACATTCACTGGTGTGGGGACCTGACTGGCAGATTTCAAATGTCTCCTTCTTGTCATAGATCAAATCCCTTAAACTTATGTGCCTCAGTTTCCTCATCTGCAAACCAAGAGTACGCTAACTGTACGATTTAGAAACAGGAAAACTGACATTTGCTGTGAACACTCTGTATTTGAGGATTTGGTTTTCGTTTTTTGTTTTGTTCTGTTTTGTTTTTTTGAAAAGTTGTGGATACTAACACAGTCTCAAAACACAATGATGTCAATCCTGTCACTAATTCCATGCTTCACTGATGCAATCAGCCATCTGTTCTGGGGCTTATATGAGCTTGTTCACACAGTGGCCTTCCCTAAGTGCCTGGTTCAAAGTAAATGCTTGAGAGCACCCAACTCTTATAATTGTCATAATTATAAACCATCCCATTTCACTACTGAGTAAGTACTTAAAATACTGGTCTAATAACATGTAAGCTACTTGTATGAAAGGCATGTCAAATATAATGGCCATCCCAGAAGTTTACAAACACAATATATTAAACATGGTACATCCAGAATATTTAAAAATAATTAGCTTTTCTTCCATCTCTACTTCCCGTATCCATTCTTCCAATCCTTTTCGATGAGAGGAGGAACTGCACGGGTAAGACTTGTCGACCTGAGAGCCAGTCATGTGGCTTATGTATTCTTATCTTAGTTTTTAATTTTTAGCTAGATGATGTTTGCTAAGTTACTTTTTCTTTGCCTTGGAATTGCTACCATGAAAATGAATTCAATACATATGCATACCTGTCAAGATTATAGATAATATTGAATATTTTCAAATATGTAAATTAGAGAAGCTAGGACCCAAGGTTATTAATATAATACAATGTTAGTCTGTTTTTTGCACTCTTTACTTATTTAACTATCAACTTAAGTATAGGAAGTTTTAAACATATATCTTTAGCGATTATTATTAGTCTTATGTTCCTTGTTGACAAATAATAACACTTCATATTTAATATTTTACATTGTTTTATATTAAAGATTATTGAGTTTAAAACTATTTTAAATTTGCTTTTACCATTAATATTTCCTCTAAAAACTTAATTCACATTTTTGTAAAGGTTTATTACTTTTGTTGTATTCTTTAAGATTCTTGATGGTTTTATTGCCTACTAGAAAGTTAAAAATCTTTTTCCCACATATCTCACTAGGAACAATTACTATTTCTCCTTGTACTTTTTTCTCTGTTTTACTCTCTTCCTAATTCCCACTCTATCAAGCACACTGTCTTATTTGATTATTTCTGTTTGAATTTCTTGGCATCGTGTGAATCTCTTCATTGCCAATGCTAAGATAGAGGTGAGCTTGGCAATAGCTTGTTCACATGTGTGGCTGGTGTAATATATTTATTGTATACCTACAAGGCTCAAGGCCACCAAGATGAGCAACTCCCTAGCTCAAGCCGCTAATTGTGTGGGTGGCAGAGACAGACACATGCTGCCTTGGCATTATCGTGGTGATACCCTCTTCCGTTAGACTGGCCACAGTCCCTAAGAAGCTCCACGGCCTCGGTCAACATTCTGAGCGAAGCTGTATCACTTCGTGTCTTTTATGATTGAGAGGCACACGTCTGACATGAGGAGTCTCTCGCTCATTTAATGCAAGGCCAGACAAAGAGCAACCATGTCAAGTCTGATAATAGAATGTGGGCAGTCACAGGTCAAGCACTAAGATTCTTTCCTAAAGGACTTGGGAACAGCTAGTGAGTGTCTGGAAATCAGGGGATGATGCACAATCAGGATCTTTTCTATATTCTCCAAGTATGTGTTTGCCTGGTGAGCATCCCTCTTTAAGTTTTCTGGTAATGTCAGCTCTTCTCCACTTATGCATGGAATTTTATCTCTGATGACAGAAGAAACTCTTTAATTATAACTTTATCAAAATCACCACTAAACTCAATGTGTCCAGAAACCTTTATTTAGATCCAACTGTCAAATTTCCACTTCCTCCAAGAACCATTTGTATGGTTACCCAACCCCGGATTTCTAGACCTTTGTCTCACCATGCTTGAATCCTGGATCACTTAAGTACATACACAGATAAACTGGATCTTAAACTACATGAAATGCTACTCACAGTGATCTCTGAAAACCCCTAGAAACAGCTGCGGATTTGAACAGAGATCAATAAACTCAAAGCTTTGCACTTAATTCCATAAAGGAAAAAAAAAAGTTAATGTTAGTCAGCACTCCACTCTGCTTTCAAAGGAGCAAAATAATACTGCAGAGCTTCAGAATCAAGGAGTCACCCTTCTCTACCACTTGCTAGATCCTGCTATGCTAAAACTTGAAGAAATTGGTGAAACACTCTGAAGTGACGTCACTGTCCGTTCTTTGCTTCATTCCAATCAATTCTTGATAATGCCTTAGAGGATACTTTTCTTCATATGCAACGTCACATAATTCGTGGCTTCAACGTGTAGCTATGAGTTAACACAACTTAATCTCTACAACTAGAACCCACTTAAATTTGAAAAATGGCTGGCCTTTGCCTCCTGGGTACTCCCTGCATTTAGGATTTATTAGCCTTTTGATTCCATTCACCTGGGACATGTCTTTCCCTAGTCTGATAAATGGTCTCATCTTTAGAGACCCAACTTGGGGTTTCCTTATGAGTCTCCTTTTCTCCAGGGAGCCCCCTGTGACAACAGCACTTCATATAATTTATTTGGAAATTAATCAAATGCCATTGTGATATTTTATCTTTCATTGTTGTAAGTTGATGCTTGCAATCTTATTTGAAATGTTTTACATGTGTCTGGCTTATCTCCTTAACTGGCTGAATATCTCTTCATTTCACCAATTGTGCCCATCACGGCACCGCCAACACAGTAAGTGCTTAGTAAACATTTAGAGATTTTTGGATTTATTTAATCGTTGTATATTAAGGAAAAGAGAAAAGAATCAGCCATTCCCCAAAAGACTTGGAGAGAGCCACGGACAGTTTTAGAGGCATTTTAATCAGGATTACTATCTTAAAAACCTTTTTTATTTATTTAGTAGGAACTTCCATAGAGTAACAGAAATATAGGGATGTAGATCCCACCAAAATCCATTGCCTTTAGAAACATACACTCTGAAAAGCATTTATATTAATTGATTTATTATTCGTGCATAATACCCACTACTGGATGATTAAATAACTACATGCATACATTTTGTGCAAATAATACACAAAACACACACACACACACATACAAACAAGCTTTCAATAATGGAGAAAGGATGAAATGAACTTTGTAGTCTAGTCTTGCAGCTTAGATTGGAAGGGATCCAAAGCACGTAAACAAGCCCCCGTCGCCTTTAGACTACCCTGCCATATGGCAGTTTTACTACTGTAGTGCTGTAGTTCTAATTGATTTATATGAGATCACAACGATATACTTGGTAATCCATTAGCAAAGTGACTAAGCCATCTTTTGGACTACTGGATAGGCTCCTGTGTAAAATCCAGGAGTTTTGCTGTTAGATTTGGGGTTTCAATCTGCCTTTCTCTGTATTTACGTTTGTTTGTTTAAAACTGCTTTATGCCCAGGAAGAAATGTCCTACAAGGGGCAATCATTGGGTCACACTGCTATAAGTTTGACAAAAAGTTGTTATGGTGACAGCTTGCAGCCTTCATTTTGACAGTGCCCAGGAAGGGTACAAATCTACTAAGCCCACTGTGAATACAGCAACTCCCTTCAACAGTTCAGAAGGGAGCTGACATTAACCGAGATGCCGACGAGAAGCAAAATTAGGGAAGATTTGAGACGTTCTTTGTCTTCTTGGGGTTCCTTTACTATATTTTCATTGATAACATGAAAGAAATGACCAAGAAGCAACTGCTATAAAAACCATAACTCCTTCCACAGCTAAAAAAATAATGAGAAGTCTATGGAAAACTTACATCATTTATCTTTTAATAATCTAATTTTATAGCTGATCATTAACCATCAGCCATTAGCTAATATGCAATTACATAATAATTTGCAAACCTAATAGGTGAATTTTTAAAATCAAGGCAATTAAAAACATCTATGACTATTGAGAGTAGATGTGATCGTGAGAGTGTGGCATCAGAAACATCCATCCTGGATGAATACGACTTCTCTCAACTGAAGCATAACAGAAGGTTTTAGCTGCCACTGTCTCTCTTTTTTCTGCTAAGTTTCCCAGGTCTGTTGTCCCCAGAAAGATCACTTCCTGAAGGCCTAGGAACTCCTTGAAAACACTTCTTTCTGGGATTCAGCAATTTATACCAAATCACTCAAAATAAAGAGCGTCCATATAAGCAAATAAAATGTGGATTTAATACAAAGTTACTGATTTACTGAAAAGCATTGGCTAAAAGTGCTTCATTTCTTTTATGGCTGTAATAAAGAGATTTTACAGTTTGGACCATATAACTTAGGAGAGTGACAAATTTGGTGCTTAAAAAATATTTAGGTTAAAAACAACCCTGTCACTTCCACTAAGTCATTTTTAGAGCATAATCATTTTAATTCTTCCTACTCTAATTTTCTAGCCATGAGTCAACCTTCCCAAGGAGAACCACTAACCTCTTGTAAAGTAGCTCTCTGCTTCCCATTGTCTTGACCCTGGACCAATGGGTAGTGTGATGTTTGACCTAGAAATTAAGAGAGACTTTGGTGTTTCCTCCTTGTACCCTGTACACATAAATAAGTACCAGTTCCAAACTTCTGGAATGTACACTGCCAACAGAAAGCATGGGTAGTTAGCAGGGAATGTGTGCCTTTGTTGTTTCTTGCTTATGGCTTATGATTTTTCTGAGGAAGGGTCAAGTGTCAGTTGTGATGCTGCAGCCAAAAGAAATCAGCAGGTCCAGGGAGCTGCTAGGGGAGAAGAGAAATGGGTGAATATACGGTAGTCTCGGATCCACATAGTTAAGTTAAGGAGCTGCTAGGGGAGGAGAGAAATGGGTGGATATACGATAGTCTCGGATCCACATAGTTAAGTTAAGGAGCTGCTAGGGGAGGAGAGAAATGGGTGGATATACGGTAGTCTCGGATCCACATAGTTAAGTTAAGGAGCTGCTAGGGGAGGAGAGAAATGGGTGGATATACGATAGTCTCGGATCCACATAGTTAAGTTAAGGAGCTGCTAGGGGAGGAGAGAAATGGGTGGATATACGATAGTCTCGGATTCACATAGTTAAGTTAAGGAGCTGCTAGGGGAGGAGAGAAATGGGTGGATATACGGTAGTCTCGGATCCACATAGTTAAGTTAAGGAGCTGCTAGGGGAGGAGAGAAATGGGTGAATATACTGTAGTCTCGGATCCACATAGTTAAGTTAAGGAGCTGCTAGGGGAGGAGAGAAATGGGTGGATATACAATAGTCTCGGATTCACATAGTTAAGGAGCTGCTAGGGGAGGAGAGAAATGGGTGAATATACGGTAGTCTCGGATCCACATAGTTAAGTTAAGGAGCTGCTAGGGGAGGAGAGAAATGGGTGGATATACGATAGTCTCGGATCCACATAGTTAAGTTAAGGAGCTGCTAGGGGAGGAGAGAAATGGGTGGATATACGATAGTCTCGGATTCACATAGTTAAGTTAAGGAGCTGCTAGGGGAGGAGAGAAATGGGTGGATATACGGTAGTCTCGGATCCACATAGTTAAGTTAAGGAGCTGCTAGGGGAGGAGAGAAATGGGTGAATATACTGTAGTCTCGGATCCACATAGTTAAGGAGCTGCTAGGGGAGGAGAGAAATGGGTGGATATACAATAGTCTCGGATTCACATAGTTAAGGAGCTGCTAGGGGAGGAGAGAAATGGGTGAATATACGGTAGTCTCGGATCCACATAGTTAAGTTAAGGAGCTGCTAGGGGAGGAGAGAAATGGGTGGATATACGATAGTCTCGGATCCACATAGTTAAGTTAAGGAGCTGCTAGGGGAGGAGAGAAATGGGTGGATATACGATAGTCTCAGATCCACATAGTTAAGTTAAGGAGCTGCTAGGGGAGGAGAGAAATGGGTGAATATACGATAGTCTCGGATCCACATAGTTAAGTTAAGGAGCTGCTAGGGGAGGGGAGAAATGGGTGAATATACGATAGTCTCGGATCCACATAGTTAAGAACTTGTCAAGTGAATCTGAAAAAAAACATTTTAACATTATGTTTATATGTCATTAGAGGCTAGATTTTCAGGTAAGCAGGAAAAGACAATGAAATCCAGCCATTGTTGGCTTTTAAGAGAACTTTCACCCATTTCCTTCTTGATCTAGAGACCCCTTTATTTTCTTACAGGCGAACTTTAATTTTCACATTTAAATTTGGAAATAATTAGTCAAAAGAAGTTTCCAACAATGAGCCTTGAAATGACAGATGATAAGAGTGGGCTGAGAAGGAGCCGTCGTTAATATGTGTGCAACTTTATCTACAATGTTGGAGGTCAGAATGTCAGGGATGACATGGACGGTTCTGCTGTTCTCTAAAATCTCAGGGAGGTTTTTATGCATGTTGGCCTAACAGACACATGGATGGCATTAGACATAGATACGTATTTGTTTGTTTGTTTTGTTTTGAGACAAGATTTCTCTATGGCTTTGGAGTTTGTCCTGGAAGTCACTCTGTAGACCAGGCTGGTCTTGAACTCACAGCGATTCATCCTCCTGCCACTGCCTCCCAAGTGCTGGGATGAAAGACGTGTGCCACCCCCTCCAGCTGTTATTTATTCCTGATCTTATCACGTGCCTCTACCTTGTACAGCAAATATGACTGTAATTGTTCTTAAAATTCTTTTCCTCTGAAGCATTTGGTTCTTGCTCTGTTGTCACCAAGCTGCTTATCTCTCTAAGGCATTTACTCCCCAGCACTCCCTCTCCTTCACCTTGTTTCCCACAGCAAGTTTCAATGTTCCCCACTTGAGAGAAGTTTAGTGAGATGAAACTTCTGTCTCTTTCGCTTCCTCTTCAATTAGCAAGGAGTAAGAGTCAAAAGAGGCAATGAATCCTTATTGAGGGAAGAACTGAACTCACTGCATTTTTCTCCCTAAAAATCTCCTTTGTGAAATTGGTAGACTCAAATAGTAAAGTGCTTGAAGAAAGGATCACACAGTCCACAAATGGTGGTTGAAAGAAGACCTTGTTCACAGTGAGTATAACATTGAAGCAGGTGTCTCCATTTCTAGTACACGGGGCAGAATTTCCAGGAACTGGGAAATTCACCGACTTGCTTTTGAGACTGAACCACGATAAAATAATTTGCACCAGCTGATTTTATTCTGGTAGCATCATGGGCAGGGAATTAAAAGCTGCCTCCCATAGGATCCATAAAATTAAATAACATTCTATGAGAAGGAGCAGGAATAGGCTTTTATAGAAAAGTGTCAAGGGATTTCCTCGAACTTTCTCTTGAGACATGGTTACTAAGGATGATCCTAAAAGGGAGATAGCATGACAGTGGCATGGTGTATTCATATGGGGTACTGCTCCTCTATTCTTCCTTCCCATCTGATGATATTTAGATCTAGATATTTTGCATGTGTTCTTTATTTTTTAGAGCTGCTGGTGAGACGTCTGCCTTGGAACTTTCTCTCTTTCCTCCTTCTGGCTCCTACTTGTTGTACCTCTCTATCTCCGGGTGTCTCTGTTCAGGAGTATATTATTATTTTTTTCTCTTAATGGACTGTTAGTTTTTTCTCTGTAGTGATCAGTTCTCTATTTTGGATCCAGAAGAAATGAATTCTTAAAAAAAAAATACAGCATGGTACTGTGATCCAAATGGGCAGAGCAGCATTGAATATTTAACATAGTTCTCTCATGCTTTTCCTATTTGGACATCTCCTATTTTATAGATGATGAGTAAGGGAATTGGAATGTATATACCTCAGTTATAGGACTGGCACTTATCCTTGACCTATCTGGGGGTGAAATTTTGGATAATTATGTGTTTGTATGTAACGCTTCCTGGTTTCTAATGTCAAATATCAGTTAGCGGTTATTCAAAGACTGAACACTAGTGTATATTGAATTCCCTGTGAAAACTGTACTGTGAAACGATGCTCAGATATGTTTTAAACTATTTCTACTTGTCTAATTTTTTATGTAAGAATGATAAATCAAAAGGAGAGTTTGCCATTTTCCCCAGAATGAGTGAGACTGCCCATAGCAGAGCCAGGGTGGCTAAGATAACATCCTTCCTGACAGACCTGTTTCATGAGGGCGGCTGTGGAAGATGGACAGGAGCGGTTACTAATGATGCCCAGCTTTTCCCCCTAAGTCCTCAGTTAAGAAGATTTGGGAGGCACTTCTGAGACACAGACAGCATTAGACTCCCAGGCCTTGTTCCTGTCAACTCAAACAAGGATCTGCTTTGATAATGAGCATCTTCTCTCTATGCTGGATGGAACAATTCTGATGGTAGCCACTTAAAAGTAATATGCACTGCCCGAGAGACTGGTCCTTCCTTAGATGCTGATCATGAAGGAAGGCCTTGGGTGAGATACTCCTGGAGCTGATCTTAAGCTTCCCTTCAGTTTTGGCCATGAAGTGATGTTCATGGGAGTAAAGAAGGACTCAAGGGTAGCTCAAATGGGCTTTCTCCTTTTCAGGTTGTTCTTTATAACAGAACAGCAATAATGTGTAAATAAATGCTAATAGTGCTGACAGAAGCACCGTTTCCCTTTTACCAATCCTTCTAGAGATTAGAGATCATAAGTTGTGTGTTATGGTGACACTCAGCTTCTTGATTCTCGATTAAATTTCCTTTGGCCCAAATTTGATGCACTTAGATTGACGTTTCAGATTCAGATTGGCAGGTCTGAAGAGATTTCTCCGTGGATATGATCACAGGCTGTTCTTCTAGGGGACCCAGGCTTCATTCCTATCACCCACATGACAGCTAACAACCATGTCTAGATGACTCCAGCTTCAGGGAGCCAAAATTCCTCATATGACATTCATGAACATGATGCAAAGACAAAAATGTATGCAAAACCTAAGCACATGAAAATAACATGAAAAAATTATTAAAATTATGATTTTGATGTAATGTGTAGAATCATCCATAATTGTAAGACACTAAGAAGGACAAAAGAAATTGTTCTATTTTATTTAATTTTATTATGAAATATTTTATTTAAAATTGCTATTTGGTATTTCCCAATTGTCCAGCTTTTTAAGCCTTTTATTTATTTACACTTTGACTGCAGTCCTTGAAGTTCAGTACATTTTTAGGAGACAGTGGAACTCAGCCCTTCTGGATCTTAGTTTTTCATCATCTGAACTGAAGGTCATAGTCAAACATGTCTTATTTCTCCAAGCCATGTACATCCTGTATTAGTGTTCACATAATTCACATTAAATGCAGGCAACACAGTTAAGTCATGTACAACTAGTGAAATATTTCATGCAAGAATTGTGGAACCATTAGGGTTACTAATAGGTCCTCATAAAGGAGAAGAACCCCCAGTTTATTCCATTGTTACTGGAAACACAGAATACAAAAAAGTTTTAGATTTCAAATTGAAAACTATCTGAAGCTAATTTCTTTGAGCAAATATAAACCATTATTTTCTCCTTAGCTGGAGGCATGCTTAGAAACATGTTAACAGAGATTGTAACTGCCTGTCTGGAGCTCTTTTGGCTTCTTCTCCATTTGGAAATGCCAGTGCTAGAACTTCACAGGGGAGCTGTACAAAATGTATTGCAGTTTCACTTATGTAACACAGCTACCTGGCTTACATTAGTCTCCTCCAGTTGCAGGTTTGCTTTTATTACTTTGTAGCAATGCAGCCCCTGAGTGCTGGTGGGTGTAGTGCACTGTGCACTGTGCAACATGCAGTGGAGCAGGTCCCCCACCCCCCGCCCCCGTGAGCTGTGAGTGAAGTTACTGCCCTGGTAATCTTTGGAGAGTGGCTGATTGTGGTAGCCGGTAGCGCATTGCTTTCTTGTCAGAGGTTTGCCTGAAGGGATGATGGCTGCTCTGACCTCTACAGGCTAAGGTAAGCTCTATATTCTGCGTCTTGGTTTGTGAGGAGCAACTAGAAAACATAGCTGGTTGTCTGAACTAGGTACTGTCAGA
The DNA here is from genome assembly GCF_037038515.1 of Microtus pennsylvanicus. Classification (NCBI taxonomy): domain Eukaryota; kingdom Metazoa; phylum Chordata; class Mammalia; order Rodentia; family Cricetidae; genus Microtus; species Microtus pennsylvanicus. The sequence goes on along the minus strand of NC_134580.1, from coordinate 60,029,507 downwards.
CAGAAACGTGTGACATTGACCCCAACAGCCCTGATTCCTACTACAGCTCGCTGCTTTTTCTTCATTTCAGAACTATTTCATCATCTTTCTTTCTTGCACCTGGGCATCATCTTTCACTTACTCCGTAGTTATATTGTGCAACTTTATTTCTACAGTACAACTGTGTCTATACACTCTCTCCTATTGGCCCCAGTATTTCTCTAGATTCCGTGTGTGTGTGTGTGTGTGTGTGTGTGTATGTTACATCAAAGGCTGTAAGCTATAGAATAATTTGAATTAAACCTTTAGTATCCAATAAATCTTAATCTTCGTTTTTAAACAATTAGAATATTTTGGGCTCATCTAATGTGTATGATTCCAGACTAGACTCATTCAAGGGGAGTGATATTTTTTCCAAAGACTGTAAAGGTTTCAGTCAGAAAAAGAAGTATTCTCATAAGTAATGATGCAGGCAGAGGAGGGTTTTAAATTAATAGTGCCACTAAGGAATTACATTCAAAATAATCTAGTTCACAAAATAACTGGTAGCAAAACAAGAGTGGTTTTCTTGTGCCTGAGATATCATCCTTTGGGTGTCTAAATTTAGTACCAGATATAGTGCATAGACGATATTGCTCACTTTCCATTGCTGGCATACTACTATATCAGGGCCTGAATTACTGAGAGGTGTACACAACACAAACACATTTCCTCATAGGTCTGATGAGAGCTCTTTCCCTGGTTACAGAGGACCAACTTCTAACTCTGGTGCCTCTATGTTACTTATGTTACTCTAACCCATTTTGTTCAGGGCCTATGCTAAGTCACTCAGCTCATTTAACTTTTATTATGGTCATAGAGGTCTTCAGGCCAACACTGTCCCCGTGGGGTTTGGGGTTTTGAACATATGAAGTAGTGCAATTCTGTATCATCCACTGAAAAATACCATTGTGCTTATATTGAATTGCTCTAAGTGTGTAAGTGAGCCTCTAGTTGGTGCCCCAAAGAAACACACAACAGACTTTACACATACAGAGGGCTGACTAGAACGTCACCCGGATCAAAAACAGGTTTAAACAGCACATCATCAAGAACAAGTCTACTTACCATCAGAGATCACGGGAAAGGCTTGGCTTCAGAGCCCATAAGCTGACACTGAGTTGAGAGGCAGTTATCAACATTGTACATGAACCCTGGAATTTTCTGTATTTTCTAATTGTTTAGCATAGACTCTAAACATGTGGATGTGGCATTTTCGTCTGGTCTTCATATCGTCTACTGTTTTACTGTTTGGTTTACCAAGGCCAGTTAAAGGTGTGTCTGAATCATTCATTGTAAACGTGGATTTGTCAAACTTGTATTAGCCACTAAAATTTTTACTTTCTGTGCTCTGAGGTTATGTTATTGCATATAAACAAGCCACTTTTGTAGAAAATTATTACTTCAATCATTGATGGAGATCTAAAGTCTTCTTTCAAAATCTCCAAAGACTCTAAAATGATACAGTTCTCCAGGGCACCTTGGGAATTTTACATTATTAGAGATACCTTATATTATTTTATTTTTGAGTTTTATAGAAAAGTATGATTTAGATATATGGAAATATGTATTCCAATGCAATCAGAAGCTTTGTGGATATCCTCATGCACTCATATGCACACTTTTTCTCCTTGCATTTCACTTTCAATTTCTATTTTTGAAATAAATTATCAGTTTTTTTCTGGAATGCTTTTTTTAGTTGGAGAACTTCAGCTCTATTAAATCTAAAATGCATTTTATTTGGTCCTTCCTGTGGAATAGCAAGCTGACTGCATTCAGGTGTCTGGTTTCAGTGAATTCGTCACAGGTCTTATAAGGCACCTTCTCATTATTCTTCTGGCTTCTTGTTAAAGATAGGAAGATAAGTGTTTGTCAATCAGCTATTTATTCACTCTTTGGTGACTTTTAGATGTCCTATTCTAATTTCGATGCTCTACAGCTACATGTGATCTGGCCAGATGTGGCTTTATTATTTTTTCTATCATTTTTTTCCTATTCTAACTTTGGTGCTCTATAGCTACACATGGTCTGGCCAGATGTGGCTTTATCATATTTTCTATCATTTTGCGCAAATGTGCAGATTCATCTCATGCATCAGTTCAAGAAAATAAATTTAGCCATCGTCTATGTAAATGATGCAATTCTTCTACCCCTCTTTGTCTTCAACTCTTGGAACTCATGCTGAAGACATGAACTTCTCTCATATAGTTTAATAAATAGATACTTTATTTTTGCTAATTCTTTTAACTTTATTACAGTAATTATTTTCATAGATTTTTATTCAAATGCATTCACAATTTTCATCCAATTGTGAGCTTATTTTAAAGATATTTTGTCTCCGGAATGGTAGGCAGTTTGAGGACACAGAATTTTAAAGTGCATTTTATATTTCCATCTGCATCTGCCTAAGAATACTAATACACTGGACCAGTTTGGGTTCCTACTTACCAAAAGAGATTAGAATTTTCAGAAATAGATTAGCATAAATGCTACCATTAAACTCAGATGAATATAGGCTGGCTTCATGGAATGATCTAAGTTCTACTTGTTGACAACATAGAGCTACAAAGACCCAGAGTAATGCAAAACAGAGCATCATAGCCAACACTTATGGTGCTACACCTAGTTTTTATTTAGAATGAAAATTTAAAGTTAATTGAGGGAATAGAGAGATGGCTCCCCACTTAAGAGCATACACTCTTCTTATAGATGACCCGGTTCAGTTCCTAGCCTGTCAATCAACCCACAACGAGACACAACTCCAGTCCCAGGGAATACAATGCTCTCTGGCCTTTGTGGACACTTGTACACATGCGGTGGATGTTACTCCACTCTTGTACACATATATACCCACAAATGTAGAGTAACGTTTCTTAGAGTCAGCTGGATCTCTGGGGAAGATTGCCATTACACTTGCTTTTGTGATGAGAGAGCACAAGCCTGGACGTTACATAGTAGAAACTGAAACAAGAATGCAGAAACAGAGAAAGGGGCATTGTAGAGATTTTCTGTCAATGATGGGGGTTTGAGGACAATGACCATATGTAAGGCCACTAAGTAAAGTAGGAAACTGTGGACTCTGGAGAGAGCAGCACCTGCTAAAAGTCCAATATTAAGGGGAGGATCAGGGTAAGGGGATCTCATCAAGTGACTGGCAAGGGACTGTCACAACAGCAATAGGAAAGCCAGGTAAGGAGGGCTATAAGCTGCTTTTTGTAGAAATAAATTGAGGCATTAGTGACTTATACCGACTGGGTATTTGGCCAAGCACAGCCTGCTTCAGATACTAGGGAGAGTTCAGTAACATGCAGTCTGCAGTCTGAGGTCCAGGGATGAGAAAAAATTCAGTAATGGATCTTTCTTTTTGTCAATTTTCCTTCTTTCTCACTCATAATCCGAGGTCTAGAATTAAGGAGGCAGTAATCTCCAGAGAAGTCACTCAAATGTTGTAAAATGGGCTCTACTCTTCAGAGAACACGTGATCTCTCTGCCTAAGAGTTTAGTTTCACTACATGGAAAGTGATAAGGATTTTTTTTTGGTATATGTGTTACTAATGACTGATCTCTGAAGTCAGCTTGTAAAACCATCTCAGAGAAGTTGTGACCACCCCCTCCATATGTGTGTGCTTTTGTCTGGCTTAACAAATCTAGACCTTCCCTCTCTTTTAAGTACTCTGGAGAGTTGGAGTGATTTTGTACAGGAAACACAGTACACAAATGTATCTTTGATATTTCTTCAACACAGGAAGATGTTGAACTGATTAATTAGGTAATAGCACTATGAAGAGTCTTCACTCGCAAAGAAACAAGCATCTTCCACACAGCTCACAAGAGACAGGTGTTTACACCTGACAGCAGTTCCTTTATTTCAGATTAATGTGTTTGGTAGATGGACCAGTGGTGATTCATTTTGCCTGTGTATTATGTATTTTTTTTCCTTTTTGATTAAGGCATAGGGAAACTGGATTATCAGAGACAGGCTTAGCAAAGCTGTGATCAAATGTAGGAGTGTAATTACATTATATTAGAATTAATTGCACAAGCTTGGGGAGTATGTCAGTCTTCACAATTAAGACATACCTGTGTGCACGATGAAGTACTAGTGATGGCTTATCAGTTACCTTTTCCTCCTGTATGTGTGTTTCCATAGCTGGTGAACTCATCTTCCTAGTGGGTCTTTAAAGAAAAATATAGTATGTTATACTATACATTTAAATCACTTAATGCAAGCTTCATGGTTTTCCGAAACATGAATAGTGAAGTAGATGGCTTCTACAAAGAGTTCATTGAGAAGAGAAACTCTAGCATTGGGCAAAAGCAGCAACAGAAGATTTGTAAGGGAATGAGCATGGATATGATCCGATGAAAGATTAGGGAAGACTACAAATGGTGGGTCAGATTTTACTGAATCCTGGGCTAAAACAGTGTTTGGCATAGAGTAGAAATACACACACACACGTACATGTGTTCGTGCACACACACACACACTTAACCATACACCCACAGTCAACTAGATGAAATAAATCAATATATTATTAGCACTGCCTTTAAGATAATAGTCAACGACACATGACTAGGGTTGTCAGTAACTGGCTCTGTGCTATATTATCTTTGCGTCTTTTGTTACATCAATCTAATTAAACTGTTGACTTAATGTATAATAAATTATGTAAAGCACACAATATATAAATATTTAAGAATATTTAAAAAGTATAGTAACGATATATTCTTGTTCTGCCTCTTCCTGGGTACCCCAGTATTTTTCTGGGTTATGGTACATCTCTTACAACTGATGGATTTCATTGGTGATCCACAAACACTTGCCATTCCCTTTAGGATTATCTTAATATTACTATTTGTTTCAGCTGCAAGAGAATAAAATCTTAAACACAAGAGCTCATCTAAGAGAGAAAATTGTTCTTTTGGGTATATGTGGAGCATTGTGTGTAATACCCATGGTTGTTAGGCATCTAGGTTCTCTGTTTGATACCGTCACAACATCTTCAACCATGCATTTCCCGCTCAAGAGCTGCAATAGCCGCTCACACCCAGTACACTACTAATCCCAACAAGTACGAAGGAAGCAAGACCAAAGAATAGCTCTCCTTTTCCTTTTAAAGGCCTCTTGTATGACCACTCTTACCTGCACAAGATGCTGGAAAATATTATGTTCATTTTAAGCAACTGTGTCTCTTAGTGAAAAATGGGGGCACTAATTTAAAAAAAAGAAGCCTGGGACAAAATAATAGAAGTGAAAATTTCCTGGTAGAGTTGGAGCTCCATTCTTGGCATTTTTCAGAGGTCGAAAGACAGGATTAGGGAGGTTAGGACTCTCACCTCAGACACAGAATTGGAGGATCAGAGACCGTGTATGAACATGTTGAGAGTCATGGACCTGAAAGTGTCTTCCTAGGTTGGACACATTGTCTTTAAGGAAATCTGGCCTTTCCTGGTTCGTGGTGAGTTTGCTTCAACTTCATTTTCCATTATGAAAATGCTCTGCCTTTTAATTGTTTGAATATCACTTTACCGTTAACTTCAAAACTCTCTGCCATAATCATAAGCTATCTAAAAAGAAGCATTTGGTTCTGATGCAATGTACCTGCTCATGGAGCTATTTGCGGGGTATTTTTATTTTAAATTTGAGTGGTATTGAATCTGGGAGGAGGTAGGGTGAGAATTTGGGGGCAAATGTGATCAAAATATCTTGCAAAAAATTTCAAAGAAGCAGCATCAATGATAATATTAAATCATAGGACCTGCTCGCAAGTTAAAAACAAATATTGAAAACTTGCTTTGTAGACCAGGCTGGCCTTGAACTCATTGAGATTCACCTGCCACTGTCTCCCAAGTGTTGGGATTAAAGGCATGTGCCATCACCGCTCAGCATGTCTCTTTAGTTTTTAGTTTCAGTTTGTTTTTACTTTTACTAAAATGTTATTAATCCTATGCAGGCTTTCTGTAAAGCTTAACCTCCTAGAAAACGAGCGTCACAGAAACATTCTGCATGGAGCTATTTCTACGTCAGTAGTCATGGTTCAGGAACACCATAAACTCTTCAGTCCCAGCAGTAGGTCGTGGGGCCATTGTGATAAGCAATTGAGAGGCCCAAACTCTCATCTCTGCCTTCACATGTGCGACTAATGTGGGCGCATGTGTTTTGGACATACATGGACTTGATTATCAATTTTCAATTTAAAAAAGCAGCAATGAGCTAATTCTGAAATTAGAATCCAAATTTATTTTAAAACATAATATAGAAAGTATATTGCTAATTTGAAGCGATTTGAAGGTAATGATGATTCTCACTTGCATCTTACTTTATTTTTATTTTCTCTGTTATTTAAAATAGATTCTTTTCTCATATTATATTCATTTATCTCATATGATGTGTGTTTCCTGATCACAGTGTCTCTTCTCCCCCACTCCTCCCAGTTCCTCCCAACTTCTGTCTACTTACATTTTAACCATAAATGTTGGATATTAGATCCAGGCCTGTCAGCACAGGTAAGCGAAAGATACTTGCTTAAGTAAATAAAATAAACAGAGAAACCCTGTCGAAAAATCAAAAAAAAAGTAAATGAAATATAAACAAAATAAAAATTTAGTGTAAAATAATTCATGCATGACACTCATGTTTCTGAAGTTACTTGCTGAGAGCATTTTCTGGTACATAACTATCCAGAATGTACAGTGTCAAAGGATTGTATTCTAAGAAATATATGCAAGTGTTCAATATTAGAATAAAGTGAGATATTTAAAAAGTCATTCATGTCAAAGATTCATAAACCCTAAGACATTATTCTTGAACTTATAAAAATCACTCGTGATGTTAGAGATGTTTGTCTTTTTCGTTTCTCTGCCATCAACCAGAATAGTCCTCTTCTGTGCCTGGCTGGCACTTGCCTTTATTTGGAGTTTGCTGCCTTTTGAAATTCCAAAGACCATTAGAACTGAACGACTGCTCGGCTCTGATTAGGCCACCTTGTATTTTCCTCTTGCTTGTGGAGAGCCCTGCCCTCGGCCCTGTTTCCTTTCACCTCTTGGTCAAAGACGGCATCATTTCATAGTGAGCAGAGTACATTGAAAAGCACAATAATAATAATAATAAATGTTAATCAAAAAACTGCATGTGTCTTTCTGATTGTGCCAGTGTTGTGGTATTCAATTATGCAGTTTCCATTGGCATATTAATCATCTTTTCAACAAACAAGCCAGCGTTAATTAAAGCAAACCATGGATAAAGACATGTTGCGGGATCATCATCCCGTTTATCACAGCGCACAGGCTGGCCGTTAAGTAAATTCTGGACTGTGAGATGAATTTCAATGTTGGCTTTCTCTTTTTTCTTGTTGTTGTTGGAGTTCGAATGTAACTCATCTAACAATAATAACAACAAACTTCAGACTTCACAAAAGAAAGATGAATTTGCTTGTAATTAATGGTGAAGAAAGATGGAAGGGCTGTACCTTTCAAATGGAGAGTTGGGTTATTTACAAACAAATCATTTTTGAAGATTTTCATTCTTTTTCCCTTAACTCTCAGTGCCATAAAGACAAGACTGAATAGCAAATTTGTCTCCTTCTCTCTGTTTTGCAGGAAAAAAAAAGAAGTTTTCTAGTAAAGATTTAGTAGTTGAATTTGGGTTGCAATAATCTGTCCTTTTCAATGAAAAGAATATGCATTCACTGTATTTAAGCACATGTAATTTAAATCTCATAATTTTAATTAAAATAAAGCATTTGTTAGAAACAGAACATAGGCCATCACACTTTCTGTGTTCCAAGCCGAGCTGCAAATGTCCTTCAACTCTTGCTAGACTCTTTCACGAGTCTCCTTTATAAAAAATTATGTTAGCTCCTTTCTTTCCAAGCCTACAACTGCTAGGAATAATCATTATTGAAGGTATAAATCAATTTAACAAATGCAGTTGAAACAAGGAAAATCAACTGTTTGTTCATTTGCTCTGTCCCTGTAAGCTCCATGTGAACAGTAATAATTATAATTAATCTTAAAACTCTAATTTTCACAATGCATCTTGTGTTCGGCTCTTAAAAATACAGAATCTCCACATGCAGATTGTCTTCATGTGGGCCATATGTGTCTGCCTTCAACGTTCGATAGTTTTGACCAGGCACTGTACTCTATTAAATGCAAATGTTGCTACCATTACACATTGTTTCTGCTATTTGGAACAATATGATTGATTTTTCTGAAGTATGAAAACCTAAAAAAAAATAGAAAATTCCTCTGCATTTACATTATTGACTTAAACAAGATATTATATATTATGCTTTGGAAAAAGAACATATGTATGGGAGTTATCCATACATACATAGTTCAACAAACTGGCAAGTAAAACAAAAATAAATATCTCAGCTGGGCGGTGGTGGCGCATGCCTTTAATCCCAGCACTGGGACGGAGAGGCAGGTAACTCTCTGTGAGTTCGAGACCAGCCTGCTCTACATAGTAAGTTCCAGGACAGGCTACAAAGCTACAGAGAAACCCTGTCTTGAAAAAAGAATATTAAGAGATATTATTTGTTTGTATCTTTGTTTAGATCAAGGCAGCGATTGTATCTACTGACTAGAGCTGACAGTGCAATAAATATAGGAAATAGTACATATAAAATTTATGGTAAATGATAAACCTTCATTAAAATGATTCTGATTAACAATTGATGTGATTAGAAAATTAGTAAGGATTTTAATTAGATTGGTAGCTTCTGCTATGAGGTTAATATAAATAAGTATTGAGAAATTTACACATGCCATATTATTAAATACTACCTATATTATATGCCAAAGTAAAATGTAATACATAGTTACGTAGTAATGAGCACCTACCATTGCAGTAGATGGGGATGCACAGTGAATTTGTTTCCCAAACTTTTAAAGTATGTGTGTGTGTTCATTTTGGACTGACTTGGCTTTTTTGACCTCCATTATCTTATTTATTTATTTAGCCCTCCAAGGTTGCAATAGGTTCATAGGGGGTGTGGATGGTTTTCACCATATTTTTCCTTTGGCCTTATTTCCACTTGGCATATCTCAAAAAAATTTCTGTCACCTTTAATAATAAATATTTTTGTGCTACATCACCCACATCTGTATCTATTAATGGACAGTTCATCTGAACTCTAGTTTATATCTAGTGTTGCCTGTGACTAGAGCTTTTTGTCTCTCTTTTATCTGAAATGGTCTTCTACACACTACCGCATTATTTGTCTCTAGATTTATCCTGTCTATACCTGTGAAGTTAACTTCTTAATTTCACAAATTAGTTTGCCTGATAAACCCTAGAGCCACTCATTCACGAGCTGATCTGACACGTTGGCTGTTTTATCTTGTTCTGCTTGTGTTTCCCTGCCCTGTTTCTTGAAGCCATCCTAACATTGGTGTGCCTTTCCCAAGCCTGCCCTCTCGGCCTTGGCTTCAACTTACGCTGCCCCTGCTTTCTGATGCTCTTATCCTTATTCCGGTGTGTGGGTGGCAGAAGGGTGGGCTGTCAGATCTTTTTTAATAAATGTTGCTAAATCAAAATCCTAATAATTCTTAGCTCAATGTATCAGAAGCCTAATTTTTCACATTTCCTCCAAATTAGTCACTCCACTTACCCCTTCAACAAAAGCCACTGCCATCTATCCATTCCCTGAGCTAAGAACCAAAAGACACCGTTAGCATCTGAATGTCTCTTTCCCTTCATCCTCTATTTCCTTTTTGTAAAAGTTGATGCTCTCCTCTTGTTCTGTGTTGGCCCCAGTCCTTCTCCTACATTTGTGTTGTTATCAATCATCTCTTCCAATTAACCACGCAGAGATGCACCACACCCTTCCAGGCCTTTCCGTATACCCTCTCCCTATACGTCCTCACTCATTCTGTGTCGTCTGCCTTTGATGTTGTCCTTTGAAAGGAATTAAAGACAATGGCTGTAAAATTTTTGTCTCCAAGCAACACCAGTATTGCCACCTGGGACCTCGAGAGAAAATTCTCAAGAATCTCCCCAGACCTATTGAATTGAAATGGCTTTGGTAAAATGAACCAATTTGTATTTTAAGACGCCTCCCAGGGAATCCTGATACACACTCAAATTTGAACAGCGTTGGTTTTGGAGAAGAGTCTTCACACGATTTTCTGTTCATATTCATGCAGTAAATATTTTTATTGTAGTAAATATATATTGTGGACCACGAAAGAAGACCATATGAATGACTTTATTTTATGAGAAACCAATAAAATTTTTATTGATAAAATCCAAAGGTTTGTTTCCAACCACACAGATCTGGATTCGAAGTACTATTTCTATACCATAAAATATCATTTTACTAAAATCAGTTTCTCTAATTAAATGAGATGTATAGTTTATGGCTGTGTGTGAAAGCCCCAGGCACGGGGTTGACCCCTGAATGGTCTCCAACCCTGTGTTCATGGCAGGGCTTTCTATCCCCTTTGCTTCAGCCATCCGCATGCGCCTCTCTCAAGGGAGGAGTTTCTATTTTACTAGTCTGTGTATCAAAGGGTGTTTATTTGTTAGAAAAGGGAAGAATGGCCACATTGGGGAGTGGAAATTGCCACTTCTTGTAACTCTTCCACCAATTTATTTGACATGTTTCTTAATTTAAGAAAATTTGTGAGCCGGGCGGTGGTGGCGCACGCCTTTAATCCCAGCACTCGGGAGGCAGAGGCAGGCGGATCTCTGTGAGTTCGAGACCAGCCTGGTCTACAAGAGCTAGTTCCAGGACAGGCTCCAAAACCACAGAGAAACCCTGTCTCGAAAAACCAAAAAAAAAAAAAAAAAAAAAAAAAAAAAAAAAAAAAGAAAATTTGTGGACTCTGGTTCTTGTTTATTTCTGACTTATAACTATCCAAATTTAGGTATTTTCCTCCCTTCTATTTAAATACACACGTGTTTCCATTTGCCTCATCGATAGCACTGGGGGTAAATTAGGTGGTTGGTGTGCCTTGGGAGGGTTTTCAGTTAGTGGTTCATGGTTTCGTTGCTGAGGAAGAATCCTCACTACCTGCCTTACGAGGACATCCAGCTTCAAGTTGTTCTTCCTCCTGAAAAACTGCGGCCATTGAAATTCTGTTTCACAGCCTAGCTGCTTTGATCACACCTCTGTACATGCTTAGGATTTTGTTTTAATAAATACAACCTTGTGTTTACAAGACAGCACCAAAGCTAGTTCAGAGTTCCTGTGACTGCGCTCAGCTTTTTCAAAAAGCTGCATCTTATAGAACCATATTGGAATTTCCAAAAACTAAAATAATGCTGGTATGATAGCGTGACATTTCAGTCTCCCCACACACGTGTCCCTTCTTCTATTTCCAGAACTCCACAAACTGCATTGTAGTTAGGTTTCATTTCTCCTTGTGCAAGCCATGCTAGCTCTTCAGGCTTTCCTCGACTTGGGCGGCACATTTAGAGAGGACTGCTTCATTATCCTGTAGAATCTCTCCAAATTCACTTGTCTGTTTTCACATTGTTACACTGATCAGTTATACATTTGAACCTAGAATGTCATCAAAATTACAATGTGTTTTCCTCAGTGTACTGTGTCCAGCGATAGTCACGATGAATACCACTTATTAATAGTAATGTTGAAATTCACTTCCTAACTAGCAAGTTAACTATGGACCACCATCTTTTGAAATGCTTCCCATTTTAGTTGGCAAGTTTTCAAAGTATTTTAATATCATTCCTAATCCTGCATCACATAGTGTATGCTAGCATGTGTTGCCAGTAGTAAACAAAGGGAGATTCATGGATAAACAGAATAAATGAAAAATGGGCCATCAAACAATGTATGTAGTCTCACAGGTAAGAATGATCTATAATAATAGAAAAATGTATTTTTATTATACTTACAGAATTGTTGAATTTCTACTTGGTTCTTTTTTATGACTAACTACTTAGACACATGCTTTGACAATCAACAATCAACACTGGGGACAGTGTGCCATCATGTTTTTTTCTCTAAGAAAGGCAGAAGAGTTTCCAGAGGATGACTTACGAACGCCTTGTTCCAGGACATTGCCCTTTCCAGTTCAGTAATGTTATGACTGGGCAGTTGGTTTACATAGCTGTTTCCTCTTCTCCTTGGACTTTAGATATCTTTCCCGTTTAAGTCCCTGGCATCTTCTCTTCCCACAGTTAATGCCCTGAAGGAGTAATAAGAGTTAGCAGAAGTGAGATCGTGACGAAAGAGTGTATTACAGAGCCAGTATGCTGTGTAAAGCCTGGTGTTTGAAAATCAGCACAAGTGGAATGGATTGCAATGGATAGGAATGGATCAGCATCTGAGAGGCCAAGTAAAAAAACTTGAATTTGACCTGCCTGAACAAGAAGCCTCTGAGGCCAGCCCAGGAATATCTAAGTTTAGGGAGGGTTGCTGATGTGTGGTAGTAGGAATGCAGCCTAATTTCTGGATTGTTCTAAGTACTCACTGAGCTGTGGACAAAGATGAGAATTGTGGAACACGGAAGGGTAGGAATATAGATCTTCCCCTGTCTTAGTATATGGTTAGCTCCAGGGATGATTTAAATATACATAATGTGCATTAGGACGGTACTTGATTTTCCTCTCTGTCCCACTGGGGTTTGATCCTGTCTCTTGACAACTGCCTGTGGCATAGAAGACACCTATTGTCTTTTAAACACATTTTAGATAAGGTGATGGGAACAGAAAGAATCTCTACTAGACTCCAGAAGGAGAAAGGTAAAAGTGAATGCCTATTACTCTCTCTTCCCAAGGCAACTTACACTTACAAGAAGTGCTCTGTAAATTGAACTCGTTCTTAGTGGAATTTCAGGCAGTGGGTACAATAGATTGGAGCAGAGAAGGATCGGAGGCTAATGTTCTCATGGGGGAGGGCTGGCTCCATTATCAGATACCCAGGACTCCCCACTTCTCTCACTTTTCTCTGTTCTTTTTCATGTCCTATAGTTAGGCCTCAAGCTTAAACTTTATTCTGAAACCATCATTTGTTTCAAGCTTTCCTGTGGTAAAGCAGCTAAGATGGTTGGTTGCAAAAGGACACAGACTTTTTACAAATGGCGGTAGTGAACTGGTTTAAAAACAGCATTAGGAAGGTGGCTGTAGACAGAGGAGTTTGGAGCAGAAATTAGAACATGGAGTCTGTGCTGACAGGACTGGCGTCAAGGCGGCAGACTGACCAGAAAGTAATTAGATGTGGAAAATTTTGCAGATTGGGTAGAAAATGGAATGATTTGTAATTCCAAGGCACTAAATCATGTTGGGTATATTTATTATGTATTTTGGTGAACGAAATATTGTTTTCATTATTGCAGAAAAGAATACATACAATGATTTGTCTAAGACCTTCATATTTCAATTTTTCATGAATTGTCCTCTGTACATTGTCTCTAGAGTCACATTTGTTATACGGTGTGTTTATAATTGTGATAATTTAATGACTTCTCCTTATACCACCCTTTCTGAATCTTATAAGTATATATTATCTAGGTTGTTAAATGGCATGCTAGACGTCAGCACAAGAAGTATATGAGTTTAGAAATTACTGGTAGAATACTTTTACTAAACATAAGATAAGGACAGATCCTGCTCAAATGTGAGAATAAACATATATTGGCTGAATGTCAGTATAAGCCAAACACTTAAGAAATTATTCTAAATAAAATACAGCCAAATGAGGTGTCATTGCTGGCTAAGGTCTGCATTGTATATCCCATAAATTTTTCCCAGGAATAATAACATTACTCACTAGTGAAATTTTTTGACAGTTACTAAAAGTAAACAACTAAATTTTCTAAATATATTGCTAGTTAATATACTAAATTTAGGTTTCAAACAGATATTGTATATGATTACATATATAAAGTATATATGCTTAATTTATTGATATTAAGAAGAGTATTATAAACTCTAAATATTCCATCAACACAAGAACTTGGGTTTTTTTTGTAAGTTATTTCTTTTTCACAAAACCTTACAGATATTTTTTAATCAATGATGAGCATGTTTTTTCTATTTCATTTAAAATGCTCATTTCAATGATAACTTAGGGACTCTCAGCAGGAAAGCTATGCAGATAGATATGGATTTAGTCTTCTAGCACGTTTATTTAGTGTAAATGTGACAAAACTGAAAGATAACTGAGAGTGAAGCTTTCATCAAAATGTAAGCCTGTTTACTTCCAGAAACTTTCAAGAAATAATGAACAGAAATGTAAGGGAAAGTGACCTACTGACAAGAGACCGCATCTGGACTTGAAAGAAACTGTGACATTTCCTGTCATCGAGATTATCCAAACACTGCCCTGGTCTTTTCTGTTTACTTGCTTTCTACAAAACGCATCGTGGTAAGGGAAATGCTATAGTTGCAGGGTTCAAACAGGGTGAATTTACTTTCCTTTAAATATTAATGATTAGACAATAACATTTCAACAATATCATGATTTACATATCTTTGAAAGTAAACATGTTTTGCCAAGTTTCATCCCATTTTTTTGTGTAACCAAGTTAATACTGTATAAAAATGTATATAGATATGCATACATGAATTTAGCAGCAATTAATGAAGAAAAGGTTATGAATTTGAAAACAAGCAAGGACAGGTATATGGAGGGTCTGTAGCAAGCAAGAGAAGGCAACAATGATGCAGCTATATTATTTTATAGTCGCTAGAATAAAACAGAAAATGAATTTAAAAGTACATTGGCTGTAAAAAAGATTGATTCATTTAGCTCTATACTGTTAAGCAATGTATCCATATAAATATTAGCAATTATATGTAAATTTATTTTGACTAACACCCTAAAGTTGTGAGCATCTACTTATCTTAAGCCTTACCTGTTCTCTGGTATTAGAGGCTTTGAAATTTGAGGTTTTAGAGTTTTATTGTTATGGAAAATGAAAAAGATAGTGCTTCAGTTCTTTTAACTACTTTTGGTTTAAATTGATTATTTCTTATAGTTTAACACTCTTCTCCCCTCTCTCCCTGCCTTCCCCTCCCTTCCCTCTCCCCCTCCCTGTCTCCCTCTCTCCCCCTCTCTTTCCAGCACATCCTGCAATCCCTCCCTCTCAATTTTACTGTATATAAATTGTTACTTTATTCACCAATAAGAACAAAGTATTACAGACTCCACTTTTATAAAGATAAAAACTAATCTGAACGTTGAAGGTAGTTTAACTAACTTCCAGTGTGCCCCTTTTAGGAAAAACTCACTATATTGCTTCTCTAAATTTTTTACTTACTATTTCTTGGCGAGCATCTTCATTAACTTAATCAGAAATACTTCTTTGTGTGTGTGTGGGGGGGGGTGTTAGTTATTTATTTAAAACAAGTTTTCCAACATTAATTTTTAATTTTTTTGAGATTATAATTTGTAATTATTCTTCCCTTCCTGTTGCGCCTTTCAAACCCCTCCCACACATACCTCCCATTGTTCTCATTCAATCTGAAATGGTCCTATATCAACAATATTGTGATACATTTAATTAAGATATCTTCTCCTTAATTCTCTATACTTTGCTTTATGAAAACTAAAGTTTACTTTTAAGAAATTTGGCATGTAGAAGCATAAAATAAATGCAAATAACAAATAAGTGTGAAATTTTAATTCGAAGTAGCACTGTGCATTCTTTCCTTGTTCTTATTAGACACTATTTGGGCTAATGTATGCCAAAATGTGATGAGAAAAACAAATACACATTTTATTTTCATTAAGAATTGAAGCAATCACATGACAGGCAGTAAACATTTAGGTAAAAATAGATATTAACAGCGAAGGTTAAAATTGGTGAGTTCTATAATTAGATGGCTCCCCAAAGCTGAATGAGTGCTACCTGAAGAATGATGAATTGGCTTAGTAAGTCCTTGGGAGGACAAGATTTGGTTTGAAGGCTCAAGTTATTGGATAATGATTTATGATGTGATAAAAATAGGTGTGCCCGTTTGAAAACATGGAAAATGAGTTTGGATTAGAGAAGATGACATGTGAAAAGTAGAGATGCGTCGGAAGGTAGAAATTAAGATTGTGTATGTTAATCACATTGAAGTTCAAAACCAGAGAGTTAACTAACTAATATGTAGTAGAACATACAGAGGCGAGAATAAAAGTTACCATTTATAGGAAAAGTGACTACCCCTAAAATGGAAAGAAGAAGTGAAGAAGATTCTGGTAATTACAGAGCAGTCAGCTTCACTTTGATACCAAGGAAGATATTGGACCCAATCGTCAAACAATCAATTGGCAATCATCTAGAAGAGCAAAAGTTTGTGGGTAGCAACCAACATGGCTTTGTGAAGAGCAAATTGTGCCAGGTCAATTTAATTTCCTCCTATGATAGAGTGACAGGCCATGTAGATAAGGGCAAAGTAATAGATGTAATCTACCCAGACTTCAGCAACGCTTTTGAGCCCTCTCCACATGACATTCTCATCAGCAAGCGAGGAGATACCGTCTAGACCTTCCTTTGGCTAGGTGAGTGCACAGTTGTCTGTGGCTTCATATTCCAGGCTTGATTATCAGATACAGCTATCATCCGTGGGACTCTATAGACTCAGATGAGCATCTTGGGACCATTAATGCCACCAGCTAGTGTTTGTTTGTTTGTTTTATTTTGTTTTTATGAAGATAGAATTCAGATGACATAGTGTTATGATGATCAGCCACATGCTTCTAATCACAGAAGAGAGTCCAGCTTCAGGGAAATGTTTGGCAACATCTTGGATCCTCTGGGTTTATCTCAAAGATGACAGTTTGGAGTGAGTAACAGGCTATAGGCAAAGGAAATGTTCAGCTTCCCTAATTACTAGGCACTCATACCTTCTAGGTAGTGTCAGGTAATGCTGAGATTGTGATAGGCTCCTAGGAACATATTTTCATCTTCCTCCGTCCCCCCATCTCCTATTCCCTTTATCCTCATTCTCTGTTTTCTTCTTTTCTTAGATTGCATTTTGATATTTAGCCAAGTCTGGACTTCAGCTTTTAGTTCTCCCACCTCAGTCTCCTGAACGTTGGGCCTAGAAGTATATGCAAAAAAGTTCAGAGGGGGAAAGGAGGAGAAGGTAGAAGAGAGGTTGAATACAATTTTGGAAGTAGTACTGGCAAAGAATGATCCAGAAATAAGAGAGCACCTTTATCCTGACCCAGATCATAGATCTGAGAACATTCAGTTTACAATTACATGATGCCAAGCAATAATAAAATTCTTAACTTGTAGATAAGAAAAAAATTCCAAACAATTTTGACATTTTGGGAAAATAGTCTATGGAAAAATACAAGATAAAGGCCATGGGAATGAGGCAGATAAACGCTACAGAAAAAGACTGGTCTGGCTCTCCACACACAGGGACAAGTCCAGATATCAGTGAGCCATATGGGATATCTGCACACAGGGTCATATGATAACATTATTAATGATTTACTGAGAGTGTCTCATGAATCTTGACTTGCTCAGCTTTCTTTGTAGAATGAACATAATAAAGGGTAATATTTATTAACACGCAGGTCTGTGGAAAAGTAAGTGACCTCTAAGAAAGGTCCAGTTCACTTTAGTAATGCCTTGTTAGAATTGTTTCTTTTTTGACTTGTACACTTCACAGAGCCTGGTGATTTCATGAATAACATTCCCCTGCAGAAAGGTGGTTAAAGTTGTCCTTATTTGAAAATTGTTGGTAATCTGTGGATTCTCAAATAACAAGCCAGCAGGGCTTTCTTAGAGATAACTCCCCTAGGATTAAATCCAAGGGAGTGGTTTTGAGACATTTTTCTTCCACAACTCCCTGAGAGTTGCTGCCAAGAGCACTGCCCATTCCATCCCTCTTAATTGCAGGCAGGAAGACAGAAGAGGATATTATCATCTCGTCTTTATTTAGTCTAGGGGAACAAGATTGCTCAGTGAGTATGGTTGACTGAGAGTTGATAAGCAGCCACAAGAACAGGGGAGATGTGGACAAAGTTTTCAGGCAGACAAATGCCGCCATCATCATGAACAAGTAGGGCAGACTTTGCTCTGTTTCTCTTCTATAATTTGGCGCTTCCTAGTGATGTGTGGAAAAATTGCATTTCCTGCATTTAAGCCACTCTTCAAAGAGAAATCACAGAAATAATGGCCTCAGAACCTCAAGAGATGTCTTAAATTGGATGTTAACCAAAGCAGGAATATAGTCCTTTCTGGTATGATCTGTGAGATAGTTCCAGTTCCTGGCCTGAGATAAAACATTTTAAGTTCAACTAATGTTGACGTAGCATCCAGAATCAGGTCGTGTGAGAATGTAGAGTTATTGAGCACAGTCGCTGAACTCAGCATTGGAAGTGCTGGAAAGCATCTTTACTTGAACTTCATATTTTAATTCTAGATAAAAATACACTTTGTGGTACTTCCGTTAGCTCTAGAGAATCTTATTTGGGTTCCCAGGAAAGTGAAAAAGAAAAAGAAAACAAATGTATAACATCAGAGAGTACTATAATAGACCATCTCCAACCAGATAATTGATCAACCAGATAATTGATACTTAAAATGGGACGTGTTAGTAATAATGATCACGGTTTACCAATTATTTTTGGAAACAAACAAATTTGACTAGATAAAAAAAAGTCAATCTGATTTATGTATGTGAAGAGGCCCATAGAGCAACAACCACAGAAAAATGCAGGGTTTGGGAGCTGCATGTACTTGGTTGGGAATCCTACCATGAGCTTTATTATTGAAGGTTCCTGAGAAGCAAAGCTTTCAGCTTCAGAAGGAGAGTAGTTAGAAGTACCCACCTAGACAGGCTGCAGTGAGAAGGAAACGAAGCAATACATGTGAGGGACAGCCAGCACCCCTTAGTCAAAGCACCTGTGCAGAAGGTGCTCCGTGATCAGTTAACCGTCTGAGAAACAGTGAGAAATTACTGTAGATATTCTGGCAGCAGGAATTTCAAAATCTTCAGCTTGTAGGAATATGTGGTTTGCAGCCAAAGAAACAGCATGTGTAGAAAGCTAGAGTCGTGTGTCTCCTTCATCACCCCTTCCTCATACTGATGTAAATCAGCAACAGTCTCGGAAGACTCTCATCGCAAGGAAGGATATGACCCCCAAACACGAAATGCACAGCAACATGCAGTCTTTGTGTTCTCAGAACATTCTAATGAGGTCAGTGAAGTTAACATGATGTTAAACTTTTCCTGGTGCTAAAATTATTGGACGGTATATCGTAACACTCAAAATTAGGTTAGAAAAAGAGTCAAGCATCCGTTTTACCTCAATAGTTATTTCAATATTGGAAAAATTAGTATATCTAAATCAATAATTAATCAGATATAATCAATGAGATACATAGCTAATTGATACACAGAAGGTTGTAAAATGTTGCACTATAAATGAACTTTATTCATATTGCAAAAAGATATTTGAACGATTCAAATAAAATAATTATAAAATGTGACATCAAATGTGTGGAGAATCTTTAACTTGTCTTTGGAAACAACTTTACAGAGGATGAACATATTCAAACTCTTTCTTTAAAAGAATGGGAATTTTTTTAAGCAGGAAAAAAATTGTTACCAAATAGTACACAATAAATTAAGAGGACCTGTTCCTTTTCCAAAGTCAAGTATAAAGAAATATTGTAAATATCATGAATAAATGTCACCTCCTCACAATATCAATAAATGGACAAATAAAGCCCATCTCTTTTCTTTGGACATAATTTAAGATAGTTTATCATTTTGGAGCAACAAACAGGGAGAACTTGCTTGATGCCATCATTTGGTCACAGATTTGTAAATATATCAATTCTGTGTGGAGGGAAGGACTCTCCTCTCCCCACTCCACTGATAATGATAACCACATTTTCATAAATACTGTGGATAGGAAAATTTCACTAGATTCCTATCTATATAATTTACTAGTAGCACTTATTTCTCCAGTAGTTGATAATATTTTTTACTCTAAATTTGAAGATAGAATGTTCTAATTAAGCCAAATTTTTAAATAAAAGAAAAACCAAATGTAGCATTTCAGAAGTTATTGTGGTGTTAACTTTTATTTTTCCCTCATTTGATCCCGAGGGATGCCATCCTTGTCCATGAGGTAAGACAGATACTTAGCTGAGGAGCATCATTAATAGACATTGCATCCAGTGTATTTATTTTCTTATATCCAATGTTGGTTACAAATTTTTTTTGCTTATTTTGACATAAATAGCACATTAATGAGTTTGAAATCAATTCTTTCAATTTGCATATTGAGAGGTAATTCTAGAAAGGTAAAGAAAAGGCTCAGAGGTCCTTAAATACAATGCTAGCACTAGATTAAAAACTATTCAAACAAATGTTAGCAGGCGATTTAATGTTTTGGTCTAAAGGTCTTGCATAAAGTTGTCTGAGCAGAAAACATATCTTCCAACATTAGTATCCATGTCCTCCAATACATCCATGTGTCCACACAGATGATGGCCAAAAACTTCTCTCTGCATTTGGAGGTGGATGTCTGTGTCATGCATCCAACAACCTGAAAACCTTAAAAGTGATCCAAAGCTGAAGAAAATAGTTAGGTCATCTCAGATGCTGGGAGGGAACAGGAAGATGATACCCTCAGACTATGTCTGTAATCAGTCAGTGGCTTTAAGGGAGGCATTCGATCCAGCTAAACCTCAATTTATTCGCCCTAATTTGGGCGGAATTACCTCTCAGCAAGTGAAGTTCGAGTGTGAAAAGGTGACAACACACCTTCTGCTCAAGAGCACCGCAAAGCCTTGTGCTATGGAGCCCTGTCAAAGACCTTGTCCTCTGATGGAGAACAGCAGGCAATCCTCAGAATTATCCTCAGCTTCTTTGCCAAGTTGTAAGACATTACACAAAGATAGGCCAACCCTCTCTACTGGTGACTGCATCGTGGTTGCTGGACAGAGAGGTGAGGAAAGACTGGGAGGAGAAAATTGGAACCTTTTCCTGTTGTAGGAGCTGTGGGCTGCATTCCGCCACTCAGATCCAGCCACCGGCTAGCTTTACCTGAAATAACTACACACAAATTGTATTCTTTTAAACACTGCTTGGCCCATTATATCTAGCCTCTTCTCGGCTAACTCTCGCACCTGGACAAGCCCATTTCTAATAATGTGTGTAGCACCCCAAGGTGTGCTTACCGGGAAGATTCTAGCCTACATCAATCCTGGGTCGGAGCTCGAGTCTGCCCCAGAGAGGAGAGGAAATGGCGTCTGTCTGAGGTGTCTTACCTCACTTCCTCTTCCTCCCAGCATTCTGTTCTGTTTACTCCACCCACCTATGTTCTAACCTATGAGGCCAAGCAGTTTCTTTATTAATTAACCAATGACCTTCCTCCATCACTTTCCCCTTTCCCCTAGCACTCTAAATGAACCTTCCTTCTCGAGACTCCCTGAAATTGCTGCAGGGCTTCAGCTGGTGGCAGTGTCTTGGTGGTGAGGAATTGAGGATCCACTCAGATAGAAGCTAGGCATAAATTACTTCTGCTGGAGAAGAAAAAGTTCTTTGTCGAGGAAAGAAAGAGAGGGGAGTTTCCAGGCTGCTCAAAGTGCCAAAGAACTACAAGGTCTTGAGGGAGATGCTGCAAAATTCCAGATGCTTCCAAGACAACCTTACACCCGCTGCCGCCTCCTCCTCCTCCTATATTTTAACCATGAATCATGAAGCATTTTGAGAGAGCATCCAGTTGTGTCCCGGAGAATACTTCACCGTTCACGGCAACAAAATCCCATCTGATAACAAGAGGGACTTTTGGCAGCTGCTAGAGCCCCGGTCCAACCAGTAACACGGTTTCCTGGCCCCGTCACTAATTCCTGTTGGAGACTTATCAGCTCTGTCTCTAGCAGCAGAATCCTGCCTGATAAGAGAAGGGGCTCATCTGCCAGTAGCAAACCCCCTCACCCAGCCTCCCCAGCCGATCTGCTTCCGACCTGTTCATAAATCAGTCTGTAGGATTCCCCACCTCCGGAAGGGGGGTATTGTTTTGTTTTATCATAAATATATTGCTTTCATTGCAACAATTAGTACTTTAATAAGAGCCCTCAGCCGGGGACATTAGTTAGGGACATCTTGTGAGTGCCTCCTCCCTTGTCAGCGACGAGGTAAGGTAATCCTATACACAGGCTGCTATTGTGAGCTGAGGAACTGGCCTCCTTCGCTGCCAGAGACCAGATGCACCTCTTCTATCCTAATCTGTAAACGACTTAAAGGAGCCTTATCTCGGGGCTCTTCGGCTTCATTTCATGCTTGATTTACTTTAATTTGTCTGATAGGGCACAAGGATTTGGAGACGGCCCATCTTTCTGCAGAAAACGTTCCGACTTTTTTCCCCTGGCATTGTTGTGTTGGGGTTTTGGATTTTTTTGAAAAAAAATTTGAAAAAAAAATGTGGAAGAATTCTTGCTTCGGTGCAGCAAGCGGCTTGAGTGTGTTGAGATTTAAGCTACCCCAGCAGAAAAGAGTTTGTGAAGTGGTGTGATTGCACGATGGGCCCCATTTACATTGAAATCACATTATGTGATATATCTGGATTCCTGAAGGGAGCAGTGCAGTAGAGCGCCCGGCCCACAAGATCCTTTGAAAGGCCTATATATAGCAGCAACAATTGATAGGAGATTTTACAGGATGCTTTATAAATATGTAAATAGGTGTTATCTGATTGGGGTCTGTGGCTACACATCCGTCCCTCAAAGGGAGCAGAGCTGTGGGAACGACCAGGGAAGCAGTAGTTTGCATTCCAAGTGAGCCTCAGAAATAGAAATGTTTCACAGGTTGACAGCGGGTCAGGGTGGAGGTACTGCGCATCCCTTCCAGGGGAAGCTTTCTTCCCTGGAAGAGATCCTGTCCTCTCCGGGAAGGCTTCTTCCCATCTTTGAGCTTCCTCTTCTCTACAGCAGTCTTCGGCTTGGTAGCCGTGGACCCTGTAACCTTCTTGTTATTTCTTTAAATTGTTTGCTCAATATAGTGCCAGCGGGAATTGCTCTTACGTTTCTGTGCATTTTAATATATGTACTCGCAGTGACCCAAGGGAAAGAAAATAAAGTCTTTGGTACATTGATCTCTTGATTAGTTATTTCCTAAATGAAAATGGAAATACTATTAAAGCAGTAATAATGTTCCATCTTAATAGTTGAGGAGTCAATAAATGGCTCCCGTGTGCTTCATTAAGGATCTTAATGAAGCCAATTTTGATGGCTGAACTTTACATTATCCTATTTTTTCTCCTCTCTTCTCACTCTTTATTTTTCTTCTAAGCTCAGAGTGGTATAAGGTAGGGAAGTAGTTGGCTTAAACTGTCTTACAGATTTTCTTTATTTGAATATTATTGTCACTGCTCCAATAAAGATAATGGCATTTTTAAAGTAAATTTATATGCAGGAGATAAATCACAAAACTTTATGCTTCATATAGGACATATTTTAAATAATATAGATAGCCCAATCTACAATACACTGATGTTATCAGCAAATCTGCACCTTAGCCGTTCTGTACAGTTTTGTATTTTATGGTCACCTGAACCCAACACACATACAAGCACACACACATACACACGAGAGAGAGAGAGAGAGAAAGAGAGAGAGAGAGAGAGAGAGAGAGAGAGAGAGAGAGAAGGAGAAGGAGGAGGAGGAGAAGAAGAAGAAGAAGAAGAAGAAGAAGAAGAAGAAGAAGAAGAAGAAGAAGAAGAAGAAGAAGAAGAAGAAGAAGAAGAAGAAATGCTTCCACCTTCTATGCAACCTATTCTAGTCCAACAATGTTTTTTCTCACTTTTTACTATTGACCTGTTCTTCACTTTATTTAGCCTTAGTTTCTTCTCCCCTGCCACAGTAGATGCTGTGGCCTCAGGCTCCTCTGAATAAACAGGTAATGTTCGATTCCTTGATGGTATTATAGTTGATTCTCCTCCAGCTCCTATATGAGACTTGGTATAAAACAGTCTGGGATGCCCTCCAAACCCAACTTTAACACTGCCTGTTCCTGTGTGTTTGAGCTAGTCTGCTTGTCTGGGCAGTAGACTTTGCTTAGGTCTTTTTCGTTTTCTCCTTCTCCTCCTTCTACTTTTCTTCTTCCTTCTCCTTGTTGCCAGTGAATTGCTTCACCTGTATGAGGTTCACTAAATAAGTTGATGGAAAATGCCCTTTAGTTAGGAAATAGTGGTTGATTGTGGTTAAACTGTACAAATGTTACCGTCTCTGCCTGTGCCTGATGCCTCTATCCCTGATTCTCCACAAAGACCTCTGGGTGGAATGACACAGGGTAAGCAGTTGGGATAAATGCCTGTCTCTTGTGTAGTTGTTGCAGTATTACTCTCACACACATGCCTTAGTTCTTTAAAGCACAGGATCCCATCCAATACTAAGGAAGTATTGGACTGCGGACTCAGGCAGTGTGTGAAAGACTGCCTTTATCCCCAGTAGCCTCGAGAATGTCCATTCTTTTATGTTGCACGACCTGTGTCACCAAGGCTAAAAGATGAGATGGACTGAACGCGTGTATGCTACACCTTTTTCAGGTTCTGTATCCAGCTTTAAAGGGTTTGGAGGATCTTGGTTGGTGTCATAGGCAGGCTTCTGCTACTTAAGAGAAATTTAGACAGTCTAGACATTGATTCCAGCCTGTAGCTGGTACCTCAGAATTTTCAGTCCTGGGGAAAATAAAATTGTCTTCCAAACTGGTCGTTCCCAGCCAGATTAGCATGTAGGGACCTGGCTTCTAGATCTTTACTCTTCAGGCTGATGACCCAGGCTTTCCCAAGTTAACTGTGACAATGCATGTCAAAACTGAGAAGTACTAGTGGTGTATAGGTCACTATCACTATTTAAACCTACTTTCATAACATCAGGTGTCAGAACACAAAGATCAACAAGAGCAGCATAAAATCCTCCTCTTTCTGTGACAGGGGCGTGGACGTGTTTCGCAATGCCCTGCCTCAGTGGTGGTGTACATGTGGTACTAACTCTAACTCGAACCTTCGCTTTATTTTGACTGTAGAGGCCTCTGTTAAATGGGCAGAGTTATGAGTGTCCATGCTTTCTGACATCTTCCCTCTGCTGATTTATCAACTTTTAAAAACTATTCTGAGTATTTTTTTTCCAAAAGAAGGTAGTACCAAAAAATTAGATGTATGCTCCTGAAATGACCCAAAGACATAGGGAGTCCTATTGAGTTAAATTATGGACCCATTTTTGAAAACAGAATGTGAATAGTTAACATGAAGAATTTGGATCTCAAAATCAAGTGGTCATGGGTTCAAATCTCAGCTTCGACTTATACACTAGTTGAGTTTTGTCTCAACTTCCTTTACAATATAAAATAAGTATTCAAACAATGACTTCTTGTCAGGGTTAAATGAAGTTCCTTTGTAAAATGCTAAAGATTGTGTTTGTCACATAATAAACATTCATTGAAAAATGAATTCAAGTAGGAATAATGCAATGCATCTCTTAGTTTTGCTATTCAATTCAAGTAAAATCAGAAGTCAACCATGTGTCATAAATTTGTTTTTATGCTAGTTTTTAGCTTAGGAAGACTTCAGAATTTTTATTTGTATTGAAAGATAGATATGTTGCATAAAGAATTGCTGAAAGAAAAATAAGCTCTCTAAATTGTCAATGATTTAATATGCATAATTAACTTTAAAAATGTCAGAAGGAGAGACCGTTTATTTCTCTGTGCCATAACATTTATGTAAGAGAGTAAACCCGAAAGAAGAAAAAATAGTTCATTTTAAAATGACAATAAGTTGATTTCTTTCTCTAAGAGTTCTTAGAGTGAAGGGAGTGCTTGGGTATGTTTATGTTAGTTCACACATCATGTACCAGCAAAAGCATCTGTATGGCATGTGCTGTGTCATGGGAATGTTATGAAGTTTATCCTACTTTTAAAAAGCTCTTTGAATGTAGGTGCTACATCAGTTTTCTTTTGTTAACTTAGGGCTTTATGAATTTTTGCACATGTACTATTGTTGTAGCTTGTCTGTTGTTTTTAATTTTGCATGATCGTGCACTTTTATTTATTTAAAGATAGCTCTCGCAATGAGCAAATTTCTGCCAACTAGTAAGATTCAGTATTTCCAGTTGTAAAATTGAAGACCCAATATGCACAAGAGCTGGAAATAAGAAAACAACCCTCTGGCAATAGATGGAACCAGATGAGTCAGATTTGAGAAATTACATTTTTCTTTATATTGGACATAATTTTCCATCCCAGATATTTCTCAAGGCCCTTTACAAATCCCAGTTTCTGTCTTTTCTTATATTTATGGTTTCTCTAGAATCCTCAGGTAGTGAAATACCTGCACTCATGAATCATTTGCAGATAGTAGTGGTTCAGACACTCTCTGTCCAAATTGATAATGGGTATCTGATCCAAAGTGATGCCTTCTTAAAAAGGTCTGTATAAGGAGTTTGCTGGAGGAAAAAATCCTTCTTTTTCCTGTGATCTAATGCACATTATTATGTCCAATACTAGCTGGAGTCCTAAATGTAGAAAATGCAGAGTGAGGAATAAGAGAGGTAATCTGTCTGTGACTCTCCATACTAGGTCACAAAAGTACCACCCATTCCGGACAGAATTCTCTCCTCCAGCTGTGCTATGGAAACCATAAGATAAATGGAGGTTTCCGTTTACTGTTCCTCTTTATGTCTCTTCCCTCTCTCAAGTGTGTGAATATGGATTTATGAAATGGCATTTTGAAAAGTTATACATTGATATTGGACATGGAAATTTTGCTTCTCAAAGCATCTACTTTGTACTATTTAAACCTTCTTTTGCATGTAGCTTATCTTCCATTTTAAGAGAGATTGACTTATTTGAATTATTTTCTAAGAATAGAATAGATAGAAGCCTCCAGGCAGTGATGCTGTTGTAATCAGTAACTCTTGATGTATAGTGTTCCCGAGAGTCACCTTGGAAATAGTTAAAAATGTAGATTTCTAGATTATATCCACTAAGATTTGAAGTGAGGCTAGAACGAGCTACTTTTTTTTAAACAAGCCAGATAACACATACTGCTGACTTTTCAACAGAGATTTTCACAGATAAATTAGGTTCTGTGAATCACATATATAGCCAATGTGTAGGTAACATCAGTTCCTTGTGCTGTCGTACTGTGTGTGGTTCCTACTGTGAATCAGGAGTGAATAGGTAGTGTAATTTCCCCCCAGTGTTCTTGTGTGGGCCACTCTGCTGCGTGTTGTCTGAAGTTTTACCTTGCATATGCACAATGCTCACGTTCTTTCTGTCTGAAGCATATTCCTATCTCATCCATTTTTTTGAGCCTAGGATCAGTCAGTTATCACCTCTCCAGGGAAGCTTGCATGACCTGCTGAAAGGTCCCTCTCTTAAGGGCATGCTTCATACTGTTGACTGGCCTTACAGTCCTTGCCACTGTGCCTGTTTGTGAGAATATTTGATTATTGATTGTATCTGTTGACAGATGTAGTTACAAAGTTAAGGCCTGGACATCATTGTTTTTGTTTAATATTTACATGAACGAATGCTTTGAAGAGAGCCCATCACCTTCACACTGTTAAGGATACATAACGTTTTAAGGTTTTACATAAATCATGAACTCGGTGAATGAATGTTTGGGCAAGGAATTCCTGCAATGTCCTCCAAAACTGAGAAAGCCAGCATCCCTAAGGAGGGGTGCTAAGAGGAATGAGTAAGAAGGGTCCCTTGTTGGTTCCCAGCCACCCAGCTAGCTTAGACCCAAAATAATCACACAGAAACTATATTATTTAAAACACTGCTTGACCCATTAGCTCTAGCTTCTTATTGACTAATTCTTACATCTAATTGCACCCATCTCCATTAATTTGTGTATCACCACGTGGCTGTGGCTTACCTGATAAAGTTCCAGCATCTATTTCTGATAGCTCCATGGTGTCTCTCCGACTCCACTCTTCTTCCTCCCAGCATTCAGTCTAGCCTTCCTCGCCTATCTAAGTTCTGCCTTGCTATTGGTCCAAAGCAGTTTCTTTATTCATTATAAAAGCAACATATAGACAGGACCTCCCATACCAAATGAGGTTGTCCACTCAGTAAAAAGTCACCTTTGAAACCCCCTGTGCCACTAGAGCCAAATTTGCTAATTCTAAGTAGGAAAGCATGCTCATATCAAAAGCTTTAGTAAATTCAATGCTTCTCAAACAATATTTTTGTAGTTATTGGAAATGTTCACTGCTGGTGCTGCTTGTAATTAAAGGAACAGTGTGAAAGAGAAAAAGAAACATGGAATACATATTGCGAGATTGTGTGAGGCACCCTGTTTATTCTTCACTTACCACTTCCCATTTGTTCCCCAACTGTATTAGGAGAGTGGGAGCATGAGCAGAAACCCAGAGTGATGGTCTTCTCTCACTTATGCCTTAGCTTTTCAACTTTCTGTTTTGTTTAGATTCTCTGCTAAGACCCTCTCAGCCTCCATGCGTACATTTTTATATTATTAAAAAAATTTAAAGCAGCAGAGCTTTATATGAACACTATAGAGAAAAAACACAGAAGGACTGCCTTTGGGTTCAGGCTCTGTTTTTTTGCTGTCTCCTAGCTGGAACCTCCTATGGCCTTCAGTTTCACTCTCAGATGAGAACCTCTTGAGATAAGAAAACGTCTGGCTTCCATGCACATTCTGTACACAGCTGAGAGTGAGGGAGCTCACACACACAGGTATTTTTATGAAAGTCTTGTGATGAGCTTGGCGAGCTCTGGCTTGGACTGTGTGTTCATCTCTTGAGCAGGTTGCTGTGGAAGAGAGAGTGGAATGCCTAGTCCTAGGCTGGTTTATCACTTTCCCCGTTCCTCCTCACCCTCTCCCCACACCACAGCTGGGGAGATCGGTCCACGTTTTAGGAAATTTTAAAGTAAATTAGCAAGAATGTAGGCATTATATATGATAAATATAGGAGGAAAATGTTGTTCCTAGCTAAAGGTTTTTTTTTTTTGTAAAATGGTTCTAAAATCTACTATCTATCTATCTATCTATCTATCTATCTATCTATCTATCTATCTATCTATCTATCTATTTATCTATCTACCTACATATCTAGCTATCACATTTATTTCTTATTGTGGGTGAGCAGTCATGCCATGGCACGCATCTGGTCGTTAGAGGAGAAGAACTTCATGGAGTTGTTGCTCCCCTTCCCCCTTTCTATAAGCTCTGGGGGTGGAACTTATAGGCATAACACAATGTTATGGCTAGTTTTAATTTTCAACATTACATTTAGGAGGCAGGTCAATGGACACAGATGTAAAAGGCCATGTAGATTAAGGTCAGCTTCTAAGCGTGTCTGTGCACAATGGTCTTGCCTAAGTTTACTAATGTGAGAAGATCCATACTGATTGTAGGTGGAACCATAAGCCTGGTTGTATGAAATAGAAAGAATAAGCACAGGTACATTTACTGTACGCTTCTGGCTGTGGGTGAAGTGTGGTTAACTGCTTCAAGCTCCCACCGGCTGAGATTTCCCTGTGAGGATGGCCTATGACTCAACTCTTATTGAACACAAGCCCTTCATCCTTTAAGTTGCTTTTGTCCGAGTATTTAATCCCAACAGCAGAAAAGAAGTTAAGACATACAGCATGTACTTTATATAGTGAACCTTCTTGTCCCTCCCCCACTGACACTATTGTTAAAATACCTATACTTTTCATTTTCAATTAAGACTTAACACAATTTACCCAAAATGGATTTCTGGTGGATGAAGCTTTGCTTAAGGTGACCTTGGATGTTATGACGATGAGATAAATAAGTTGCAGCACGTGAGATTCTCCTGTTGGAGCAGTTCTTACCTTTTCTTTCTTTGCAACAGTGTTTGTGATACTATATGTACGCTGGAGTTCCTATGTCACAAATGGGGTTTATAGTTAAGATTTGTAGAAAGCCGTGCCTCCATTACTATCCCAGGGATGACCTTTTATCTAATCCACACACCCCTATTTACCAAGAGAAGCAACTGAGTCCAACAATTAGTGAGTATTAATATAAGATGTAGACTTGTATGTCCTGTCTCTAGATCCTTTCTTTAACCTATACGCAAGACCATAATGATAAGCAAATAGTTAATTTCACAGCAGAGAATATGGAATAGCTCCCCATCACAGATTTAAGTACATTTTGATTGTGATCTGCCAAATTACAATTCATAATCGGCATCACCTCTTGGAAGGACAAGCATAGGTGTGTCTTAAGTTTGAAAATATCTTAACTTAGAGCAGGCATTTCAGTGACTAAATTGACAGGAAACACCTTGATGTAGTTGTGTAGGTAAAATCATAACGCGCTGCATTGCTTTATAAAGCAATTCTCCTTGATAACATGGGGAATCATCCTTTTTTCCAGTACATTACGATACAATAGGAGTGAATCACCTATGTTTATAGTGAAGTGGTTATCCCATCATTCACTTTACACAGTTGCATTCTGTGTTTGGTGACAACACTTACGATCCACTCTCTAAGCAAACAACTATCTCGTAATTTTGGTCTTTGTTCTGCTTTCTTCTAGCATTAGACAATGTTTACTTTATTAGCATAATACGTTTTTTTTAAAGTGATTCATCAAATAATTTTCCCTGGAGATTTGGGGACTGAGGTGATTTGATTTCAGCTAATTTAGTTATAAGCACGTTGAGAATTGATAACATCGCTGACGTCTTGAAGACACGTCTTTCATAACTAAGCGTGTGGAAAAATAAATACTGCATTGAAGAGAGGCAGACCACAACCGTGCTCATATATTCATATATGTACCGCCTATTCCAGCTCCATTTACAGGGCATGCCCACACCCCTGCAAATCATCAGCATGTTCGCACAGGAACCTTTGCCGAGGTGGCCCATTCTCTGTGGAGCTATTACCATACAAAGAATTATAACTCATCTAATGGATAGCTACTTGTCTTTCACAATAGTTTATCTATTCAAACTAAACTTTAATTTCACTTGTAGATTCTTTAGTCTTCTCAGATGTCCAAGCCTTTTTTTTTTAAGTTTTACATATCTCTCATGCGTGAAAGATCAAGAACGTGTGTGTTGACTTCCTGGAAATGAGTCATGGCTTGAAATGATGCAGAATTCTTCCTGTTGTGATGACCAATCACCGCTATAAGAGCAGAAGAAAAGTAAGAGGAGTTATTCTGAAAGCAGATGTCTTTAGTTGTAACAAGCTCTTTGAAATAGAACTGTTATGAGAAAGAAACAAGACCCTACTGGGGTGATGCTTGCTTAGCATACATGTGCTGAACTAGCAAGGTAAAGCTGTCTTCCCTTCCCTCTTTTATATTTCTGACTTCTGGAAATAGGGTCCTCCTGAGTACCTTTAAAATTGAAATATATCACAATTTTAAAGAAATTTATGTCTGTTATAATATAACTGTTGCCGATTATTGAAGCATCTAAGTCCACTAGTAAAATTGTCAGGTGTTTTGATGTTTGCTACTTAAGACCAAACTCATTTTAGGAACTGAGGAAAAGAACATTAAAAGTAGCCAACTTTACCATTTTTCTCAGAAAGGTCTCACATGTTCATGTTGTACGACCCGAGGGCTGTGGAATCCTTAGCTGGTGGGGTCTAGCTGGCAGCAACTCTTAAAGGAAACAGCCCAGCCTTGGGTTCATTCTTCTGTTTCTGCTCTATACTCCGTTGGGTTGAAAACAGTTCCTGCCACATGTTCCAGCCACCCTCCTTTGAGCTGCTCAGCCACACAGTTCCTGACAAGAAAGACTGAGCCCTTAGAAACAAAGAATGAGAATATAAGTATTTCCCCCCTCTCTTATTTTCTCTTTCTGATAAAATATGCTGAATCTCTCCTCCTCCCAAAAGGTAGAAAGTGATTATTTTGTTTGCAGTTCTAGATGAGAGTCCATCACGGTGGGGAAGTCCAGGTACCAAGTGGTCAAAGCAGTGGGTCATATCTTGTCTGCAGTGAGGAGATAGCAATGAATCATTGCATGTTGGCACATAGCTCACCCTCTCTCGCCTCTTATACAGCCAGGATCCCATGTCTGGAGTACTAGTTCTACACACAATTAACATGGGTCTTCCTATAACAGTCAACCTAATCAAAGTGATCGTCCACATGCATGTCCGTAGAACCATCTTTTGGGTGTTCTAGGCTCTGTCAAGGTGACTTTTAACACCACCAAGTTGTTTCGGCCAGGTGTGATCACAGTGATGCCAAAGCTAAGCATACAAGTAACATTAAATATTTATTGTGCACCACATACTTTTCTGAAAAACAAAGCAAAACAAACGCAGTCTGCTTCATTTCACTACATATATGTACACTTGTCACCCCCATGATACAAATGAAGAAACTGAGGCTCCAATCTAATATCCAAAGTCATTCCCATATACACATGCTTAATGTGCCATGCTATTGGGTAGAATCAGTGAGCAGGTAAATCTCACACTGATATCAACATCAGATTGTTTCAAGAATAAGATAGCATACACAAAATAGTCCATCCTGAAACCACTAACTGTTAAATACCTACAAATGACTCTTTTTACAGTTGTTTTTTGGCTGAACATATTCAGTTATAATTGTAAGTTCTTCAGAAAATGATGAGAAACAATCTTTAAACTAAAATCAGGAAAAAAAAGAAGTGAGATGACCGTAAAATATCTAGCAGAAGAATATTTTATAAATTACTGAAATTTTATACGTATGCTGTGCTGTATTTTCATAGACTTGTTGGTTTCCAGTCTATATTCCATAGCACAGGCAGGAAGTAAAGTGCCTAGAGAATTGGAAAGCATGTTAGCATTATACAGGTCCTTTTAGTTATAATACATTAGAATTTGGACCTCAGAGCAAAGCTAAAACACACACACACACACACAGAAGTTTGTGGACCTTGGGTTTCTCTAAAGATGTTCCTGAGTGTTTTGACATTACTTTGGAAGGCAAAATTTTAGTTCCATTATACTTTTTGAAGAATTTTCTGAGGAATATTTAGACATGATTTTGTACATTCTGCCTCACCTATTTTCTTAAAACATCTGTATCCAGTGCTGTCATGCCTATGGAAAATAAGTTTGTGCCAGCCTAAAATTCTGATGTCCCTTTTCTAATTAAAATAATTGGTTTCATAGCATTATTTCTTTGATAATTATTTATTTAAATACATAAGTAATCATGTTTCCTAGAAAAGATGCTACCGAACAACCAAGAAATCCCCTCCCAGAGAAATGAAGAGAAATAGAAAGGACAGATCAAGTTTTGGTGTCAAAAGATAATAGGGCACAAGAAAAGCAAACAGTTCAGAGCAAAACAAAGTAGCATTTGTATTTCAATGCCAGGAAATTAAAAAAGGTAGAAATTTTGTCCAAAATGGCATTTAAGTTTACATGAAGATGCACTGTCTATAGGCATCACTGTGGTGTTCAGTGTCAACTTGGGCACCAGCCTCTTAAGTCCGTTGCTTTGTAAGGACTTTGCACCTGGGACAAATAAAACAGATCTCCCAATCTGTTGCAGGATCTAATGAAAGAGCTTTACGAAACTAGTTAAGAGAAACAAACTGTTTAGTTTAACCCACTA
This sequence comes from Microtus pennsylvanicus, assembly GCF_037038515.1. Taxonomy (NCBI): domain Eukaryota; kingdom Metazoa; phylum Chordata; class Mammalia; order Rodentia; family Cricetidae; genus Microtus; species Microtus pennsylvanicus. Next base: position 59,995,968 of record NC_134580.1, on the reverse strand, counting down.
AAATCACCTTAATCAAGGAAACTTGATTAAGGGGATGAAATGGAAGAGACAATGGACACAGAAAAGCTGGAGTCAGACAGACTGTGCAGTCTGATGGAGTGGTACCAATTACTGCAGCAACTTGGCGCCTTGTGCTCATATGCTTACTATGAGCAGTGTGGTTGGGAAGAATTAGCACATCTCTGTAAGAGATCTCTGTAACCTAACAGCCTCAGGGAATAAGCACCTGGCAAGAAGAAGCTACAGTTGCTAACTTCTGTGCATAGTGGTTACTCATTCTGAGACACTTAGGCTGCATATGCTGGTCAGTTATTCTTAATTACTGGTTTTGGACCTGAAGAAGGCTTTCCCAAATCCCATGGTTCTCACTGGCCCTTGATATAGCCATGTCATGTCAGTAATACAGTCATTCAGGACCTCATCTACTCTTTATGCCTTCACTCAAGACATCTTCAGCTTCCCAAAAACATATGTATCAATGCATGACGTAGTAATTTGCTTTGTGCAGCCTTAGTCTAGATGGAAAGGTGGATGCATAATTAGTAGATATTGCAATAAGTATGCATTGCTTAAGAAGCACAAACCTTTGCATTGATCTACTGGGACAGATTTATTTCTGACTGGGGAAGATAAGGAGAGGTTTTTTTTTTTATTAAAATAGATTGGTTTTCCAGTGGACTTCAATGTGCAACTAATTGATAGGAAGATATTTTATTATAGGAATAAACTATTGAAGTTTATTTACCAGCTACTTGAAAACATTTCTGGACAATTGTATATATCAAAGATATTTGTGGGTGGCTAACATCATCATATGTTAAGCCTGGATGATAATGGAGATGTATAAAACATTTCTAAGAATTTGGCATGAGAGCTTGAGTCATTTGAGAAATGATCCTGTGCAAACCATCTTGAACATTTTACATATGTGTTAAACTCTTGATATAGCCAGCAGGAACAGGATTCAAGATGGTAGACTAACATATGTGTGTCTAAATTCTACCACTCAGAATAAAAACAACAGTAACTTAGAAGCACACACACACATACACAGACACACATTCTGGACAGCAGAAAAAAGAGGAAAGACATCAATAAGCCCAGAAGATAAGATAAAACAGTAACTGTCACATAGAAATTGGGCAAAGACAAAGCAACAGAAGGAAAGGAGCCCAAGAGGAGGCACAAGAATCAGAGACCCACTCGTCCTCACACTCAGGAATTCCATAAATACACTAAAATTGAATCCCTGATGTAGATGCAGAGGACTGATGTAGACCCGTGCAGGCCTTGTGCGTGCTAGCTCAGTTTTGATGAGTTCATAGGAGCTATGCTCAGTTGATTTAGAGGGCCTTGTGGTCCTGGTGTCCTCCATCTCCTCTGGCTCTAATGTTCTTCTTACCCCTTCCTCCATGGGGTTCCCTGAGCTCTGAGGGGTGTAATGAAGACATCTCATTTAGAGCTGAGTATTCCAAAGTCTCTCACTCTCTACAGACTGTCTGGCTGTGAGTCGCTGCTGCAGGAGGAAATTTCTCTGATGGAGGCTGAACGTGGCACTGGGTTTCTCAACTGCAATCCCAGCTCTCTGGAGGCAGGGGCAAGTGGATCTCTGCATTCAAGGCTAGTCTAATCTACAAAACGGGTTCTAGCACAGCCAAGACTGTTGCATAAATAAATCCTGTCTCAATACCACAAAAGAAAACAAAACAACAAACAAAAATGATTTCCATGACTTTCACAAGAATTTATTTTAGCATCATTTTTATAAACATGAAAGAATAAAACAAGACACAGCAGGAGAACAATATTTGGTTTGTCACATATAACTGAATGAAATATTTTGTATTACTAGGAATGTAATACATTATCAAAAATTAGAATAAAAGTTTTGTGCTTTATAAATTGGAGCAGTTCAGGTCCATCTGCAGAGAGAGGATACTGAAGACACACTTAATAGTTTAGATACTGTTATTTCTATTTTTACAATTTTACAAAGATCTGCAACTCTCAGGCTAACATCCATTTAAAATTATAGCTTGCCTATGCTTAAATCGGCCATTCATCCTGCATATTGCTTTTCTGGTCAGTGCAGTAGCTACTATCTATGAGTAACTTAATCAATTTTATGAGTAGAAATACAGCAATTAGTGATCTGCAAAAATTAATCCTAGATGTAACTCTATCTCTTGTCTTTGCTCTGACATCCAATAAATTGTTAATTCACTTTTATTTTTCAATTGTAAAAACATGCCTAAAATTATTCATTTCATAAGATTTCTTTCTGAAAACAGAAAAGTGTTCATTTCAACACTTTTCACATAATGAAGGGTTAAGCATTGTAAAAATGGAAATACTAAAGTTTTGCAAAAATTAACAAAGATGTTTTTAAGTCTTCCTATATGAAAACTATGTGAGACTTTATGTTATTCTTCTGTCTCACAGAATTCTTGGCTTCCCCTGAGGAATGTAGAATGCTGGGCGTGGGGCACAAAATGAAAGGCACCGAAACCCCTTGCTGTCTGGCACATTCCCTTGGCATGGGAAGGTGTCCCTTTCTCTAGGATGCCCTTCCCCCATCAGCAATGCTGAGATCCCCAGCATGCAATGACCCAGCCAGGACAGATCCTAAGGTTATCCCTTCTTAGACATCAAGAATTACAGTCCCACAGCTTTGAAGTAAATCCTCCAAGAGAGTAATTTCTTCTCTGCTCTATTGCATCTGGCAATTACCGTACCTTCCTGCCTTCCCGCTGGTGATGGCGGCTACAACATTGGTAAAAAAAAAAAAAAAATCCTCTACAAATACTGGACTTCAAGGAGTCACAACACTGAGAACCAAAATGGAAATTTGGTTCCTTTGTTATGTACAGGATGCAACCAACAACTTGACACATCAGCCAATTCTTTGTAGGTGTTGTTGTGAGCATATATCTTTGACATTGATTTGGAGTGATGGTTTGCAGGCCCCCTTTAAATAAAAATAGGTAAAAACAACAGCATTGTAACAATTTTGAACCAGACCTAACAAGTTACTGTGAGTGTTGTTAAACACGTTGAGATAGTCATAGTATCAAGGGATATGTTAAACATAAACCTTTTTGAGATCCCAAATACACAAGCACATACTTAATACTTCATAATTGAGGGGTGACAGAGAGATGTAATGCAAATACCAAGGTGTATATTTAAATATATTAAATGCTCTGCAAAATGTGCCCATTCATTCATCCATTAAGGCCTTCATAATTATTAGTAATTATGACCATAAATTGTGCAATTAGTCAACGACTTTGGTTCTCAGGGAAATCCTCACTATCTGTAATTCTTACTTAGTTATTTCTTGATTCAGAGAAAGAAAAAAAAATACCCAGCTTTATCCCTGGCCTGTTTACCCTGCTTTAGTTTGCTTGCTCTAGATTTAGTGCCCAGAGTACGGCAGACACATTCAGACTGACCCTCGTGCATGTACAGGTGGACTATTCAACTTTAGCATCAAGAAATGTTCTGCCCATAATTTGTGCACGGTTCCATGTCTTTGCTTGGAGGGTGAAGTCAGAAAAAGAGTCTGCAAAGCCTTTGGTGCGGAACAGGATTTTTCTCTCCACATCAGTTTTAGATGATATCTGTGATCAAAGAGACATATGCTGTTCGTCTGCTGCCTCTGTACTTCAGAACCGGCAGTGACCTAGAGGGTGTATGAGTGCCCTTCTGTGGTTGCCTAGAAACTTTGGCTGTGCAAGTGTCAAGTCTCTTTCAGGGCTCTAAGGGGAAGAAGCCTCCCTGGGAGCTGAAGACTTCATGGAGGGGGAGAGAGAGGTCCTTGCCTCTTTAAAACAAGTGTCTCCCCAGGAGATAATGGTTGAGCTGTGACATACAAAAGATGTATTTTTGTTCTTTTCGTCTTGTGGATGGCACAAGGGTAGGGGTGGGGCATCCATCTCCTTTCCTTATCAAAATACTGTGACATTTCTTCTTCCACAGGAAAATTTCAAGTCACAGCTGACACCAAATTCACCCAGTTGTGAGAATCCACCCGGTCACTAAAACCTGTTTGTGACTTCTATTCTTTAGTGGGCTCCACTCAAGCTGAAGCAGACACTAAAATTCGCTGTTAATTTCACGCAGATCATCTTTGGCTCTAATCGCATCAGTCTCTCTGGTGATGCTACCGGCATGGGCTCTTCTAACATCTGCTTGATTGGGTCCACATGCTACGAAGACAACAAGCCTTCCCCAGTGTGAATGTAGTTTGAAAAGTATTTAATTATATGATAAAGTAGAGGGTGCTATTTTGTGTCAGTCACCTGATGGCTATTTCTAGAATGCTGATAATTTTCGAAAATCATATACTTTCATTTGTTTAGTTGAAAGGAGCAATGCTGTTCTTTTCTCTCCATCACACACTTTATTTGGATTCTAGGGAGTGTTGTTGTTCTTCTATCAGAGGAGTATGAATAAGGATTGCATAACTCAGTTTTCGCATACTGAGTGCAGGGCAATTAGGTGGTGAGATTTCCATGTTCCTCTGGAGATGGCATTGATTTTTTGATTTTAATGAAAATGGGCACAGTGTGTAAATTTTGCAATCTCTCCATTGCTGTGTAGACATGACACAAAAACCCCTTATGTTCCAGTATCTAAAAGAACAAGCTAATATGGCAAACTGTATAGGTAAGAAGTGCATCCGACAGCTTGAGCAACCATTGCACGCCTGCAGCCATAGCCCTTCACTTACAGGTAACAGAATTCTGAACATAATCAAGACCTGCATTTTCAATTTATAATATTATTTTCATAGATGACATTCTTCTCAGATGTGCTTGTAGGGTGATCAATAAATACTTGTCAGACTGGTGGTTCCCCACGAAGTCCACTGTCATGCCTGAAGCTGTGTTCTTTAGAAATCTCAGTTCTGTCTTCATAAGCTTAACAACGTCAGCACGGTGACGCTATTATTTTCAAAGTTAGATTTTCTCATAGCAGCTAAACCGATTTTATTTTACCTATTCATACAGCAATACATCCTTTAAAAACAAAAAACCTTGATAGCCTCCTTACCCAGGCCTACCAGGTTCTGTTCCTCAAAATGTTCAAAGTTGCTCTCCGTATTTAGCTCATCCAGAACCCGTATCTAACACCAACTCAGTTTTTGCATGTGTTAAGGCCCTGAAATATAAGGGAAAAATGAGAATGTAAGAAGGGATTTTGGAATAATTCATACTGCCATATTTTATTTTTTTTTACATCAGAGAAATCCAGGAAAAGTGTTAGGAACAGAAAAATATTCAAATCTGAGGGAAATGGAAAATATAACTGTGAAACACAGTTGGTTTTCACATGTATTTTGAAAAGTATGGATCTGCTCTCTGTCTAAAGCCAGGGATGCTTGGCCAGCTTGTTCTGTTTTTCTCTTTCTTGCTTGTGTGCAAGGGTTTTAAACTGGGTCTTTTAAAAACAGAGAGGATAGCGCTCAACAATGAGGACATTAATGTTATAGGGTTGAAGTCCATATGGCCACACTTAACATTTCCTCCTTAAGATCTTGTCTTCAAGTAGAGTTACAACGAGGATTAGGGATTCAACATAGGAATGGGCTTATATAAGAAGATGATCAGGGGAGTTAGGGTGTGTATAGATGTGTGGAAATTCAGTTCATCATAACCAGTAACCATGTATCAAGGCTCTAGTAATTGCTAGCTACTGTACTATCTACTGAAGTTTTGTGATAAGTCATGTGTAAATCTAAATAGCAAGAAAGTCTCATACGCTAACATATAATGAATTCTGACTAGTTTATATATAGTTTTCTTTAATTGTCCTCTATTGGTACATATATTGAGTCAAATATTGTTGTTTGGCTAAAACTGCTAGGAATGGTGTTAATTAAACTGAGTCATACTTCATATTGCATAATCTCTCTAATATTCTCTCTCTTTCTCCCTCTCTCCCTCCTTCTAGTCTTCTCTCCCTCCTGCCCTCTCTCTTACTTCCCTTTCTACTTTTCTTTCTCCTTCATTCCTTTATCTCTTGGGTCTTGGATAAACAGTCTCACATAAATCAGACTACATGCTAGCTCACTATAACGGTAAAGCTGACTTTGGGCTCCTGTTCCCTCTGTCTCTGTCTCTCTCCCTCCCCCCCCCCCTCTCAGTTGTTTAGATTACAGATATGTGCCACTCTGTCCAACATCACTTTTGCATCAGTTTCATGGGCCTTTGGTGCCAACTACCACAAACAAGGCACCTTAAAATACAGAGATTCATTCCTCCAACCTAGAAACCAAATGAAGATGATTGGTGAGGCCAGGCTCCCTCTGATCTGAACCTTAGATAGATGCCTTCTTTGCACCTTCCTAGATTACAGCGCCATCCTTGGAATCCTTGGAGATCTAGAACCTGTAGTTCCATTGTGCCAGTCTCTGGCTTTGGCAGCATGGGCCCTCTCCATGTGTCTCAAGTGGTTGTCTTGTAAGGAGCACTGATCTCAGTAGAATTAGGATCCACCCAGGCTGACCATGACCTCATCTTAGAGCAGGAAGTTACAGCTGCAATGACTTATTTCTAAATAACAATGACATCATGTTTTTGGGAGGATCTTAGGCTTCCAGGAGGACATAATTCAACTGATATTACTTCTGGAAAGCATTCCAGAAAGAACAGTTTTTGAGAAGAATGCACTCTCGTATTTGACAAGAAATCACACAAGATATAACTACTAATTTTCTAAAAGTTTGCTAATTGTCTATAAGAAAATACCTAAAATATTAACAATTTTATAAAAAAAAAGTAGGAGTCTAAAGAGCTCCCCAAATGCTGGAGATCATAGCAACGGTTCAAATTAATTTCTCCTGATGTTTTCAAAATAAAATTTATAATATAAAAATATAATTAGGTAATAATCAAGAAGGCATTGTTTTTTATTTTAATATGATTCCAAGTTTTTTTGGAACATTTTCTTTGAATATTATCAAAAGGTCTGGGCTGAATCATTTTAATAAATCAGTTATTTTTTTAACCATAGAATTTTGCAGGTGAACAAAGTGACAAGTTCAAGTGCTGTTAATTTTTGAATTTTGCTGCCCTAGAGTCACAAGACATGATTCTTAGTTCCTGTAAATGAAATCAGTCTTACCTGTTTTAAAATGATAATAGAAATGTTAATATTTTGCCCTCCCAGCGAGTTTCCCCTGGTGTTAATGAACAAATGCTTATCTGCATACAAAATTCATTTCCTTCAACTTTCCAAGGACTGAAAAATCCAACAGCGCCAATTCCTGTTGATTAATGCATGGTACCTGTGCCTTCGGCCACTGAATGACGTCACTGGGTAAATGGAGCTTAATTAATGGACATAACACTTACAGTGGCTTGTTTTCTGAAGTTATGGAAGAAATTGGAAAACTAGAGAGGTCACTAATTGGACTGATTCATTGTGACAGAAAAATGGAGAAGTTGGTTACAATACAAATACTGCAAGAGTGTGGTTGTTCATGCGGGGGTGGCATATTCTGGGCCACTCATTGGAACTACACTGGTTGCTTTTTATCATAAATTCTTGTAATGTTTCAGGGCACTGAAGAGTGACTACAGTTAACAGATCTGACTCATTTGTAGGAGAAATAGGTGAGCTTTGACAATGTTTCTTCTCATTGATAGTGCATAAACAGAGCCATGGAAAAACTCTATCTGGGAGTCCAAACCATGTGAAATTCTTGGACCAGTTCATAGACATATTTTATTGTGAATCTAATAACGTGTCTAATAATTTGCTTACGATTGACAGCACATAAAAAGCTGTAGGGTAACCATGCCGACTGTGCCCTAGGCCTTCTTTTCCCCTTTTCCTGCTTTCCTCATCTTTCATTTGCCTTCCTAGTTTGTAGGTACCTTCTATAGAAAGGGACATTTTCCTAGAAAGAATTGCATCAGGAGAACATTTGGCAAAATACATACCCTGTTTTCTGTCCTTGACATATAAATTGCTCAGTGGAAATACTTATGATAGAAATAAAGAGGAAACTATGGGAAAAAAAAGAAGATTGTTCAAAGAGTGTTCAAGAATTTTGTTACTGGCTTAAGAGCAATGGGAAGACAAATTCTTTTTGAACAAGGTTGTGGGAGGAGTAGACAATATTTACAATTTACAAATGGCTTTGGCTGCTGTGGAGAAAAGATTGTAGGGATTCAAGGAGGGTGCCTTCATCGAAAAGTCCAAAGAAAGCTCTGTCTATAGAAACAGCAGATTTTGAGAGAGGAGTTACATTTCGGTCATAAAATGGCCTTCTCTTATTACAGAGTGTATCTCTTAAGATATGGCATTTGGCTCTTAGGCTACTTACCATATTGTTCAAATAGAAGGCCCTGAATCAAACATATGAAAATATCATTGGAAAATAAATAGACTGGAAATTCCAAGTGGCTTTGTTACTGGCCTCCTTCCTATTAAATAAATTACTTTTGTTAGGATCCAGATTTCCATAGATCCTCATAATTCATAAAACAAAGACAGTGATTCCCCAAGTTCTTTTGTGTTTCTGTGGTAGTTTATAAATAGAATCACAGTTGTAACATCTCCACACTTCTTTTTCATGCTACTTTAGGTAGTCCTATTTGGTGCCTATCTCTTGTGAGCCAATGACTCAAAATTCACTTAATCCTGGATGTGAATTATGACAGCCTCAGCAAAACCCAGGCATCAGAGGGTAAGGCCGATGACGAGTCCATGCTTGAAAGCCTACGTCCATATTACGCATAATAAACACAGTTTCAGCTTCTACTCCATCACATGAATTGAATATTTTGTTTGCTTTGGAAACATACTAACCTCTGTGTGAATCTCCATCTTGGTTTGTCTAGATAAATGTCTTTCTCTTTGATTTTTCTGGGCCCGTTTTATCATTTTAAAGAATCTGCGAAGTCAGTTTCAGGCTGAGGACATCAGGGAAGTCCTCTGAGAATTAAAGCGTCTCTCTCCACCTGATGACTACAGCCTCCAAGCTGGCTTCAGAAGCTCGGCTGCAGGGAAGGCTAAGTGGAGTCTGCTGTCTAGCTATTGGAATGTTGGAGAGCTGTACTCACAGATTTCCCATCCACAAATGGCCACTTGGTGCCATTATTTCTAACTTTTCATTTCCAACAACTTCCACACTTAAGAGTTTCATCTTGCTGAATAAATGTATACTAAAGACTTTTGTGCTACGGGGTTGTTTGAATATTTTAATTGGCCGTGGAAACTTGTCTGAGGAAACAATAGGTCTTGTAGAGATCTCTGAGTGTCAAAGAATTCAAGAATATTTCAAAGTCTTAATGATCTCTGGTTTGATTGAAAACAATGATACAGCTTGAAATCATACAATAGTTTAAGAATAATATATTTGTAGTTTTGGTTAGCTTCCATCTTAATGTATATAAGTTTAAAGGACAGAATGCCATTACCTGTGTACATTTCTAAGTTCAGCCTGACTTTGGGGTCACATTGAGAATATTACCACGTTAGCTGTACTATTTCAAAATAAATAGAGTTATTTTATTTTTTATGTTAATTTTATCCATAGCCCTAGTTTCCTTTGGTCTCAGGGTAAAATGGCTGGGAGGATGTTGCTGATTATTTGAAAAGAGGTCATTTATAAGCAAGTCTCAGTGTTTGCCAAGTTTCTGTTCTCCCCCACATCGTCTTTCAATTTTTCACAGTTTACTGTGGAATTTTATCTTTTTTTTTTTTAATGCTGTACTCCTCAAGTTGAAGGTCGGGGGCCCTTTCATAGTGTTCATAAAGAAAACAGATTTCTGTTAGGAACTAATCTTATTTGCACCAAGATAAGGGGTCTCTGTCCATGTTGCAAACAATGAAAATTCCTCAAGATGGTTCAGGAAGACACATTTATGAACACTAGACATATTGTTGGCTTTAAGTGCCATGTGCAGTTGTGAACACTGAACAAGAAAGCCAGAAGATCACATACCATAAGCATGATTAGTTCTAGGGAGACTCGAATTAAAACATGGGGGTGGCCAGAGAAGCCTTGGTATCAGAACAGGACAGTATGACCGTGGCTCCCTTTGGAAACTGGGGGAGAGTATTGGGATGAGTCCAACAGTATAGGTATCTCCCAACGGTCAGATGAAAAGTCTGACCAAGTGAAAGAAAGCATCTTGTTTGTGTTCAGTGTGTCCAGAGTAAGTATTCCTCTAGCTACTTTGTGATTGTTGTATTTCCTAGATTTAATAGTAGAGCCTATTCATAAATCCCTAAAGTCACCTTGCTGGCAGTGATCTCTAGAGTTTATTTCATTCTATTCCTTTTGCTACATTGGATCACACTGTCATGACCCAGCAACTGTACTACATCCCTGCAACTTTAAATATGAAAACCTACCACAATCACAATTTCAAGACTGTAAAATATCATAGTTCAACTCTTACTGTGGTTGACACAGTGATATCCATGATAATTTAGTTATTTTTGTTACTTTGGTTTTAATCTTTATTTTTTTTCCAGTGAGGGGCTGGTTACCAATTATTGCATTGCTTAGGTCTAACTCACTAATTAGTCTACTGCAATAAGTATTCATTTTTGGTAACTTCAATTCCCAAAGGAGGCATGGCTTGCCTATTACTTTATATAAAATGAAAGCTAAGATAATGGCACTGCATTCTGGCAATATCTGTTTCCTGAGATTTTATATTGAAAGAACATTTGTGGTCATGAACAATTCACCCCTTCCTCACGTAAACAGTGCAGCAAACAAATACGTTGAGTTCTGAGTGGGTCTGAGAGCGATGGCAAATGCATACCCCTTAAAAAGGTAAGTCATGGCTTTCTTACCATTTTCAAACAAGTATATCACTTTCCTCAAAGCTTTCTTTCTTCAAACGTAGTTGGGTGTGATGATGTCCACATGATATGCATATCTTGAAGAACTAAATTCCCCAAATGCCTAGCAAACCCTTCATAGATTATTACAATTTAGCTTGATTTCTTCTTGCTTCTTTTGTTTCAATATAATAAGATCACATACTTTTGCATACCAATGGTGCTAGAAGTCAAGTTTTGAACACTGTTGAATTACTGTCCCCATCTATTTTAAAGTACCTTAAGTCATTATAAGTTTAGCAGTTCAATCTGGTTTTATCATTTGTTTTTAAAAACTTAGGCTCATTTTTTTTTTTTTTTTATTTTCGAGGCAGGGTTTCTCCCTAGCTTTTGGTTCCTGTCCTGGCACTAGCTCTTGTAGACCAGGCTGGCCTCGAACTGACAGAGATCCGCCTGCCTCTGCCTCCCGAGTGCTGGGATTAAAGGCGTGCGCCACCACCGCCTGGCTTTAGGCTCATTTTTTAAATTAAAGTAACAGAATGATTCATATTTTTCTCTGGCTTTTGCACTTTTTGTTTCATAATTCTATTCTAGGACTATTTTCCTAGCTACTGTGGTTTGGATATAGTGTGTGTTTTTCCCAAAGGTGAAGAAGGCATTGGAAATTTGATCATCTGTTAAGAGAAAATGAAAAAGGTAAGGGTGTAGCTGGGCTCTCATGAGTCTGTACAGCACCCTGTGTTTGATTTAAATGACCATAAAGGACCATGGCTCGAGTGAACAAAAATGAAAACATATACTGTTAAACATCTTGAACTAAGAAGTTTTGGTCTAACCAGGACCTGCTTCTTGGTAGTAGTTAGATGCCTCTGTTCACCAGAATTCCCTAAGAAATAAACACTGTTGATTTTGAAGCTTAAAGGAAAAGAAAATCAAAGCTTTCATATAACATAGTTCACAATAAAAATAATGTTGTTTACTCTAAGAAAGGGATTACTAATAGAAACTATATAGCAGTCACTGGTGCACAACATTCAAAGAAATCTTTACACAATTTAAAAAATCATATAGTAAAATGTTTTATGAGAAAGAGAAAGTAAAGTAAACAAATGACGTCAATTATCAAGAAACAATTAGGAGTAGCACCATTAAGAAATTAGACCTAATAAGTGGTGGAAAAAATAAGCAGTATTTAAAAAAAAATGTTTCCCCAGTCTCAATTGTTTTGTTGTCATGAAAAGCCTGATTAAAACACTGCAAAGCACGATAGTTTAAGATTCATGAATTGCTCAATCTGTTTGATTTTACTGTCAACATCTGTGGTTCACAAAATGTCCACATCCTGTACTGTAGTGGTAGATGAGTGATGTTTGCTCGAACTCCGTAAGTGGTACATATGTGGTTACATACTTGAATTGGTTTTATGAAAGTGTTTAATTCAGTCCACAAAAAAAGAATATGGATTTGAAGGAACTTGCTGTGTATAGACACACCGCAGAATGAACAGTGACAGAGGCTTTCTTCTTCCTGCAAGCAAGCATCAATTCCAACCATCTACGAAAATTTGGTTTGACTAAACATCACTCCAAAAATCTCTCTAGATCATCTGCTCTTCTTGGAGTGCACAGTGCTTCAGTGCACAGTGAAGTCATAGCTCCCTTGCAGTGACTGCTCTCCGTGGATAAGAGGAAGGCCTTGCCTGAGACATATTTATTGTCTACAGGACAGTTTTTATGTGTAGTCATGCCTATGATAGATTGTAAACGAACCCATAAAAATGACCTCCAACAATTTACATGCACCTTTCTGAGGCTGGAGGAAAGAGCCCTGGATTTATTATGTACCTCTTTTTTATGGCAAAGTTATAATTATGTTGGTGTTAGAGGTACTCACGGGACCCTAACCAGAAAGTTGACCAATATCGGTACAGTCAGATCATGGGATAGTTGTATCAGTTTACAAGTGTTAAATCTTTCACTGTACCTCAGAGAGAATTTATAGCTCCCTTTTCTGCATTTCTTGGCTGGCCATTTATTTATTATGCTACTCTGTATTTCCTCAAACAGCCTGAGGAGTTTTGCCTTGAAGCCATTTTAAAAAAGAAGCAATCTACAGCACATATTTATGAGTGATTTGGAAATAATTATTTGCTATATCAACTTTTCCTTAACATTTTTAAAAAGTTTTAAGTCACACTTTTAAATCTGCCTGCTTGTCAGATTCTTTCTCTCTCCCTTGTCTTCTCAAATTGCTCATCTTCTGTCTCTTTTTCTAGTTACTTTGTCTCTAACTTTTACTTCCATTTCAAGATGAAAGATTTTTTTTTTTGCATTATAGGGTACATTCATATGAAAACAGGTAACTGTGGATACAGTTATAACTGTTTCTGTGCAGGTTGTTAAGGATATTGTGAAATAGTGTGTTCCCACCAACCCTTAGTCTTCTCATCTGCTGAATAAAAATAACTTGACATGGTCTGATTATTTTAACACCTAGATGATAGAGTCAGTGGCTCGTAATAGTTACCACAAAGTGTTAGCTGTAGAGTATGGCACATTAGTGACTACTATGTAATCAGCTCATTACATTTTAGATTATTCGTCCAGAACTAAATGAAACGCACTTTCTCTAAAACTGTGAGATTTACATTTTTTCTGTTTTTAATTTTCATGCATATATCCATCTTCTGCATGTGTGTGGGCAGACCTTTGTATAGGAACATATGTATTCATACCCATACATATGGACACCTGAAGTTTGAAAATAACTTCTATCTTTCCTCCACCTTATTTATTGAGGCAGGAGTTCTCAATAAACTCAAAGTTCTAAAATATGCTAGTCTTGCTACACATTTGTTCTGGGGATCCCATCTCCTCTTTTCCAAGCTGGAGTTCCAGAGGGACGCCATGTCCACCTAGAATTTAGGTGGGTTCTGAAGTCCAAACCACTGGGTAAGCAGTTTTCCTCATCAATTGCCTCATCCATGATGGTTTTGCCCTAAAGCCTATAGCAAAGGAACAGTCAACCATGAACTGAGACCTCTAAGATCATGAGCCAAAATCAATCTCTCTTCTCTTTGCTGACTCTCTTAAGCATTTTTGTCAAGCTGAGAGGAAGTCTGGCTACTTAAGGAACACACAAGCTGGGGCTGGGGAGATGGCTCAAAGGTTAAGAGCACTGACTGCTCTTCCAGAGGTCCTGAGTTCAATTCCCAGCAACCACACTGTGGCTCACAACCATCTATAATGAGATCTGGTGCCCTCTTCTGGCATGCGGGCATACATGGAGAGGCTTAACACTGTGTACATAATAAATAAATAAATCTTTAAAAAAAATAAAAAAAGGAACACACAAGCTAATGCCTTTTTAAACCATGGTTACAACACACTGAGAACTCTTTTCAGAGAGTTACCTTCTCTTTGCTTCTGTAGAATTATTTCTCCAATTGTTAGAAACAAGAAAGTAAAATGTAAGGTATTTAACTCTCTTATTGTGACATCATTGCTACTTAGTAGAAGTGAACCTTGAATCCATGTCCATCCAGTGAATATGTTATCTTTCATTTCTATATCTTTAATTGTAAGTGGGCTATCATGAAAATCCTAGATCAAAGAGGAATCTTTAACTGGAAGAAACATCTCTTCTTGAACAATTTTAGATGAGCATACCCATATAAATACATTTACATCTTGCTTAAAGGCAGTGCTTTCTGAGGAAACTGAAAATAAGCAATTAAATTTAAGTCACTTCTATGTGCATACCTAGGCCCTACCCACACCACGCAATTAAGTGGAGATTTTAGCATCTTTCTTTAGGGAGCAATATCTGCACTGGAGTACATTTCCATTTAAAACAGTATAGCAGATTAAATTGAATCAGAGGTTTAGTTCTTGTATTTTACAATATTGTAATATCTACGGTGGGATCTAGCCTATTTTATGACAAGTACATTCAGATGAGAAAATGGATAGCAAACGGCATTTCAGATCACCTTCCATTTTTATAAACAGCTATTTTTAAGCATAGACAATTATTTTTCCAAAATATAAACTAAGCTTAAGACTAATAATGATGAGTGTCAATTGATGTTTATGTATATTGAAAATTAGCAAAATGTGAAAAATCAAGATAAATTGTTCTTTTTATATTCATAAGAAATTAATACACACTCCAAAGGAGGACTCCCTTCCTATTTAGTATTCATGTAGCAAGTTATTCTTCTTTACAAAGTGATTATTGTCTGTCAGCTGCCCTAATTAATTTGTATTTGTTGGTCGTGAGCAAAATACTAGAGTTGAAATTCTACAAATAAAAATTATAAGAAATCTGTTCATTTAAAAGTCTTTAATTAGTGACTTACACACTTGGGGAGCCAAAGGAATTTCTTTCCTCACATTTCCATAACACTTGACGAGATAGACTTTATATTTTCATTGGTTATTGATTATATTATCTACAGTGTGATGGCTAAATTCTCACTATGTTTTATAATTATATAAATAATAGTAATAAATTACAAAACTGACTATGTTTTGTAATTATAAATTGCCACCATATGAGATATTTTAGGCTTATTAATTAATACACTTTTTAATTTTTGAGAAAAGGCCTTATGTACTTATTTAGGTTCCAACTTTTGGTGTAACTGAGAATAACTTCAGACTTTTGTTCCTTCAGCATCTAAATCCACAGCCATGCATTACCACCCTTGCTTTTATGTGGTGTAGATTTTATGTGGGGCTTGGTATGTAACCCACAGGCCTTCAACACTCTGGGCAAGCACTCTACCTATGGAATTGCATGCCCAGACCTGACGACTTCATATTCTCAACTAAAATATTAATTAAAATAATTGCCAATTCACATACACTTGTAAATACAACCCAGAAAGAGTCCTCATATATTTTGATCAAATTCCTCCAGCACTGTCACTGTGTAAAACTATATAATACTATTTCCAACTAGAATATTGACATCAAAATGACCCACTCATTTCATTCTGATTTTTTCTGTTTAAATAATGTGTGTGTGTGTGTGTGTGTGTGTGTGTGCGTGTGTGTGTGTGTGTGTGTTGTGTGTATACAACTTTTTAGAGCTGGTAAGATACCTAGGAAGCTAGATGTTTTGTTCAGTTATTTTTAGTGTCTAATATATATATACTTGCTATATATCCATTGAAATGAGTAAATCTACAAAGGGCAATTTCATTCGAATCAAGCCTCAAACTATATACTACGTGTAGTTAAAGAGCCTGCTCTTGACCTTCTGATCCTCCTGCCTTCACTTCCTGCGTGCTGGGGCTTCAGGCATGTGACATCATGACTGGATCAATAAAATGTTTTAAGGTATTACTCTAGAAGTTAAGGGACAACTCTCGAAACTGAAATTTTCTGAAGAACTCGCCTCCATTTCCTTCTAGAGAAGAGAAATAAAATGTCTGGATCTTCCCATGATCTAAAATTGTCACATAGAATCATGACTTCATGAAACACGACAACAGTTCATTACCATTTTTTTTAAATGTCATCCCTGTATTCTGGCATTCGGGAGAAATGAAATCTCTAGAAGACCACCAAGATGCTTTAGATGATCATGTTTCAAGTTTTGAATAGCCTTCTTAGTTTATTACATGTGTTCACCTTGTGCTATGCATAATTTTAAATCACATTTTTAGTTACTTATTAAGTGTTCAGGTTGCTTGTGAACTAACCTATGGCGTGTGTGTGGAGGTCAGAGGACAAACTGCAGAAGTAAGTTCTCTCCACAGGGTGGACACCAGGGATGGAACTAGGTCATCAGACTCATTGCCAGTGTCTCATCGATAACTTATGCTTTAGAACTAAATTCTCTCCACATATTTAGCCAAATGTCATCATCCTCTCTCCAGCCTGTTTCCCTTTGTTTTTCTCTCCCTACCTCCTCTTCTTTTCTTCTTTCCCATCTTCCTCTGCATGTATAAATTTAAAAATTGAATCCATATTTTTGTCCAGATTGAGTATTCATCCTTAGAAGAACAATGGTTGTACATTAGTTCTTTCTTCATGGTGTATATAACTGGAACCAGATAACAAGTCTCCAACACTGATAGCTGTCCAGAGCACACAGCCCTGCATGTGCATACATGCTGCAACATGAATGTTCTCCAGTGGAATCTTGTGTAATGGAGCATATGGAATGTGAAAAATCTTAAGACAATGGCTATTGAAAAGTGTTTTGTAGGGCTTTCCCTTTCAATCTCCTTTTTCTGGGTCTATTTCCACTGCTTTTTTTTTTTACATCAAGTTATAAAACCTAGATTCTTGAGGTTCCCCAAAATAGAAAAAAAAAAACTGATTAAAATAAATTGTTTTAAACTAAATTTCCTAAAAAGTGGAGCCAGGAAAATCACAGGGATTGAGCTATTTGGGACATGGTGAGTGGTTGATTGAGTGCTAGAAAAAACTTTACCAATTTCAATCTAAACAGTAGATCACATTTATGGCAAACAGTACTCTAAGGGAGGTCAAGTGGGGATTGCTGTGATTTGTAATTGGAGTCTTCTTTCAACCTGCTCTAATGATGTTGGTCTCTTCTTCCCTTGTAATTGCATTGTGTGTATGCAAATTAATTTCTCTTAAGTGCTTTAGAATTTATTCTATTAAGTAGTCTCATTTCCAATATGGTATTATAAGATTATTTTGCTTCTAGCTCCTGTTTCAATCTTCAGCTCTGATTTTACCAGTTTTATTATATTTCATGTAACAGAGTTAAAACTATATATAGGTTATGTTATATAATTATAATTTCATATATATATATATATATATATATATATATATATAAGCTAAACCCAGGTTCTGAAGCAAAGGCGGTATAAGGCTCCACATGGTAACTGTAGCTTCATAATAGGCACAAATATGGATTAGAGCATTGTTTCAATTTTTATCATTTGAGAAAATTTGCTTAGGGAAAATGATCTCTCAAACACATCATTGTATGTTCCGATGCAGAAGTGATAATTGTTGTATATTTGTTTATCAAGTGTATCGATAAGTGAGTTGAGTCAGACATGAATGCCACATGAGTGTTATATGAAGCTGAGCTAGGGAAACACAGTCTTTCTTGAACTGTTATGGGTTAGCAAAAGTGAGGATAAATACAATCATTCTCAACCTTGTTATGCTCACTTATATATAAGCTGCATTCTACTTTAGAAAGATGCTGCTCTTCCTGCACTGATGTATTGCTCAGGTTAGCTTAGATTTTTAAACTGAACAAAGATATCAGTACGATGTTAACAATATGTCTCCTTTACAGAATTCTGGTTAAGGAATAAACTTTAATCTTGATATATACTTGGGTAAAGGATCATACAGTCATTGTTTTTTTTAAAAAGAAATGGTACAAATATTTATTTTATATTTTGATTACTGAACATTCCAAGATTAAGTAGTTGGTATTTCTTTGGCTTTACAGTGTAATTATCCTTTACATTGTTAATAAATGCCATTCAGCAAATCAACAGTTATGACTTTACTTCCATCCTCATTGTCATGACTTAGGTAAATAGATGACTGCTCCTATATTTGAATCTTGATCAATTCTTCTGCCTCATATCATATTTAGTTGTGTTAATTTGAATCAGAGTTCTACTGATATAGAAAAGGATAATACATGCATTACCTTAGATAAATAAGTTAGAAAAGGTCAATGTCCATTACATTAAATAACGGAATAGTAGGATCATTAGTATCAACAACTGAGAAATATTTATTGTGATAGCAAGATTCCTTTGCTGTCATCTAAGTGGTTTGTCATAGATCCTAGTTTATTTCACACACAGTCTCCCTGAGTCTATCGCGACAGTGAGACCTTAGTGATCAAGGGCTCAAACGTAACATTTTATCTATTACGTGTACTTACCTAAGGCTTTAAGTTATATTTTTTATTTTATTGTTGAGAACACTTGGGGAGAAATGATGAAATAATAGCCAGTTAAGCTGAGTATTTCCTATTGTTTTAAATAGTAATGTGCACCTTTAATCTAACTTTTTACTAATGTGTACACATATTCCTCATTTTCTCCTCTCTGGAACTCTAGAATGTCAGGATAAGGTCAGTGGAGCAGTTAATCCTGATTATCTAGAAACAGAGTGGGTGACCCATCTTTGATGTTGACCTTCACAGTTACCTACCTTTGCTTGGCTCAGCTATGAGGCAAGGAAGAAATATCAGCAGAGGGTTACTGTGAACTGAATCTCTGCATTACCTATGTGGTAGAATCAGCCCCAGGACCTATTCCTGCTTCCTTTGGATTTCAGGATTATTTGTTATGTTTCTTTATCCCTGTGGAGTAAAAATGTTTTGAGTACTAGTTTGCCCAGTTACTGTTATCAATTGTAAAGATTAAATGAGAAGAAATGGCATCCATATGCTTCTTTTTATTTCATGTAATGACTTGCAAGGAGTCAAGATAAAATTTGTAAGCTCTGCTGAGTATCTTCCGTATGTCCAGTAGCACAGCAAATTCTTTGCTTATATGTTCTTATGCTGACTGCTCAGAAACAAGTGGTAAACTAGATGCCTGTCCATGGTGAATGTGTGAGTCACTTCTCTATCGTTCAGACAATACACCAAAAGCTACTTAAGGGTGAGAGAGCTTCCTCAGGCTTATGGCTCTCGAGGCTGGGGTCGACAGTGTCTGAGAAGGCACAGCAGGGCAGGAGCATCACAAGCTGACTGATCACATATTATCTACTCACAGGAAGCAGAGAAAGAATAGGACATGGGGTAAGGCTGTGAATCCTAAAAACCTGCGTCTAGTGAAATGGTGTACTTCTTCCCACAGAGACACACCTCCAAAAGGTTCCATAATCTCCAACTGGAAACCAAGTGTTCAAATGCATCAGCCTATTGGGTGATTTCTCATTTAAAGGAACCTGCGTGTTTTGTGGCACCTCATAATGTAAAATGAGGTTGGTTCAACCTTAAAAGGCTCATCGTCTGTAACAGTCTCAAGGCTATTCCAAAGTCAAGATCTCTTCTGAGGCTTAAGGCAGTTTTGTAGCTGTGGCCTCTGTGAAACATAAAAATAAACCAAAATGTCACACACTTCCAATATACAAATAACCCATCCCAAAGGGGACAGTGAGGAATATTGAGCCAAAACAAAACTGCAGTCCACCAAGAAAATCCAAAATCCCATCCCTCCATGTGTAGTATCTGCGATTTTGAAACAGCTTGTGTGGCTCCTCAATTCAAGCTCTGCTGCCTATATAATGTTCACTTCTTTTCTTTCTTTTCTTTCTTTCTTTCTTTCTTTCTTTCTTTCTTTCTTTCTTTCTTTCCTTTAATTCCTTCTTTCTTTTACTTCTTTCTTTCTTTTCTTTACTTCTTTCTTCTTTTCTTTCTTTTTTCTTCCTTTCTTTCTTCTCTCTCTCTCTCTCTCTCTCTCTCTCTCTCTCTCTCTCTTTCTTTCTTTTTTATTGGGAGGTTGTTTGTTGGTTTTTTGAAGACACGGCTTCCTTGTGTAGCCCTGACTGTACTGGAACTTGCTTTGTAGCCCAGGATGGCCTCGAACTCACAGAAATCCACCTACCTCTACCTCCTGAGTGCACAGCTTACATTTCTTTCTTGAACTGGATCTACTCCCTTTTTTGCAGTTCCCTTTGGTAGATGACTCATAGCTCGACATCTTCAATTCCTTGGAGTATCAACAGCAATGCAGACTTTACCTCTACACCTCCACTTAGTAAACTTCTGGAATCTCCTTGCAGACCCTGATCCTGACACAGGTTACCTGGCCTTGGTACCTTTCTCAAACCTCAGAGGATGATTTCACAGCATTTTCATCTCACAGCTTTCATGACTGGAAAGCCAAAAACCATGTGGATAGATGACACCGCCCAAATCGGTCGCCTGTTTGGGACAGAACCTTGCAGCTTTTGTGTCCTCAAGCAATTACTTGATAGGAGAAAACCCCTTAGTCTCTTCCATTTCACAAATTTCCTACCTTTCAAATATAAAGCAAGATGATTCTCTTTAACGGTTCTAATCTTAACAATTAAAGCACACGGTTTTGTTGTAACTTTAAGCTTCCTAGTGTTTTCCCCCTCCAGATTGTACGTATTTTTTTTTATTTCATGTGCTTTACTTGTTCCTCATTTTCCTCTGAGATCTGCATAAGTATAATCAATAATGACCATTCTATACACTCCTCACTGTTATGCTATCTTGAAATCTGTTCTAACAAATAAATGAATGCATTGCTTTTTAATTTAGTCTCAGAGAAGTTCTCAGCATATGGACAGAATGAAGCCAGACTGATCAACCACATATTCCAGCTAGGACCTCTAGCCCAGTAGCTAGTACAGGTCTTGTTTCCCTCTGAAACCTAATTAGTTGGACCTCCATTCTGTGAATTACTTTTAGTGGTACTGATGTTGTTTCAGTAAGATTTCACCTTGTAAAGGTTCCAAAACCTCCCCCAAACAGTAGAATAAACTAGAATCAAGTTTTCAAATACATGAGTCTGGGGTGAGGGTTTTCCCCACGTACACAAATATAGTAAAGTAACTACACATCATAGATGCAGAGAAGGCAGTTGAAGCTGTTTCTCACAATAGTGGACAAAGGTTCCCTTCACCCTACCCACTCTATTAAATCCTGGGTGTATATATATTTTTCTTTCTGCTCTTTTAATGATTTGTGGAATCTGACGAATCCTACATGGCTCATGGAAACCTGAATAGGCAATGAAAGAATGAAGAAAAGACAGATTTGAAGGAAGGACAGATTTCCAGACATACAAAGATAAAACTTGGGGTCAGGTGAGCCACGGATATTTTGATGGGGCTATACCCTTCACACAACCACCTGGAAACTCAACACTTTTATTATGGACAGGAGGACAGGTTGGCTTGGCTCAGTAGGAGATCTTTTCAGGGAACCTGTCTCTAGCTAGACATCTGGGAACAGGAAACTGCTTCCTCTGCTTTCTATATGCTCTACAAACCTTTGTACATGGACCACAGGAAGGCTTTTCCTATTTCCCGAGTCTGACCTGGGGTTCACAAATGTTTGAGGCACTGGGATCCTTGTCACTAATACACATACGCTCAGGACTTCATCTGCTCCTCATACATTCTATCAAGGCTTCCTCTGCTCCTCACAGATCGATAGAGGAATTTATTAAATATTACATATATCCTTTTGGCTATCTTATGCTTGTCTTTATATATTATATGTGACATCATGGTCATCACACTATCATCATTTTCTTAATCAGAAAATAGAGTTGAGACTCACATATTAATTCTTATTAAAGATGGAATACAATGAGTTTCAGACAAAGTATTTTCATAATGCAAGTTTTTTAAAACATTTTTACTCTAAGAAATACATACAGTGATTTCTATATCACTGTAGTTATTATTCCTTAGCTCTTCCAGATGACTGATATGTATTATGAACAAGGTAACCAGACTAGATTTGCAGGATGCCATTTTCTGCTTCAGAAACTTATGATGAGCTATCTTTACATTTATACTCATTTTCCTTTATAAATCAAAATTCTTCATATTTAATAGGTATTTAATATATATTTAATATATTTCCTAGCTTCTGAGACTTACTGAAGGTCTTGATATAGACAGGCAACATTTATCCATTTACATAATGATTGTTTAAAGGTATCTTGTTTAACTATTTGAGTATTGTGATATATAGTCATCATCATATATTTTGTAATAGTGTAGTACTGTGGAGAATTTCTTAAAGAAGTAAAGCTGACTTCCTGCATTGCCTGTATAGTGCAAATAATAGTGAGCATTTCTAGGTATTGAATTTTAACATCAAGCATTGCATTGTTATTTCTGAGTGAGCTCATCAGTCCTAGAGAAAAAGTGGTTGTACAGTCTTCTCTTTATGAAGCACTATTAGCTGAGAAGCCTCAATAGATAAACATGCATATGTGTGTTTAATTGATCTTACCACATGGTAGAGCATTTCCAGAATTATTACATCATCTCATGTGAAATTACTGGAAAGTAGCAAAATAAAATTTCAAATACCAGGGATATTTATATCAAGTTCAGTATTTGAAAGCAGCTTATAAAATAATTTTATCATGTTTCGAAAATACTATTTTGTTTAAGAATAATATCTTTACAGAGCAACAGACACCCATAGTCACTCTTCCAACCTTAACTAGTAAGGCTTCGGAGAGCAGGACCTCTCCCTGATACTTGGTAACCTGATGGTAACCTGTTCCCCATGCTGGATTACTCAGCCCTGTCTGGACATTAGGGGAGGAGCTCAGCTTGATGTGCCAGGCCTTGTACAAGCCCATGGGAGGCCTGCTCCTTTCTGAATGGAGATGGAGGGGGAGCAGATAGATGGGAAATGAGAGGGGACAGAGGAGCAGAGGAAGGGGAAACTGGTCAGTATGTAAAATAAAGAAAAAAATTGTTATTTAAATAAAAAAGAAAAAAAAAACTGTTTCAATAATTGCCAGCCATTTTTTTCCGTCTCATTAGGCAATCATTTTATCTTAAAGTAAGGTTTTCATAATCTGTGAACCTCTGCCTTTCAATAACTTTATGGATAACATAACAAATGCTCTTCCATGCCTGTGTCAACACTGTATTTTTTTTAAAAAAGTGGTCATTTCTGATTTTTAAAAGAAAAGCCTGATCTGGTTGTTTGCCACTTTTCCTTCTGAGATCCCATTCCTGGAGAAATTATATCTTCACCCTAAACTCATTACACCAGGCAACAAATATTTCACCACCATTAGAGTAAACAACATATGGAAATGATTGAAAGAACTTTCTTGTTTCTACATCTAATATCCAAAACTATATCTGGTATTTAAAGTGGTTAAGATGTAAATTTGACTGCTCTTTGAACTGGAGAGGGAGGGGGAGGAGGAGAGGAGGTGGAAATTTTTATGTAAAAATAAAAATTAAAAAAAACAAAAAAGATGTAATTTTGCATGAGTAAATGTTTATTGAACTAAAAGTTACTTAAATGTTTTTTTGTGAGTAAAATAGTCCTGGAATTAATTCTGCATGTAGAAGTTAATATATGCGGACTTAGATCATGGGAAGCTGTGTATATTATGCTTTGGATCACTCTTCAGAAACGACGGATTCAGCAACAGCTTCTTCTATGTGCAAAAAAAGGACCCAACCTAAGCAACAGATGTTGAATTTATCAAAGCTATGTTCATGAGCAGTATCAGCCTGCCTGCTTGCTTTCTTGCCTTCCTTCCTTCATTCTTACTCCCTCAAGTATGTGTGTGTGTGTGTGTGTGTGTGTGTGTGTGTGTTCTTAATACTAGAGAGGTAGAGCACCAAGAGCATAGGGGAGAAAGAAAAGGACAGAAGAAGGAGTGAGATTTAGAGTTGAGTGCATAGCTCAGTGGTAGAGAACTTGCCTAGTATACATGAGACCTTCGGTCAGGTCAATACCACAATTACAAATTTTAGAAAAGAGAGAATGACATGACATATATACTGAGCATATCTGTACTTGATAATTGGAGATGTGCTGTGTGTTAGAGAAAGCATAGCATACTTACAACTTAGAGGAGGTAAGGACAGTGAATTTCATAGCTTTAAACAGCTGCGTCCATTTCACATCTGATAGTCATTTCTGGGGGAATTGCTAGCAGCAGGGCTAAAAATTTTGAGAGTCACCTGCCTCAAGCAGACTAAACCTTCAGGTAGATTCCTCATGCTGTTACTCGTCTGTCAAATCATTCTGCTTCCTCTCATGTTGCAGGTCTGCACACTCCCCACTCCCAAATGGAAACTCATCCAGACCTTTTCTTCCAGACAGAGCTCACCCTGTTGCAATTGATGCCTAAGGGTATTTATTTGTCCAAGCTTGTCAGTGTAAGTCTTTTATCTCCATCCAAAACATGTTACCATGCTGAAGAGCTACTCTGTTTGGACTTACTACAGGTTACAAGAGAAATAATATCTAGTAAAGCAACCAATAGGTAATTTTGGTCATTACCGAAAGAAACACGTGCCACTTGTGGTAAGTCCTAATGCAAGCAAAGCGACTTCTTACAGGCTCACGGCAGCAGCCTGGGAGAAAGCAAGAATTGTCACACAGACTGCGTGCTAACTAAACAAAGAAACAAGGTTGACTGAAGTGCAGAGTCCTAACCTGTCAGTCAGATTGGCTGACTCTTAAACATTGCCTTAATAGTCTTCCTTCTTCACTTTACCTCAGACAGGACCTAAGGCTGATGTTTCTGCAAGATTTCCTTTGGAGTTTCTCTTCTGGGAGAAATCAGACTCTGTTAGCAGCCCCTGCAATCCTGACCTCTGTGTCCCCTTGCAGCTTCTCTGAGAGTGTTGCTCCCCACTGCGTCCTGTGTCTACCAGCCAGGTTTCTGTACTTCTATCCTGATTCCTTTTAAGCAAGGGCTCCCAAACATAACCTCCTTCTGCTTCTCAAGATTGGGATCAGGAAGTGGTATTAGGTTGGCCTCTGACAGGGAATGTTGTCTGGGAGGTCAGGGCAGGTTCCTGGCAGCAGGGAAGCCCACTGCGCCAGATTTCCTAGCAAAGGATTGTTGACTACCTTCCTACTTCCAACAACTGAGAAGTCTGGAAAGAGAGCAGCTCCTGCTTCCACTCACTGTTCCAAAGTTTTTCCAGGGCGAGGCATGCCAAGCACATGCTTCAGACACCTGCCACAGCTATTTTAGCTCATTCCTTTGTTCATGTGCACAGATCATAGAAGGAAGAGCAAGATAGGACAATCCATTTCCCCCCACCTAACTCTCGGCACAGACATGTAGATGAACTCTCTCTAGTGATTTCATATCGTGGTGTTTGTAAAAACACCTACGGTTGTTTGTTAATCTAGATCAGTGGTTCTCAAGCTGTGGGGCACGACCCTTTCAGATCAACAGACCCTTTCACAGGGGTCATTGGATATATACACTATGATTCATACCAGGAGCAGAATTTGTTACAAAGTATCAACAAAAATGATTTTATGGTTGGAGGTCACCACATTCAGAACTGTATTAAAGGGAAGGTTGAGAACCAGTAGCTTAGATCATTACCAACAACAATATTTCCTGTACCCATATTTTATCTCTTCTCCTTTTCAAGAAAAATGATAATTACAAGTGGTAGGTTTCACTGGACCTTCCCATCGAAACCTTGCTTTAGAATTAATCCTCAATGCCATTCACACTAATAAGGTGAAAATTACCCAAGTCTGTAACAGGTACAACATGTCATGGCATACATGGGTAAATTCACTCCCTAAACAATACAGTACATGTTGATAACTTCCTATGACTTTCTAGAAGCTTTAGTCCAAGGAAATGCTTTGTATTCTTGAGAAGCACAGCCCTTTGAGTTGCCGTAGGCTTTAGAAAATGCCAACGTCTTTACAGAGTTTTCAGGTAGCAAATGCAGCCTGTGAAAAGGGATGCTTCTCTTTCACTGGCACCATTGTGTTATCTTCCGAGTGTAATTACAAGCTAATTCGGGGCTCTTTGCGATCGACTAATAGCTACTGATTCGCTTCTGCCACCTTGTGCCTCCCCATGCGCTTTTCATACCATCTGCAGCGCCCGGGCACGTACCTAAGGTGAGCATTTTTCTCGAAGTAGACTCATCTTTGGCAAATCATTAATAGAACATCAAAAAGATCCCATCTGTTAGAGTTACATATGGCTAAGATCAGAATTATCAAATATCTCATTTTTTTCTTTATTCCTCTTTTCTTTGTTTCTCCCTTTCTTATCCACACAATAAATGTAGTTGTCAGCGGGATAAGTTCATGTGCCGGATAAGGTCACAATTTCATTTAGTGACAACTTCCAACAGTAGGAACTTACAAGGTTCGATTTATTAAAGAGTCAGAAGGGATAAGATCACTGCTTGGCCAGCCTGATTTATCAGGGTTTGACTGGAGCACTTGAATAGGGAATGTCGTATTTCAACTTTATGTTCAAAACTGTAGTTTAGTGGGCGTTGTGACGGTATGACTCAAAAACCGAGACAGAAAATTAGAAAAGCTATCCTTATATGGCAATTTGTTGCTATCACCCAACAGCTATCATTTATTGAGTCAAACAATGCTCAGGGATGCATCAATATTGTATAAAAGAAATGAAGTTGTTTGTCCTAGGAGGGGGCGGGTTATTGCCACTCTCAGAAACCGGGGTGGTGTCAAGACCGTGGTTTGCCTGCGCACAGTCGACAGTGAAAATGTTCTAACCCTGTCGTGTGTTTGGCAGGCAGCTGTCAAATGGTTAACCCATAAAATAGCAAAGAGCATTGCCATACTTTGGCCACCTTGGCTGACTTTGAAAATGTCTCCGAGTTTTTTGAGCGCTTTTTGAACTCAGCATGACTTCGGGGCTGTCCATGTTTGATACCATGACGTATAATGTTTTCCAACCATGAAGAAAATATAAATATGGGTTCTGAAGCTATAGTCCCTTCTGCTCTAGTGAGGCCTGATAAACATTTCAAACCAATTCATGTGGTCTGCTTTGAAATTTGGTTATATATTTAAAACTAAGTTGAAACCAATCCAGAGTTTATTTTTAGCAAATGAAATGGGATCTTCTGTCATCTCATTTGCTTGAACCCTCATCCTTTATGAAAGCGGAGCCCACAGTTAAGAGATGTTAAGTAAAATGCCATATATGCTTATGTTACCAACTTAGTACCGGATTGAGTTGGCGCTGAATTCAGCTGATTGTGGACAGCGATGTGAAAAGGCCCACAGCTTTCTCTATTTGTACCCTACTATTTTTATAGACTTTTGTTTCTAAAAAGGCATATAAAGGGATCCGTTTTAGCAGAAAAAAACATATTGAAAACCCCTTCACAGAAAAAGAGTGAAGGAAATTTCTGGTGACTTAAATTCCGCCCCCCATCAGTCAATTTAGTTTATTTAGGCCTAAAACTGGGTTGATATTTTTAAAGCTGTGGGGTGTCTAGTAGTGGTTTGACTAAGCTTCTTCTTTTAAGTGGAGCTATCATATGTCTTTGAGGAATCACAGACTTTTAAAAGTATGCATTATCAAGAAGATAAGAGCCACAGCCCACAGCACTAACAATATTATCTTTTCCCAAAATTGATTAGCCCGTCCTAAGTGTCTCAGCATTTCTCTGTGAACCTACTCAGAATGTTGGAAATAAGGCTTCATTTAGAAGAATAGCTGCAAAGAATGTGAACTGGGCAGAGAAGTAAAGGCTTTATTTTTCTTCCAGTTCTATCTTTCGCAGATGAAGTAGCAAGGAGAGGCTGCTCAAAGGAAATGTGTGAAGGTTGTCATAGAAAGAAAAGACACACCAAGACGATTGTCTTTCAATGTTAAAATCAACATTAATGTCCTGAAATTGACACCTAACATATTATGAAAATCTGTACATCATTAATTTTGTTCAATTTCTATTTTGTAAGGACCAAACACCAAAATCATTATCTACCTAGAGAAAGTCATTTTAAAACACTGTTTATCTAGTTGTTGATATTTTTATTGAAGTGAAAGAAATTACGAAAGAGAAAATACCACTAATTAAATGGACTCTAAACGCAATAGGAATATGAGGGGATGATCAGTTTATTCTCTAGTTCAAAGAAACTTCAGGAAGGAAAATATGTTTGTGCTTGATCATGCAACGTTATTAATAGGATCTGTGAAGACAAACGTGCGGTGGGTGCTTCCTGGGTAGCAGGAGTAGTTCCTAGAACAGGATAGGTACTAAAGAGGAGATGAGGAAGAACGAAAGAACACAGGCATCAGGGGAGCAGAACCCATTACTTGACAGATGCCTCGGACAGTCTCCTGGACAGACTGAGGTCTCAGCACAGATGCCCCCTTGGAGAGGTCAAAGGGGAGTGACTGCAAGATCTTGTACAAAGGGCTGACTTAGTGATAGTGGAATTTTAATAAGCTTATCCTGGCAGGGATGGAGCCTGCGATGGAAGCTGGTCAGTCACTTAGTCAGAGTTGATAAGAAAGGCAAATCTGGTAGATAGGGAGAGGAAGGTACGTGAAAATATGAAGTGATTTGGAGAGAGGAGACAGAGCTGTGACCACAGACTCTGGTGGATGTTGGGAGGCTTTGCTGCAAAGATCTGGTGAAGTACTAAATATCTGTTACATACTTTGTATAGTATTAATTTGTTATTGCAATTCCTATTTTTATTTACCACAACTGAAATTTGAAGTGTTAAGTGTCTTCCTCTGGCTGGCATGACATTCCCATTATTTGTTCACTATTCAGTATGGACCCTTCTTACATCTTCCATTCCACAATATTCCCTTTGATCCAGAGACTTGTGGAATTCACCTTATCAGCCATCATTATTTTCAAAATTTGTTTGATCCTTCTTCCTCAAATCATTACCCAATGCCTGGACTTCTCCAAAGGCACATGGATCAAGGGCCATGCTTGCAATTTTAAGCCTGAATTTCATCCTTGGAATTTTCTTCCAACTCCTAAAATATAAATAGCAACTCGGTTCTATCGTTTTGTCTGTCCACGGTGTACAGACTCCATCACCTCACTACACTCCAGGCCCAGGCTTGTGCTGTTTGCTGCTTTAGGTTTGAGACTTCCTTGTTGTCTAGAGCTTAGCAGATGTCAAGTCAGTATCTCTGTAATACATGAATGAATGAATTGATGAATGGGGGCATAAAGCTGGGAGACCCAGATCAGGCATGAATTGGAGTTTTGCTTTTACATCTCCAGTGAACCATCCATTTTAGGGCAACCTGGTTCTAGGACTGGGATCTATCACTCCGGAGCCCCATGTTCTTTCAGTGAACGACACTGTTAACACGGACCATCAGAGTTGGAAAACAACTTACTAATCAGTGAGTGCTAATTCGTACTTCTAGAGGGACTTTTTGATGATTGTTATTGGACTGTTTTGGGATTTAAAAAAATCTTTGTTTTAGTGCATTAGTTTACCTAATGCCTGTTACTGTTTAAAATAATACCATCTCTGAAGTAACTTACAAGGTTAATATAATTTTCAAAGATCAACATTTTATTTTTGTTGTTTCTTGGTAGCAAATACGTTTTAAGATCTTGTGCTTCTCTGTGGCTTTTTATAAACACAGTTGCAAATAAATGGTTTATTTTTAAACTACTTTGGCAACAGAAAAGAGTTTCCCTAAGCTTCAAAACAGCATCTTAGTAAGTAAAAAAGGAGACTGCCCTTGTCTAACGCCAGTCACAATGGTGTTGTCTAATGGCATGGAAAAGATTGAGTTGAGAGCTTGAATAGCTACTGGGCGGTTTGTAATAGTTGCGTTGAAGAACTCACAATGTATTTGTGCTCTGCTTAAAATTTTAATATGTATGCAGTGACATCTGACAACTTAGGAGGTATTTGGATATTACTTTATGATCTAGCCTAAGTTTCTAGTTCTTATTCCATTAAAAGACAGTCTGTATTGTTAATCCACAGGTGTAGATAAGAGTCACTATTTGACTGCGGCTGAACCCTTTACAAATGAAATATGTCAAAGGCAAAAAGACAGGATGAATTACTTTTTAAAGGGGTTTTCAAAGATTTTCATGATTCCTCTGGTGTCACGTTAAAAAATGTCATGGCTTTTTATAAATATATGAACAGAAGCAAATTTATTTAGAACTAATCCTTATGTACAAACAAAAATCTTAACTCATTATTTAGATGAGGGCATTGTTTAAAATGTAAGCGCATGAGACTTTTCAGAATTCTGTCTGAGAGAAATTAGGTATTTTCTTTGTAAATTTAAAAGTTATCTCCGAAGAATAAATAAGTGGATAAGTGTAAATTGAAAGACATTTTTCACACTGATTTTTTTAAACATTAAAATAGATTGCTTGTGGAACTGGGGGCTGTGACTCAATTGGTAAAGTTCTTGCCTTGAAAATAGGTTGCTGTCTTTGTTCTGTCTTTGACAGATTTTCCATAGAAAGCTGCTGATTCAAGCATATTAATCAAAGCTGAGGAAAAGCTTGAAAATGAGTTTGTTATTCTACTCCTGAGAAAAATAATTATACTTCCTTTGTTGTTGTTGTTTTGTTTAGTTTTTTGTTTTTTGAGACAGGGTTTCTCTGTAGCTTTGGAACCTGTCCTGGAACTCGCTTTGTAGAGCAGGCTGGACTCGAACTCACAGAGATCCACCTGTCTCTGCTTCCAGAGTGCTAGGATTATAGTCGTGTGCCACCCCTGTCCAATTTTTTTAAATGCATACATGTCCATTGGTGTTTTGCCTGCATGTGTAGCTGTGTGATGTCAAATTTTGGAGTTATAGACAGTTGTAAGCTGTCATGTGGGTGTTAGGAATTGAACCTGAGTTCTCAGGAAGAATAGTCAATGATCTTAACTCCTGAGCCATTTCTTAATAAGCTTCAGAGTTTAGGGTGTAAGCCCTGGTGTTATTTAGTATCAAATCATTCTTTTTCTGAAACTATATTTGAAGTCACTTTCCTTGCTCCTGAGCATTATTGGTTTCTGCTCTACTCTGGAAAAAACAAACAAACAAAAAACACTGAGGAATATGTGTCTATCTTAACGTGATTGTTGCTTTCACTTTTAGAACAGGGGAGGGAGAAAGTGGAGAGTGGGCTATGTAAATTCAACCCCTAAGGTTAGAACGTGAAATTATTCTGAACATCCTTTTGGACTCGCAGGTAACTTTGTATTTCATAATGGAAACATTTTAGGCTTGTGCAATAATTCAGCATAGAAAAGGTTTCTGTACATTTGATTAAAAAAAGCAACAATTGGAACACAAAAGATAATGCCTAGTATTTAAATAATTAAAAGAGGAAGGCATGAATATTAAGAAACAGGGAAGAAATATCACTGAGCTCGGTTTGATGGGGTTGCCATTTAAAATTGAAGATGGAAGCTACTCTGTAACGTGATCCTGCTACAGATATTCAGAGTGCAGTGGGTTCCAGCTTGAATATTCTGTTTTTCAGTCTGCATGGCTTTCCATCTACAAGTTTCTTTATTTAAGAATCCCTCTATCCCTCGTTCTTAAATCTGCTGTTGAACAGGCCAAAAGGAAATATTAACAGGAAAGCAGGAAATGATACTGATGACATAATATTTTAAAATGTTAAAAGATTTGGACTGCTTATGACACAGTGTACTTTGAGGGTAAAAATAGTGATTAAATCTCTACGTCTGGAATGAGAATTCCTGTTCATCTTAAGCCATGATCCTTGTTTAGATTTTATTCATTTATTTTTATAGTTAATTATCTGTTAACCATGTATTCAGTCAATTCCTAATCCATGAAATGCATGTAACATTTTTATATCTTGGTTCCCTTTAGTGTTTTCAAAGTATAAAGAACATAGACTTGAAGTTATTGTCCTATCATATATGCATGAATAGGGGAAATTTACCAAAACAGTTTTTATGAAAAAGAAACACTATTCCTTATTGCATATGTACCTATTTTATCTGTTGAAACTATTAATAATACCAGAATATTGTCAACTGTTTTTAGATGCCCTCTAGATAATTTTTCTTCAAAAGAGCAGATGCAAGAATTTTACCCATCACTTATTCTCCGAGGTCTTCTTTTTATTTTAACAATCTAAGGAAATGTTGCTTTTGAAGGATGATATCAGTGGATAATGAGTGTGGAAAGTGAAGAAAAAAAACTGGAATGAATTTGAACACAGTTATAAAAACAAATACTCTTTCTTTAAATGGTCAGTTGGTTTTCAGGGAAGTGTAATTAATTTTCGCTCTATGAATACTGAAAGCATCGGATGTAGAGAGCAAACGCAGAGCAGGTGCTACCGCTAGGATGTGTGTGTAAGAGTGTTCTAACGTCCCCTGTTCTCACCTCTGCAGGCGAGCTGGAAACCTTTCAGAGAGATGGGGAACGAAAAATTCAGAGTCGGCAGCAACTTCCAGTGGGAACAACCTGGGGCCCCTTTGCTGGCAAGATGGACCTGAATAATAACTCCTTGGTATGTGGACCTTCTAAGATGCTTGGCTATTCTTTATCAGGTTTTATCTCTGTTTGTTTGCTTGTTAAATTGAAAATAAAAAAGTTTGGGGTATTTTTTGCCAATTTTATGGAGTTCCAAACATTTTGCCAATTGTTTGTCTCTAATATAAAAAAATAATCATTAAAAAAAAACAGCTTATTCATACTAAATGTTGGCTAGTGAGGTAACTTAGCAGCTCCCTGCTTCATCTGCCGAGCCAGGCTTCATTTGATTTTAAAAATACTTGAAATCACCTTTCTTTTCCAGATGACCCAAATTAAACCCATACATTATAGGTGTGCACAACAAATAAGAAATAAATAACTTTGCTATCCTTCCAAGTGCTGCCTGTAACTGTAAAAGCAAGGCTGGGTAATCAGCATTACGAGTTGTGTTCAACCTTTACATAAAAGTTCTGAGGCCAAGAAAGCCCTCTGCTTGATATTGTATGGGTACCTGATTTCTCAAGACACTGAAAGGTACGAGACTTTCCCATCCCCCATTTTGCCTACATGTTTCTACTTACACTCCAGCGCTGCTTAACAGACATCTGAGAATTAAGATATTGATCATATTTAAAACTGCCATCAGACACCACCTCAAACTTTTGTCATTTCTCCATGTTCTGTCAATAGCTTCTCCCATTGAAATGACCCCTGTAGCTCATTTATAAAATAGTGACGTTTTCCCATTTGTTATATCAAAATATCTACATTAAAATGCATCATTTTGTTTTATCAGCTTCTATATCACTGTGTGTGTACATCCTGTACCACAGGATGGTAGTTTTGTGACATTTTACCACCTGTTAAATTGTGATTGATGGAAAATAAACCTATTTGTGAAGGTTTAACTTCTCATTTCTCCTTACAGGCCATCATTTTATGGTTTTAATATTCCTCTACCATTCCAAAGCCATTTTATGCCATATTTAATATTTTTAAATTATGCAGTCTATATGTTTGAAGTGTCCAATATTTTTGCTCCTATGTGAGGCATATGAATTCTCTATGGGACAAGACTGGCTGTGACTAATAATTCTTTATAGGAATACCTTACTGCCTCAGTTTACTCCTTTTAGAGTCTAAATCTTTAATTATGTGCTCTATTAGAGGTAACATGCTTAATCATAAAATGTAGATATTTTACCACAGTACACTTTTAAAATATTTTTACTTTGAAAGCATTTTCTCTTTTAGAACTTGATCTGATTTTGCATCATTAAATGTAACCTGTACTATTACATATAGCATGTAATAGTACGCTGATCACTGCATAGTATGTACTAGTGTATAATGCATGCCTACTTATTTCTAGACTAGAATGTTTAAATTTGGGAATTGATTATTTCATCTACCCCTGTAACAAATCTATAAATCTACTGTATTTCAATTTTTGGTTTCATAGATGAGAAGACAAAAGTTCTGGCTATTGATTTCAGAACTTTTAAGACTTCTCACACTGCCTCTTCAGTAGAATATTTATATCATATCTTAACATAATAACGATTTTTACATAGATACCAAATTTATAAAAAAATAAGCAGTAATAGTTTGTTGATTTGTTTTGCTTGCTTCACCATGGGCAAAATGTTGCTTATGAAGCAGTTTGTAATTAGTCAAATATTTGTGCAATTCTATTGCATCTTTAAATTTTGGACAGTATTTCAATGTTTTTTTAATGACATGAAGAAAAAATTTCCTTATCAAAAATGTATAGCTTACTAAGCCTTTCTTGCCCATCTTTGATCCAAATTTGAGATAGAACACTCATTGAAATTACTTGTTTGCCAACTGATGTTATGTTACTCAGACTCATGGTGTTGGCTCGGGAGATTCAGCACACTAATTAATCCAACATGGTAATTAATTGAGTCACCATGCCAGATGTCAAATCCTTTTGATATCTTTCAAGTCTCCATCTTGAAGTACATTAATAATATGCCACCTTCTGTGGGAAGCCTTTTCAAACCAGGCATTTGTATGTATATAGATTATTCCAATACCCCTCTGTACAGAAAATGAAAAAAAAACCTGATTAGACAAGAAGTTATTCCTGGAATAGTATAATGCGCTGAATGTATAAGTAAATGTTTGCTTCCCAACAGCCTCTTATCTTGGTAGATGCTTCACACTGGAAAGGTTTGACAATAGCAGCAGCAACAAAGTAAATGAGTGCATTGGGCCAGGTTACTTTACATGTGAGAAAACAGTAGATATCTCTTTAATAAAGTATTGCAGAGGAGAAGACTGACACGTCTGGTAGTTACATAATTAGCTCCTGAGCAATTATTTGATATTAAAACCCTGTTGTAATCTCAGAAATATTGTCTATAATGTAGGAACAGTCATACTTGGTTTATAAGGAGTCTGAGGCTAAATGAGGACACATACATGAATTATCCACAGATATTAGCCCCTGTTACTAGTCTGTCATCTATACAAATGATCTATTGAAACCGGCACATTAAAAGTTTCAGAGAAACCCAACCCAGACTAAACGTATAAGACTGTTGACTTTGGTATCTAGGGACATTGCAAGTCAAGATTTAACTCGTTGTCAGGTGATTACGATTTTTTGGAGACACAGACCCAACAGGATGTGTCTGAACATAGAGATTTACTGTAGCATTTGGATCAAGCAAGAAGGGGATATTGTAATCCATAGTTGTGATTGTGGGTTGGACAATAGGAGAGTTCAAGTCTGTAGTTTTCTTGTGACCAGAGAAACCAATCTACTTGTTGAATTTAGACTTTCAATTTGTTGAATGAAGCCTACCTGTACTATGGAATGTTATTTGCTTTGTTGAGGGTTGATTAATTTAAATGCTAATTCTGGTTAAAAAACATCCTCTGAGTTAGCATATAAAATTAACGATCTCAGGTTCTGGAAGTCTGGAAGTCCATGAGAGCTTGTGAATATCTATTTTATGGTTTGTAAAATAAGATGCAGAAGAAAAAAAACTAAGTTTGAAAGTAGTATTTAAATAAATTTTGAGACTCTAGAGGACAGAGATTTATTGAATCTTTATTATTCCATTTGGGCCTCCACCATTGGTATATAGTAAACAATCAATAAATGCTTTTAAAAGTCAAAATCTAACACAATGGAATGAACTTACTAGGGACTTTCTCCTGATATCCACTGGTGCCTTCCCAGTCTTGCCATGTCCATGAGAGAGCTGATAATTCTGCTAAAGCAATACTTTCTGCCATATCTCAGGCTTTTTTTCTGATGTTGACATTGTGAATGATATCTTCCTTTTTAATATTCATTTTCATCAGAGCTCAATATTGCTATACTTTCTGCTTCTCTCTGAACCTTGGCTCATTTTCATTTAACTCTGCATGTTTCCCCCAAACACTTCTGGCCTTTCTTCTCTTCTCCCTCCATTCCCAGTGCCTCGGGGAGCTTATCCACTTGTAAAGCTTTAGCTACTAATTTACAAATGACATTTAAACAAAAATCTGTAACCTTGCCTTTCTCGCTTTCTCTAACATAGCGAATTTCCACTATTTTAAGTACCTTTCCTACTAGCCTTTCCCGCTAACTTCCTCCAGCTCAGTGGTCATGATGGGGTGGGAGAGTTCCTTCTGCCTTTAAAGACACTCTTCCCACTGTAGCTTTGCTCCCCCTTTCCTGTCTCTGCAGGGGAGTTCATCACATTACTCCAAGGTTCCTCTTTCATCTCAAATGCTTGCCCTAATTCTCTCAGGAGTCAGTTCCCCGAGTGCAGTGTTCTCCGTTTCACGTCCTCCTTCCAGATCTCTGTTCTTTTGTTCCTGGTCCTGTGCCACTGCTGCAGATTGTACCTCCAGCACAGACCCCTTGATCGTCACCATATTCTTTCAGTAACTCTTTCTGCCTTCTTTCTCATCTTTTAAAATCTAGATCACAGTGAGCCCTAAAACACAGTGGCCCCTAACTCTAGTGCTTTAGATCCTACAGAGTACAAAAGAAATCGAACTGGCAGTGCCTAAGCAGGTCCTCCTGGTTTTCCTTTACAACTTTTCCTGCTTTTCTACATAGAGACTCCCGTTCTTGGAGGCTCTCTGCCTGGTTCTGCCTGGATAGCAGCATCTCCTGCGTCGATCCATCTGGAGGTCCTTTCTTAACACAGTTGAAATCCTTTCTTTCCTGCCTCCCTTCATTGCACTCCTTCCAATTTTACTTTCTCTATTCAAGGTTGCCTCTGACAAAAACTTTCCCTGAAGTCTCCGTTCTGAAATAGATAAACTCTTTACAGGGTTTCCAATTTGTACCTAGGATTGGGTCCTTTCCACATTATCTGCCTTCTCACTGGACTCCTTATCGAATTTTTATTTTATGACCTTGCTGCACCAATCTATAATGAGGGACACAAACAGACAAACAGAATCCTGAAATAAGTCATTCTTACTTTTTCCTAAGAAGCAGGGAACTGTGAGCATGTCCCCTTATTCAAAAGAGCAGGTCCCATTTCAGACTGTACACCCATTTCTGTATCTGCTGTATTCCTGCTTCATCTGCCCGGCCTAGCAGTCCAGTTAACACCGCGAACGCGCTCTTTGGCCTTTTACGTTTATGCGGCTATTTTGTGTTTTAAGTTCATTTCAGTGAAAATTTCCATGAAATGAGGTGACTCTATCTACGTCCTAAGTTTGCACCCCGTATGTAGATGCGATCCTGGTGATGTCTTGATAGATGGAGCTGAACCTCAGTGTACAACCTAACAACCCTTTGAGACAGGAAGGAGGAGCTGCTGGGCCATGGAGGCAATTAAGATTTATTTACAAGAGAATCAGTCTTACCCCTCACTATGACATGGGTGCAGGCCAAGAAGGTATTCTGTTCCACCATGCTTCCTGTGAAGTCACATCCAGCCTCTCACTTTCCAGTGACAAACCATCTGGGAAATTCCATCTGTCTCTGCTTGGAAACTGAGGTGGCGGTCTCCCACTGTGAGCAATTTTCTATTAACTTCTTGGATAAGATCAGTCAGATTTATACTGAATTGATGGGAACCATAAGAGCAGGGTTGTTCCAAGGGAAGACAAATGTACTGATTTCTCTAATTGTGCTTGAGCCAGTTTCATTCAAGGATGCCCTTAGGTTCTAATAGTGCACTGACTTGTGACCTTTTTAATTGTGCCCTGTTCCTCTTGGGAAGCATTGGGGAAATACATTATTGACGGAGGTTGTAGCTTTGTCTCTTAGGGAAGGCAAGATCCTGCCTTCTCTTATATTGTATCTGCTATGTGGAGGATAATGGAAATGGAGTGGACAGGGAAGCTGCCCAGGAAGACATGAAGCAGGGCGTTGAAGATATCAGAGCCTTGGAAATAACAGAACTCCTTTCTAGAATGAGAGTCATTGTATTTTTTTGTTTTGTTTTGTTTTTAAGACTGCAAAGTGGTCAACAAGAGGAAAATAGGTTAGTATGGAAGCCCCAGAAATTAAAAATATCCTATAAAATATGAACCTGAAAGTAAGAAAATAAAACATCAAATAATCACTTTAGAATTCCCAAAGAAAGGTCGATTCTTCATCTGCATTTTAATCCGAAAGGAGTCCTTATATTATGACGAAGGTAGCATTGTGATGTTGACAACAGATGGAGTTAGATTGTCTTCTGAGGCAGTAATGTCAGACAAGAAGCATAAATTGTACCTTTTCTGATAATTATTCCCTGCCCCCAACACACATTTTATAGCTAGCTGAGCTGTGTTTGCCTATATCTTCTTTTGACGTCTCTCTTCTGATGAGAGTGCCTCCGTGTTCTATATGTTTTGACTTAGACTTTTGAAATAGAGGACTCCAGCGGCACCAATCCTTGTCATTTACTTACAGTTTGTGGTTTTACACACGTGTGCACACATTGTCACATATAGTTCAGACAGAATTTAAACTCCTCTTGTGGTCTAATTAGTTTTAAAGTCTGATCTTACATTCTTCATGCCTCACTTCCCAAATGTTAGGGTTATAAGTATGTACCAGCGCACCTGGCTTCATAATCTGAAATTTAAACACATTTTTAATGTACAGTATGATGTATGACTCACAGTATTTATGAATACTCACAAAAATTTGTTTTTCCTCTTCATCTGATGTTTTTGTATTTCTCTAGAACCCAAGAAGAATTTTTATTGAAGATGGCCTTATAAGGTTATTGAGATGTGTATAAGTGTTGTACTATTGAGATTATTAATATACCCAGGAATGAACTGTTCACATAATGATAATGTGTTCACAGTGGCTGCACTAGAACTTGTGTCTCAAGTAAAGGCTGAAGACAAGAGCTAGAATTCAGGCCTGAAGGGTGAAGGCTGGCTGTCAACTGAAATTGGGAGCTGTCACATGTAGCATGTTTTTTTCTGATGCACTGGGGTAACATATGAATTCCCTTATTACAGATGTCATTGTTACTGTCCTTTCTCAGCTTGCCAGGTCCAGTCATTGTGAAGGCCTGGACTGTGAGGAGATTGATATATGAGGTCCTGAATGCCTAGAGAAAGGATTTCATCCATCTAGATATTGAGGAAATCATTGACACAGTGTACTCTATTGTCTTCATGATATAAATTATAAAATATAAATTATTAAGAAAGGTGTGGATTTTTCTGCAGCACAAAGTAGAAATGAGGTGTTGTGGGGGTGTTAGGTAAGAAAAATTTGGATAGAAGTGTGTCCTATCCTTTACATGGCTGGAATGCTTTCTGTTTTGCATATTTTAAAACAGTTCTATATGGTAATCATAGCTAGCCATCTGAGTTATGAGGTTTTAGCA
The DNA here is from genome assembly GCF_037038515.1 of Microtus pennsylvanicus. Taxonomy (NCBI): domain Eukaryota; kingdom Metazoa; phylum Chordata; class Mammalia; order Rodentia; family Cricetidae; genus Microtus; species Microtus pennsylvanicus. The sequence goes on along the minus strand of NC_134580.1, from coordinate 59,956,401 downwards.
GCACTCTTAACTTAGCATATCCTTCAGTTTGAAGACGGTACCAATGCGGAGCCTTGTGTAATCCAGCTTGGTTTTAAAACTGAAATTATAACAGAATAATTCTCTCTAAATCATATAACACATTAAGCTCTGCTTTTGATTTAACTGACCTCTAGGAAATCCCAAAGTGGCCTGAACCCGGTCTTACAGTTTACCTGTATCTGTCTGTTGGCCTGGACCATCTTTGATGTAGATTACCCAACAGTCTGTGCCTCTGTCCACACCACTTCTACAAAGCCTTGTGTATGATGCATAGCGATCTAGGAGCAAATATCTTCTGTACACTTATAATAGGATAAATACAGTATAGATTTTTATCAAGTAGTTTTATATATTTGTAAATAAAATAATGGAGGAATTCTGTTTAGGAGGCTAACACGTAAGTTTTAAACCCTTGTATGGAGTTATACTTTTATATTACATTTTATTTATTGTGTTCACATGTGTGCAATGGAAGCACTTTTGAGGAGATGGGGAGGCCAACTTCTGGGGGTCTGTTGTCTTTCAGTCATGTGAGCCTCTGGAAGGAACTCAGGCCACCGGGTTTGGCTGCAAGTGTCTGCCTGCTGAGTCTTCTCACTGGCTCTAGTTGGATTTATTATTCCTTTGCTTTCACTGAGTTCGGTTTTTCTCATGAGACTCATTGGCTCAGTTTTACCCAACTGCATTTTCTTATTTCTAATCATTTTTTTATGTTTTCAGTGCCTTTTATATCACTTAATTTAGAGGAATGTGTATGCAGACCTATAGCTTATGTATTTGTTTATTTTTCTTACCCATTTTCCCCTCCAATTCCATTTCTGATTACCTCATATCACTGGTATAGTGACTCACAAGCCAGGTGATAGAGGGCCAGTTCTTTGGTGTCCTGTAAAGGCTCAACTTATGGTGGCTTTGTCTACCAACACACTTAAGTGGCTGCTGATTCTGTTACTGACCCAGTGAGTTCTCTCCAGGTCAGATGGAGATGTGGTTGCTGGCATCCATGAGGGCAGGAAGATGATACAGTGAGAGAGGTGTCTCTAGGCTTAAGAGGGACATCTCATAATTTTGCTAAGTTCTGTTCTTAGGTCTAGCCCATCCGGAAGGGGACCACGTTAAACAAGGTCTTGCAACTGAAAAGGAGGCCTCTCTGGACCCCTCAGACTTATCTGCTACAGAAGGTGATTTGCATAAGTAGTTACTTGACCTCTGTCCAGAGAAGAACTTTCAAATAACAGAAGCAGTGGGGTAAATTGCAAGAGAAAATTTAATTAATTTGAACAGAAGGAAAGAGATTATGTGTTATAAATTATCATAACCAAAATCAAACACTCATTATTTAAAGACACTTGTGAAACCGAAATACATTTTTTCTGATTTCTGTAGGTAAATATGATATTCCCACAGAAAGTGATCAATGGTTCCTTTATTTAGATATTATCTCTGCAGGTGAAGAAAACTGAGTTAAAGTACAGGTATTAGGGGGATGTCTTGGTGTTTCAAAATACTAGCTACTCTTCCAGAGGGTCCAAGTTCAGTTGCCAGCGCATCAACATGGCAGCTCAGAATTACCTATAACTTTGTTCTGGGTAATGTAAGCTTCTAGTCTAGAATCCACAAGCACCTGCACTCAGGTCACACACACATGCACACACACACACATACACACACACACACACACACACAGTCAATATATAAAAACTTAAAACTATGTATATGAAGCATGATTTGCAAAAGAGTGTTATTGGAATTAGAAATACAATTGGTCATATCTTGGTCATATCTTCTTTGGTCATTTTGAGAACCATGCACTAACATCTGGTCAGCATCAGACATCAGACAGAGCATGTGGGAAAGTGCTCAGGATGGGGTTAGAATAGCCTGATTCTGGTCTTGCCTGCTATTACTGAAAGTGGCTGTGTTCCTTTGCATAATAACATGTCCTCTCGTTTATAAAAGAGGAGTTATTATACCAGACTTACATCATACAGCTGCTTTAAAATTATATAAGATTATATGCATCTAGTCACTGTGAAAACTGTACAGCTTGCGATGTGATGTGAACCTGCATTGCTTTTTATTATATAGCTGTGAACAGAAAGTTGATTCTTTATCCCTTTAATACTTCAGGAAGTACATAAACCCTCTCCTCTTCTGCCCTCTCTCTGAATGTACTTAACCAGGAGCTTGCTTCATTGTTCTCCTATGAATGTGTCTCTGTGTGTACGTACTCACATTAATTTGTACACATGTGCTCATCAGACTTATTGATTAGTTACTGTGAGTCTTCTGAGGCTTGCAGTACACAGCTTTGAGAAGGACAAAGTGTGCAACGTTTAACATCTAAGTAGACCATCACAGCAAATTCAGAGAATATAAACACATAATTTTAGAAGGAGAAAGGTTGAGCTGTCAAACTACTTTTTGAATTATCTTCATTTCATTGTGTTTCCTTTAGGTGGGAAGTTCTGCTTTAGAAAGCATTTCTCTGGTGTGTAATTGGGGGATTCCTAACAACTGGGAAATGTAATTTACGTGTATGACTTGCTATTGAGGTAGGTTTGTATTTTAAAATGTTAACTCAATTTTTTTTATTGAGTTTTAGAGCTCAGAACAGAAAGAAAGCAAATATTGCCATCATGGTTCAGACAGAAACACGTAATAAAATGAGAAGAGTTGGTGCAGAGTTCAAAAAGAGCAAAGACATTTCTCAGGTAGATTAAGAAGTCAAACATACAGCATTTGTTCATCATTACTCTGTCCGTAGAGGCACAGGGAGTATACTGTGGGCAGGAGTCTCTCCTGTGTTCTTCATCTCTGCACCTCTGTCTCCCCATCTCTCTGTTTCTCTATCTGTCTCTCCTCTCTCTCTCTCTTGGCCTCTCTATGTATGTATGTATGCATGTATGTATGTATGTATGTATGTATCTATCTTTCTATCTATCTATCTATCTATCTATCTATCTATCTATCTATCTATCTGTCTATCTATCATCTATCCATCCTTTCTCTGTATCTCTCTTTCTCTGTCTCTCTGTCTCTGTCTGTCTGTAACTCTCTCGTATGTGTGTGTGAGTGATTTCTATCATTTGGCCTACATTAACTAACCATGACCCTATTGCAATGATTTCAGCCACAGGTGTGGCACTCATGAGGAATACTCACCATGCAAAGGTCCTCTATGATGTCCACATGTGCAGCTAGCACGATCATCACAACCTGAGGACATACAAAATTGATGTTTCTCCGGTACAACCATGAGAAATTGGTAGTATTTACACTCTGAGGATGTTCAGACCTGGCAAACAGAGGTGGTCTTTTCCCTGAACAGTTCCACAAAGGACCCTAGGCAGTTTCACTCCTATTGAATCCTTCAGATCTTAAAAAAAGAAAGACCCACTGAAGAAAAAGATATTTACCGAAGTGCCCCATCTGTTGATATTCCAGGACGAGGGGCTAAGGAGGACAAGCTCGGGATGAAAGTCAAACAGTGGTCCTTGCTATTACTTCATTAATCACATGGAGGCATTCTGAAAAATGTTTCTCCTTGCTTGTAACCATCTATTTTTTCATTTTTTGGCATTAATCTGCACCCCGTGGCAGGGTTTTATGAGAGGAAACAATGAGCATTTCTGTGTCCCCTCCCCTTATCCCAATTGTTGTAGCTCCTGTGAGAAAGCGCTGAGGATGATACAAGTCTGTATCAGTGTGATAAGGGAAAGAGGATTCTGGATGGCTTTGGAGAGACTCTGTGGGGGTAGAGTGTGCTATTTCGGACTAGACAAGCCATGGAATACAGCAGAGGCCCTTAATGGGATCCCAAGTGTTCTGAGCCAAACCTTGTGCTTCTTCTTGAAGCTTTTCTAATAAAATATTTTGATGGTAAAAATTATGTGGCTGTCAGAGGGGCCAAGGTTCAAGGTGCTGTTTTAAGTCATTTGCTCCATAATGTTTGATTAGTTAATCTAGGCCAAATGACAAAAATAATAGAGAGCGCTCTCTCTCTCTCTCTCTCTCTCTCTCTCTCTCTCTCTCTCTCTCTCTCTCTCTCTCTCTCCGTTTTTCTCCTTTCAGGGACACATGAGTTCACTTTTAATCTGCTGGGACAGTTTTCCACCATTGGCATCATGGACTCTGTATGAGTGACCAGTGTGTTTTATGAACTGCAGGTTCTCATTTTATAGTGAAATGAAGTACGAAGCTATCATTTATACTGCTGATTCCATTTTGGCAGGCTTTTGGATACCCATATGGTTCAGTTAATCTTTTTTGGAGCCTAAATGTACCTTTGTTATTTATTGGGATTTTTGAAATGGGACAAATGTAGATATATTTTTTTTGCTCTCGATTTAAAAAGTACACATTAAATGTTTCAAAAATAATTCATACAGCTAAGAGAATTCCTGTGAGTTTAGAGGGAGAGCTGCTGCTTGCTGGCCAGCAAAAACAAAACCACTCCTAACAACAAAGAGGAAACAGACATATGACGCTCCAGCAAAATAGAAGCAGCATTTTATAAAACAATGATAGTATTTATGGGGGAATTAGTGGAAGTTGATAATAAGTTAACCTTTAAGCATTCCAGGCATATAGATACTAGGATAATTTTCTTTCATACATCCTGCTATAGGTATAGCTTATGAATAAAAGTGAAGATGCAAGAAAATAAAACCAAAGTGATTATCAGGTGGACAGGTGCTAGACAGTCACATAATGGTGTGATACACTGGCTTTCCTGTGCTCAGCTGGGGAAGCCTTGGGGTGGACAGCAACGTTAGACCCGATGCTGAGAGTTCCAGAGAGAGCATCTTTCTCCTCTACTCCAGTGCCCTTTTCTGTTGAGTAGGCTTCCATCAGTTCAACTCTTTTAGAACCAACTGTAAAGAAAAAGGAAGGCAGAGGGAAAGACAAACTCACTGGTGTCTACTCAAAGTGCAACACTTTTCTCCCTGTGGAAGTTCTAGAAGAGTAGATGTACATGGGCAATAATATCCATCCTGTGCATCATTTATGTGCTTCTTTATACTGACTTATTAGTTGGATCAGCATAGGTGTTAGCTAAACCTTCACCAGTGACTACATAAAGCTAAGGATAAGAAGGATAGATCTGATCATGCTGATAACCTAAGTGTCCCACCCCTGTTCTCATCCCTAGCCCCACATACATTACTCTCTGTGCTTGCATAGTGATGACCTTCCTTGCAGTTAAATCATAGGTGAATGAAACCATTATGTGCATATTTTCATAATTATTGTTGTAGTCATTCCTTCCTGCACTGGCCAGCAGTTAAATGAGTAAAATCTATTCTTTTTTTTCTATGTTAGATAATTGTGATAAGAGTCATAAAGGAAAGCTTGACTCAGTATTTATTATGTCCTGTTAGTCAGAAGCTTCGCTAAAATGTGGGGGCACAGAGGTCTGAATTCTCATCACACAGAATTACTTCTTCTATGCTTATTGAATATATCTGAATTCTATCCACCACTTTCATCTATCGCTATAAGGAAACCACATGGATGAAAGCACACACACAATAATTAGTTATAAAGACAACATATAAAATAAAAAATAAATTAATAATTATATTTTATTTATTTTATTTATATTCTATTTTAACTAAAAGAGTCTCACAATTTAAAAAGAAAATTCATCTCAGTTGTTGAAAGACATTTAAACTTTTCAATTTTTTTAACCACAAGTTATCAATTATAAAAAGCAATATTTCTAACATCTTTTCTGGTAATCATAAAAATATTATATGTGCACTAAATAGGTAAGTTTAAATGAATGTAGAGAAATTAGACACAAACATGTTGGGCAAAAGGTGCTTATTGGGGAGTGTATAGCATTTATAGTGGAATGACAGCTGTTGAGAAGGCTTGATGCTCTTGTGGAGCTGTGTTCACAGCACCCACCAACACTGGTTTTCTGAAAAACATCTGTAACTCCAGTTACAAAGGGGCCTGCACCATCTTCTGGCCCCTTCAGGTATCCACTGTGTGTGCACACACATGCGCATTTGCATGTGCACACATACACAAACACACATACACATCATCATCATCATCGTCATATAAACCATGAAAGGTTGTTCATGACCACTCAGAGCCTTTTCAAAAAGCCTCGAGTTAAAAATGACAGGCTTAATAAAGAGAAAAGAAGTGTGAAAAATTGCAAAGAAAAATAAACAAAAGAAAAAGATTACTATAACCCAAACTACTCCTTCACATTTCAAACCTTATATCTGTAATTTCCACATGCATGGATCTTGACTACAGTGAATCCTAAATTTTTGGGAAAAATTGCATCAGTACTGAATGTGACAATGTTTTTATTTTCCTGTCACTGTTGCTTAAATAATACTTTTTAAATAGAATTTGTCACAGATGATCTAGATATTTTGGGAGCATATGTTTGGGCTGCAGAAAATTTCTGTTATACTTTACTTAGGTACATACACAAATGGTCTCAGGTGTCTATGAGGGATTCTTGAATATATCCTCTGTAGATACTCCAGGTCAATTATATTTTATTTGCTGACCATTTTTATTTCTTTTAATTGTCGCTTTCTCATAAACAGTTCATGACTCTCTGTAGATGGAATATTTGAGGAGGGGATACCAGCTCGCAGAAAACAACATAGAGACTTGTTAACTATGAAAGCTATGGCTTAGTTTAGGCTTGTCCTACTAGCTCTTATAACTCCAACTGACTCAATTATCTTAGTCTATGTTTTGCCCCATGGGTCTTTACCTCATTTCTCCATACTGCTCATGGTGCTTTCTCTGTGTCTAGCTTGTAACTCCACCTTTCTTCCTCTATGAGTTTCTGTCTCCAGAAGTCCCCCATCCTCTTCTTGCCGGCTATTAGCTATTCAGCTCTTTGATAAACCACCACAGACACACATCTTCATAAGTATAAAGAAATATTCCACAACATTTCCCCCTTTTGTCTAAATAACAAGGAATAGTTCTAACTCTATCATAATAAAACTATAAACAGTAAAAGCAATTATAAGGTAAGAATTACACTGACAATGTCCAGTCCATTTGTATTTAGCATATTTGGAGAAAATACTATATTATCTTGATGAATTTATACCTAAAACATTTTCTATCCTAACTTGTATTATCATCTTAAAACCATCTTTTTAGACTTCAAAATAGTTTCTTAGATAAATAATCTAATGTTTTCTGTCTCTCAATCTTGTACATGTGTCTTTGTCCTACTGTCCTAGAATATCTAACAGACAGACTTTTCTGTGAAGCAGGAAATTTGAAGGACTGCCCCACCTTGTATAGCAAATTTTGGGAGTTGCCTTGTTTTGTATCCTGCTTGTCCAGTTTGGCTAGCACACTGTCAGAAATCAAGACAAAAACAATTATTATTTTTTGTCCAAATGGCTAGCTTTTACCAAAAAGAATGCAAAGACCATATGGAGGTTCTTCAATTCCCATTATCATTTTTGAAGTAAATTGGTGCTGCTGGGAGCAGACATGGCTCACTTTCATGAAAAGCCTTATGTTATTAAAATATCTGAAATGCCATGTTTTCTATATCTCTGATGTGCTTGAATACCATCTATCTATCTAAAATTTATCTCTGTTTGACAATAAAAAACATACTTAAAATGGACACAAATTTGATTTCTGGGTAACTACTTACCTTATTTCTTAATTATTCTAAATAGTTTGTAATAATAACTTGCAAGGACTAGAAATTTATATTACATTGTCATATGTGCTGCATACATACAATACCTTAAACAAGAGTTGAATCATATATACAGTATAACAAAAAACCTTAAATTTGCATCAATAAAAAAATCAACACCTACATAAAATATTCGACACTAGTGGTTGTTCAAACGTATATTCAGCATTCTATCATTTTATCCCATCATTTCTGTATGATATCCATCTTTTCCACTTTGGAAAGAGATCGTGAAACCTTATCTCAACTTTGTTTAGCCAGTAACAACTTGGAACCACCACCCTAAATAATAACAAACATCCATAACCCACTGTATGACCAAAAATCACCGTTGGCAATGTGAGTCTTGTATTTTCTAGACTGCTTCCTGTTGTCTTTGGATGAACCTGAGAAAATTGAGATAATGGTAAAATCCCAGGAACTCTAGCCATACCATTTGTTGTCCAGTCTCTGTGAAATGGGGAAAGTGCAAGGCTCATCTGTGGACCTGGCTACAATATTCTGTGAGACTGGACCATCTCAGCCAGCAGCCTTGAAGCTGTTCCGGGTGGGAACTCTAGGGAAACGGCAACAGAAGCCTTTGGGGAGACTCTATCACCCGGGTCACTCATTTTCTTTGGTGTCTTGTCCCCTTGCTCTGCCTTGTAGTTTTTCTAGATTTATTTCTATATGTCTGTGGCCACGATCCTCAGGAGAGCTCTCCCAGTAAATTTCTGATATCAATTAACTTTGAAGGAATCCATAGCTTTTCATTTTCTATAGAAACAAAAGCATAACCTCTCCTCTTAAACAATATATTTTCTGACTTCCATTTTGAAGTTAAGACATTATTAAAATATATATGTTGGTTAATTTAACAGTTTCCATAATCCAATGTCCTCAACAGCTATTGTTTTTGTACATTAGCATTGAAAAAATTCTAGTCAACAAATTACCATGTAGGATTCAGACTTCCTGTTTATTTCCATCTTTATGTGGTTTATCATTTTTATATTATTTTATTCACTCTTTAAAGACTTTATTTATAATAATTTTTCTATGATTATTTATACCTATGTACTTTTTAAGGCCTACACACAGGTTTTTAACACACTGTAACTTGTTTAGATGGTTTTTCCCCTGTGGATCTTTCGTTACTGAGCACCTGCAGCATTTTCTGACTGTCCAAGACAAATCTTAAACTGCCAGGCCATTCACATGTGGATCAGCTTAGAACAGGTGCTGCTGCATGGTGCTGGTGACTGGCTCCACCCCACAGGTAGTGGCTGCTAGCTACTCCTCTGTATATTGAGCACCAACCCACCTGAGAGACGGCTGAACTAGAAAGCCCCCTGTCCAAAACTTTTCTTATTATTTTAGGCCCTATGTTTGGATATTCAAGCCCCCATGTTGAATACCATTTGTAGATGGATTTTCTTTGGACTTTCAGCTTTCCTCCCCCCCCAAAAAAAAACAAAACAAAAACCAGAGACTTATTGTATTAAGTATGAAAGCTTGACCTTAGCTTAGGCCTGTCCCACTGGCTCTTATAACTTAGATTAACTCATTTATTTATTTATTTATTGGTTTATTCAATACAGGGTTTTTCTGTAGCTTTTGGAGCCTGTCCTGGAACTAGCTCTTGTAGACCAGGCTGATCTTGAACTCACAGAGAGAAGCCGGGGTGGTGGTGGCACATGCCTTTAATCCAAGCACTTAGAAGGAAGAGGCAGGTGGAACTCATTTTATTTTATCTACATTTTTTTCACGTGGCTCATTACCTCATCTTTCCATATTGTTCATGTTTTCTTCTTCATGTCTGGATCATGACCCTACCTTTCTTCCTCTCCAAGACCTCTCTGTCTCCAGATATCCTGCCTAATGTCTTCCTGCCTAGCTATTGGCCATTCAGCTCTGTATTAATCCAATCACACTGACACATCTTCACACAGTATAAAGGAGTATTCTGCAACAACCCTCGAAGTTTCATCTTCCTTCTTTATGACTAGATTAATGAAATGAAGTGGTTTTGAAGCTATGTTAGAGTTATAGAGAAGGCATTGAATCTGCTGCAAATCTGGCCTATCAGTCAAGTGAAAGAGTAGAAATCAATAACCACTCTCATATGGCTGTGTGCCCTTACATGCTGAGGACCTTAAAAATGGAAGTGCATCAGGACCAACTGGTGACAGGTTCAGAGGAAGAGGCCCTCTACTGAGCTGGCTCTTTCTGATAGTTCTCAGAGTTATCTTTATTCCCTGATATCAGGGGAAAGTAGAGTAAAATTTAACTAATCAATTACTACAATCTCATCTTCTTTCTACCTCATTTTACTGTATTGTTTTACCACAGCTTTTATTTAAATGCATTGTAATCTGAGCTGATTTTCTCTTTTAGCGTCAGACAATACAGAATGTTCATAATGCATAGGACACTTAAAAGTTTCTAAGTAATTTACTTCCATTCTGCAGATGTAGCTCGTCTCCTAATCAGCACAAGCCATGTGGTCCACTTAGAGATGATATAATTAAATACATCAATAGCCAAAATCATTGAACCTGCAGTGGCGAGGTATTAGGTTCAATGGCACCTTCACAAGAGAAGAAAGCTGTTACTGCTGTGTTGACAATGGAATGGTTCTTCTCCCATAAAACTCTGAAATTTGAAATTTATGTCCTGAAAATGCTGAAGCATGCATGGGCAGGGTGTATATAGTGTTCTGTTGAACTTGTTTATATTGGGTTTCATGGTCTAAGTTGATGAGGGCAACTGCCCAGGTCTCTTCCTCAAAAGGGCAGCAGATCTCATTACAGATGGTTGTTAGTCACCATGCGTTTGCTGGGAAATGAACTCAGGACCTTTGGAAGAGCAGACAATGCTTAACCACTGAACCATCTCTCCAGCTCTACCTCCAGCATCTAGCATGCAACATAGGAATAGAGCAAATTGCCTCATGAAACAACTGCTTGCCAGAGTCGCTTGTCTTGGAACTTGAGTATCTTTATAGTGATTTATAGGAAAAATATATGTTAAATGGGATTGGATACCCTAGCAAACTGGTAAAGAGAAGCACCTCATGACTCCATTCATCTTTCTAACATTTCGTAGCTTCCATGGAAACTTATCATGCTCATTGTTATTCCATTAAAATCTAATCCAAATTCAAGATCAAGCTTGTTGCTATTCTGAGTGCTCTATTTTTTTAAATGGGCAGCAACTCTTTGAGACTTTTTTTTATTAACTATGTATTGCACGAAGTGTACCTATATCTGAAAGAGCTGAAGACAAAGGGTATTTTGAATGGAGCTGTAAGTACAACTGACTGTAATTTTTAAAATCCCCCTCTTTTCACTTGTATTTCTGACACCTTTTTGGGAGAGCCTGCATTACTTTTGAGATCCAGTAAAATTTGTAGATCAAATTCTATTGTTTTTCAAAGAGGCTGTCTTGGCTTTAAGCATTTAGCATTCAGCTTCGGTGGTCTTAATTTTCCACTGCAATTGGAAAGTAGAAAATTGAGTTAGAAAGTAAAAAAGTAGCCTTAAGCTTAAAAAATAAATACAGCGAGCCAACCCAGATCCCTAAATTTCTTCTTCTTGGTCTTTGCTCCCTCTTTAGAGACAGCGTTGCCGATTTATGGGGATTATTGTCTTCGTTTTCTGTGTCAGAGAGTTGAGAGGTGAAAGCGGTGGGATTTCGTTTTCAGGATGCCACATGTGCGTTCTTTGATCTAAGGTACAATGTGCCTCGGGGAATAAGTTCAATCTTGATTTCTCTAGTCAATCATCCACTATCGGGTACCACTGCCCTGATTAGCAGGCTGAAGAGAAAGAGCATATCGTGGGTGTGTGTTACAGAGATGAAGAACAGCGATGAGCCTTTGGCAACAGACTCCGCCTGAAGAGTCTCCGTGGCATTTGCTTTCTCTTTGCGCAAATCCCCTTAGTACATGAAAGAACAAAAAAATCAGTTTTTCCATGTACTGTTCCACAAACCGATGATTTTCTTTACAGATAGTAGTTTCCTTTCTTTGTTTAATCCATTGTTGCAAAATTGAAACTGGAGAGAAAGAGAGCTGGATGTGTTGTTACACTTGCTAGGAACATTAAAATGCAGCTTGCTCAGTATTTCCGTCTTTCCTGCACCAAGCCATTGGCTAACGCCCACGGAAGTTCACAACCGCACCTGAATTCTTCCGACTCATCCGTTGGACTTGCAGAAATGTACAGTGGTTCTTGAGTCCTGGAAGTCGCTTATACCCACTCAGTACTCATCTTTAATAACGCTTCAAAAGACTGCTATCTAAGTTATATGACTCCTTATATCTTGTTCCCTTTGGTCAAAGTAAACAGGAAACCATGTCAAGAAATATGAGGATGCATGCTAATAACAGTGACCATTAGCCTATACGGACACATTAGCTTATTAGTACAAAGCTACATTTTCAGTCTATCCCTGTATGTAATGTATTATGAAAGGAAAGATGTACAGAAGGTCTACAGTGAAAACCCAGCAGTGAAGGGATACATTCACCTTAAGTCATTGTGAAATCTCACCAATTATTTAAAGAAATCATTTGCTGAGAAAATAGTTTTATTCATGGATACATTATTTATTTATGTTGCTGAGAATGGAGCCCAGGCTGTTGTTATACATGATAAGCGGAACTCTGTTTCAGAGTAGGTGTCCCACCTCAGACTTGTGAATCCACTTGGGGAAACAAAATTAAGAAACATATTTATCATAGGGAAGTGAGGTAGGCTCAATTCCAACTGACTTTATTTCCTATTTGAGCTCAGTGGTGGGGTGAGTTTGATAAGGTGAAAGTCAGTGACTGCATTAATTTATGGCAAGATACAAGGACAGTGAGTTCTCTTTTTCTTTGCTGCATTAATAACTCATAGCGTTTAGGGCCCTGTATGTACCACTGATTTTAGTGATGCATTTGTTCTCAGTGGTTATCTAAAGGATTTCGGCAACTAGAATTAACCACTCATTTGATAAAAGAAGCAAACTAAAATACTGTTGGGCTTTTCCCCTCCCACAAAAAGACAAGACAGAGCAAGTAAGAGTAACAACAGTTCTAGTAATAGTCATATGCATGTTTTTCTTTGCTAGTACTTATTAACTAATTCTTTCCTGCTCCTGGTTAAATATTCTGTAATGGTGGTAAGTAAAGCAGATTGTTTTTACAAAAGAAGAATGAGGAGTTGCCAACTGTACACAGAATGGCTTTTAGCAAAAGCATTTGTATTCTGTCCGTGATTTGGTCTGAGTTCACGGGTATCATTTGGCATGCATTTGTTTCAGAAATGGTGCAAGAGTAAAACCACCAGTAAGCAGTGGTGGTTTCCCATAGCAGACTTTCTACGAGAGGAAATATACTAATGACATCGTGTCTATTTATCATTAAATTTAAAAAGGCACCCTGTTCTTTTTGTAGATTGCATGATACTTCACTTGAGAGCATTGGAATACCTAGGGCATAGGGCTAAGATTTGGTGCAAAGCATCTATCTAAAATTTAAAACCTGGAAAAACTCCTTTGGGCCATGTCTGCATTAAGATAAATTACAAAATATTGTGAGAATATAGGATGCTTTTAAGAAGATCTTCCTTCTTTCTTGTGATGTGAGTAATATATCTGTTTATGCCTGACAAAGAGTTAACAAATGCAGCTAACATTTTTGGAACTTACCTAAATACTATTTATGTTGAGGAATAGGAATATGCTATATGGATGCAACAGACAAAAAGACAAGTGACCCACGGCTATCTCCTTAATGAAGTAGTGTTTTCCTCTTCCATTTTTATTGTGCTGATGCTATTTAGAACTTCCTTTTCCACTTAAAAGCCAGAAGTTAAAACTTTGGGAGAGCATATCAAGAACATGTGGTACCTTAAACTATGATCCTTACCAACCTCATTTTATCTCCCTCAATTTTTAGACCCCATCGTGTCTGCCCTTTTCAGAGCCAGGATCTATTAATGATAATTACTTCGAGTACAATCCTCATTCTGTGATACCATCACATCATTGTGAGGAAGATTGTGATCTTATCCCAGCCCACTCTGTTTAGCTCTGACACTCCTTCTATTATAGCAGGCCCTTGATAAGATCATGGTTGTTAGGATCAAGCATTAGTTGGAATCAATATTTGAAAATGTGTCTGTTTTTGCTTAATGGCAAAGTTAGTGTGCGATGTGTGGGCTGATGTGGGAGCATCTGTTGCGGGAGGTTGTGCAACTTCATCTGCTCAAGGCTTCTTCCTAAGGATTTACATTAAGAAGGAAATACAGGATCAGGTTCTGGAAAGCATAACTGTATGAATCTAGCTACCTGTAAACATGAAGTTTCAGATGGGCATCCTACCCATTGAAAGAAAACCATGGTTTTCAAGTAAAAGACCATCTTCATAGTTTCTAGTTCTTCATTACCAACATATAAACAATTCAATAGTTTGTAATCTAGGGCAATTTTATCTCCCAAGGAATATTTCACAATGTCTGGAAACAACTTGTTTTTCACACCTGTGGCAAGAGAGACTAGAGAGAGGGACAGAAGATAATAAGTAATGTTATTAGCATTGGAGGTTAGAATGACTAGTGAATGTCCCAAGGCAGCTTGGTACACTGAGAACAGTCTGAACCAATATGCCAATGGTGCCAATGTTGAAAATCCTTATATAATACATACTATGGATACAGCAAAAACACTGAGGTTGCTGGTGCAATGGCTTTCAATATTTTGTGTGCCTTTCTATGTTTCCAGAGCTACAAATACTATAGCTGAAGAGTTGTCCTTTCTCCCTGGTTAACCAACATCTGCCAAACTTAATTTATGGCATTCCGGCAGGCATAATGCTTGCAGAGATCTGGATGGTGTGCTTCAAATTTGTGCTGAATCAATCATCAGGTAGGAAAACTAAAATGAGAAACCATTGATGTGAAACCTCTGACCTAAATAAATCCCAAGTTCTCTATTTTCATGGGGGAACTTAACTTCCAGTCTGTTTCTGACACTTCCCCAACTTCTCCAGCCTCATGAGATATGCTTATTATTTCATCATATATTTGGTTACATCTGTCACTTGCTTAGATCCCCAGCCTTCAATGCTTCGGTGGAAATGCAGAAAGATCCTCCAAGGGTATAAAGCTGTAAGAAAAGATTGTTTTCTGTTACTAAAATAGCTTTAAGAAGCTAGCAAAAGAAACATGTTTTAAAGTTATTTTCAAATTGGGTAAAATAGCATGATTTGCTTTTCTTTCCGTTTTCTTTAGTAAAGGGGTATACTTTTTTTTCAAGAGCCTAAGTTGAGGTTTAATCTCTCTCTCTCTCTCTCTCTCTCTCTCTCTCTCTCTCTCTCTCTCTCTCTCTCGTCTGTCTTATAATTGTAGAAGGGCAATCCTTTCAAATATCGAGAAATTCTAAATTATTCTTCTATTTCGGTGAATACTCTAAATAAAAACCTAAAATACCCCAGTTAAAATTTCTTTAAAATTAACTTGGGAAGTATAGTATTAACATTTTAAACTTTATTGTTTTCTAAATGCTCTAAAATTATCTCTAACATTATATTTTATCTCAGGTGTTTTAGCAAAAGTTAAAAAAAAACATGTTTCAAAAAGTATATTTCTTCTTCCTCACAAATCTGGGTTTTGACTGGCCGAGGAAAATGTGACTTGGAAATTCAGTCTTTTGTAACTTGGAAATTCAGTCTTTTGTATAATTTTGTAATGCCAAAATCACCATGATTTGAAAGAGCTATGCAAACCCATTTCTCCTACCCCTCTAGTTCATACTACATCACAGTACAACAAGATGTTTCTTCTTGCAGAATAAGACATGACTTCAAGTGTTTGTGTTTGATATATTAACAACAGAAAATTAAGGAATTTTACAAAAATTCCAACTTGGCAAATAGTAGTAACTCTTATCATCCGAGACCTCTCCAATAGAGACTTAAAGAAACCGGTCTGGACAATGTCTTGAAAAACACCCATATCTGACAGCGTCTGTATCTCACCCCGATTAGGGATGATCAGTTAAATACAAAGACCACTTGAGATTATTGAGCTCTGATTTGGACTCTATGTTTCTGTCTTTCAAGGTGGGGCAGTGTTTATGATAAGGGACACATGTCTCTAAAAACGCTGGGGACTGCTCTCTTTGTCCTTAACTTCAAGTTGAAGCAAATGGCCCCTTTTGGAAAGGAAAAGCATCATTAAGTAAACAGTATCGCCCATAATTTCCACTGGGAATCACTGTGAGTTGATCCAGAAAGACAGCACTTAACTCTGCAAAACCCTCCTAAATGACCAACTGGTTCGTATCAGTGGCCCTATAATCTGAAATATAATTTACTTTTGTATTTCTTTAAATTACAAACTAAGCACTATAAACACAATGTTTCGCAAAACAAGAAACACAAAACAGCTATAGTGAATAATAGTGTGGGAAGTTTGTTGAGACCCTACACGCCTCTATCTAGATGTCACTGGCATTCCCCTGATAGTGCCAAATGACCACGTCTAAAGACATGGTTATATAGTCCTGGGGGAGCAAACTGCATGATTTGAGAATGACCACAAAGAATATTACTGAATTATAAGATGGAGAATATTGGTTGTAAAAATAGAATTTAAATGCATGTACTTTGTTGTTTTAGCTTCTACTTTTTAAATTTGGTTGTTAGACTTCTAGACTTCGATACAATAAATGCAGTTAAACAAAATTGAAATGGAATGTTGGCTAAATTTTAAAAATAAAATCTTGAAAATATATAAGCCAGAAAAATTGGATTAAACTATATTATATATTATTGGTTCTGAGGATTAATCTGCTTATATGCATAGGGAAGAGACTTGCTTATTTACCAGATAGCCAGCTCAGTGCCTGTTGGGGTAAAATTTATAATTGCCAAGTGATACACTGTAAGGATAAGAAAGTGGATTTTTTATGATAAATGTAGAAGAAAATGAGTACAGATGATGTATAAATTAGTTTTATGATTTCAGTAATTTTTTCCACAATGGCTTTCAAAGTGAATGTTTTATATAACCATCACATTAAAATAAAAGGTTTTCTGAAATATCTCCCTACTCCATTTGAAAGTGCTTCATTACACAAGGCACCTAGGCTGACTGTAGGGGCCTTTCCCAGCCTTGTTTTTAGGGTTGCTGGAGGAGCAGTGATTTGGGTTGGACTTCAATCTCAGTGGAAGTGATGATGCTAGAATCAAACTTTCAATCTTTTCTAAATGCCTTTCTTATTGGCAGCTTGAATGGCCTACTTTATTCTTTCACGGTAGGGCCTTCCATTAGGTATTTGTTTTGTTGACATGTGAATGCTCTTTTGTCAAAGATTAACCACACTGCCTCCACACAGGCAGGATGGCTTTTAAGATAGTCTTTTACTAAATTCCTAGAGTGAGGATGTATGTCAGGCCAGTCGGGGGGCAAGTTTAGGGGACAGCTGCTGATGAGTGAGCTGCTCCATCCTCACTGACCTGTTGAGAAGATGCTCACAGACAGAAGCAGAAGAGAGCCTGGTCTATACACACACAGTTGAATATGATTGAAGGATATTTAATCTCATTGTGTTATAAAACATTTAGGCGATCAAAATGTTTCACAACAGTTAACTTGAACCGTCAACTGAAGGGTGAAAGTCTAATGACAACAAGGAAACCTTTCAGTAGTTTTTAGAATCTGAACTCAGCAGAGGGCATTCTACTCTTGTGTTTGGCTCCATTTCTTAATTTACAATCAACATCTCTATATATTTACAATCTATATATATTTACAATAATATATAAAACGCATCTATATATAAAATATATAAAAATCTGTATATATATTTACAATCAATATCTATATAGGAAACTTTTATTGCACTGAAGTGTAATACTTCAAGTTGGCTCATGGTTTGAGTGACTGTTATAATTGTTATGTTAATAAATGAAGGTATCCAATTTTTTTTGGCATTTACCTAGACTTTAAATCCCTTTAACAATGATTTTCTTACATTTCAGCAAAGATGTTATCATGACTCTATCCGTGTCTTATAGGTGTATTTTACCTGTATTCAGGAAAAATTAACCTTTACTATTAAAACTGCTTTGCTAGAATTACACAAGCCCTAAGATAAAAGAATATGAAGGGTTGGTTTAAGGTACAAAATTAATTTAGTAGAGGCAGAATATCTAGGAATCAATTACAATATCATTATAATACACAATCTTTTCACTCCAAAACACAATTTCCAAAGCACTCTCTTAACTTTCTCCTCTTGTTCCATTCTTTATACTTGTTTTCTTTCATGACATTTCTGCTTGTATATGTCTGCTGATCCATCTTTTTATGTTGTTTTGGTCTTTTTTATAATTTATTTGTTTCTTGTTACTTTTAAATCATTTGACCAATTTATACATAAAACTATACCATGGATTTTAGTTATTCTCACCCCCAGTGTCCCTCTCTGCTGTGGGATAATGCTCTCGTACACTGTAAAGATGTCATTCATATTGATTTAATAAAACACTGAGTGGCCAGTAGCCTTGCAGGAAATATAGGTGGGGCATCCAGACTAAAAGAATTCTGGAAAGAGGAAAGGTAGAGACGTAGTCACCAGCCAGATGCAGAGGAAGCAAGATGAGAATGCCTCGCTGAGAAAAGATACCAAGCCAGGAGACTAAACATGGACAAGAATTTTGGGTTAATTTAAGATGTAAGAAATAGTTAATTATAACCCTGAGCTAATAGGCCAAACAGTTTATAATTAATATAAGTTTCTGTGTGTTTCTTTGGGACTGAGAGGCTGTGGGACCAGGCAGGACAGAAACTTCCATTTACACATCTCTCATTTCCCTTTCTCATGAAAACCCTTCTTCCCAGAAAATATCTCGACACTTTCCTGTCTTTTTTTTTATCATCTGGCCCATTCACTAAATTTAATAATTCGAGGGGGCAGAAATTAAGTGAGAGACATAAGATGTTTGCTAGATATAACATAGACATTGGCTAGCTGTGGCTGTCTGCACAAGATACGAACACAATTAAGTCTTTCAAGATAAAGGTGATGCTAGGGACTGTTGGCAGTTTAGAGTTGGTGAAGGAGGGGCTCACCACTGCTTTCAGTGGTGTAGCCTCTGGTAAGTTGCTCTTGCTCCAGTAAATAGCCCTCCGTGTACCTGCCCATCTCTCTTTTCTGAATTCGGTATAGAGTAGCTTTCTCCTGCTTACTTCTTTATTATACTTTCATCTGTGTTTTGCTGAGCTAGAATGACATTCAGTTCTACTGGAGAACTATCCTTAATGATGTTAGTGAAGGTCTACTTTTGTCCCTGGAGAGTCATATTTTCATTCCATTTCCATTTATACTACCTAGATGTAGAGAAGCAAAGAATCTTGAAGCTAAGAACCTCCAAATAATCCCTTCCAGCCCTATACAATTTTTGTTTTTTTTTAAATTCTATTATCTATAGAAAACTTGGAAGGGATAATAATAATGATATTCAGAGTATAAGTATCATTTAGTATACAACCTATAAACAAACTCCAGGCTTAATTTCTATTTTAAGGCACACATGCATTATATATGATAAGCTTATTTAATCTTAATATGGTATGTTGGTTTACTTACAACCACTATACGTGGTTTGGAGGGCACAAGTATAGGCAATGATGTTCAATTGGAGATTTCATTTGGAGATAAGTCTTCTCTAGAAAAATTTCAAAGACTCAGTCCTAGAAATGCCTGGTTGATATGGTAGATTAGAACACTGCCATAGGAATTTCATATAACCATCTGAGAAAATGTGTGTGAGCCCATATAGACACACAAATACACCCTCACAACTAATGGCAGTACAGTCTGCGACATATTAGTACACACTTGTTCTCAGGACTCCATAAAGCTGCTTATTAGAAACAAGCAACTCCAAGCTGAAAGAGCACATGCATGGTGTTGGTGGAGTGTTGGTAGCTAAGTACCTAGCCTGGAAACAGAGTAAGGTGGGATTAGGGGATAAAGCAAGATTACTGTAAGGATTCAGCAGTTGTGTGCAGATAGGTTAAGGGGCTAAGAGCCACAGCTGTTCTTTCACAGGGCTTTGGTTTCCAGACTTAGCTCTGACAAGAGCATGAAGCCTTCACTGAATAGCCTGAAACAGAGGCGTAAATATAGAGTAGGAGTGAGCGTATCGATTTTGTTTATTCACTCTGTATAGATCACAAATTGGGTTGTAACTAATACATTTTATGTATTCATGAAATAAAAAATATAGAACATTTTTGAAACTAATAAAATCATCTTTTAATTAATTATTTGATAGAAATAAAAGTATACCAACATAAAAACAATGACATGTAATATTTTAAAAATAGTGTTGCTTTATAAATTGAATTACTTAAGCACATATACCTATGATACCCTTCATTAAAAAACTATATTATTGAAAATAAGTCTACTTTTTAAATATATAAAACTTCATTCCTATAGCAATTGAAATTGCATAGTTAATATTACAAACATACCTTTTAAACAAGATGTTTGGAGAAGATTAATACTTTGAATCATTAAAGCTATATTAAAATTTCCACATGAGTACAGTTTTATACCAGTATGTCAGAAATGTTCTAGATGCTAAATTATCATATTATATGTCTTATTTAAAGGTTTTTAATATATATATATTCTGAAACATGTATGAGATATATATAATATATATTAAGTATATATTAAGTGATATATATCACTTTGCTTCAGAAATGATGTTAACGAATCTGAAAGTTTATGGTAAAATACAGCTCACAATGGCAAGTGGAAAGAAAATGTATGAAGCTGTGCATGGAATCTGCAGTAATGGTGTCATTTGTTAGATTGCCACCAACATATGAGTCTTGTTATTACACTCCTCCAACACCTGTATCAGCATGACATCAACCATCTCCCAATCCACAAAATTAATAACAAAGAAATGGTGAATTGGGTATCCCGAGTTCCCAGCAGAGACATATTGTAGTATCAACCATAAAAGGAAGAAAATTGAACAGAAAAAAAATGAAGAGATAAATAAGAGACGGTTTGCTAATATGTAAAGGAAGAGCCTGATCAGCATGTCTCCTGTTCTCCAAACATAGGCTGCTTAGCTTCCACATTTTCATCCCATCACATGAAGGTATTGCTTGCTAAGTTAGTGCAACCTCTGCCCCAGCCCCCTTGGAACTGAGAGCTAAATTCCATTTCAAAGGGCTGGTGTGGTCACAGGAAACCTGCAACAAGAGTTTGGTATCATTTGGGTAGAAAACTCAAAACAAAAAATACCATAAAGTCAAGAGAATACTTTGCTCTCGGTGATTGCCTGGGTGGCTTTAGTGCCCCTACCCCATGTTTCACTGTTTTAGAAGGATTATCCAAGATGTAAGTAAATAAATATCATCGTGGAAAGTGACAGGGCTTTCCTATTTGTCATTCCAACTGTTGAAGGACAGCCAAATGGACAGACCATCCTTAAAACCTCAACATCCTTCTCATTGGTACAATTTTATTTGATCTGAAATACATTTCCCCAGTTTAAAAACATTAAAATGGAGCCATGGCAGCACACCCTGTATCAAAGAGAAAATTCCAAGGAGAAATAGACTCTGGGTATATGTCAGATGTTTCTCATATACTTTCTTTTTTTCGACACACAAACCCATACACACACACATACATTAATATATATAATATATGCAGATATTGATGGAATTCTGTGAGTTGAAAGAGGAGGAAGATGTCTTGAAGGATCCATATCTCTGCCACCAGATTTGTGCTATTATCGCTGAAATGTGGCCTTCAGTCTTGAAACAGTTAAAAGAGTTCTACGGCCACAAAAGAAGAGATGTCTTCAGAATTATCTCCTGCCTCACATTTGCTCTTAGGCAAGCAGTTTAAAAAAGCCCAGTGATTGAGCCAGTGATCCAATTTGAAATGCAGAAATGATTAGAGCTGCTTGCCTCATTTCATATCGAAATTCTCTGATTTATGACAGGGCTGCAGCCAAGATCTATCTCCAAAGGGAATTAGTGTGCGAGTTTGCATATTTTTGTTATTTAGGTTTCTGATAGCAGCTGCTAGCTAGAAATACTGAACTGAGAGGTGGTGGGGCAAGGATTTTTCAACCACTGGAGCAAAGGAAAGATAAGAGCTTTCTGTTTAGGACATAGAGACCCCTTGACCGGCATATGTCTTTTTGACATATGCTTGTTATATGTGTGTGTGTATTTAAGAACTTGGTAATGATGTCGATGTGACTCTATGTGTATACATAAATTATGGTATTCAAGCAGCTCAGGAATGTACTGTAATAGTTAAATTTTAGTAATGGAGAAAAGAATTACCCAAATTCTGTCTCCATGTTTTAACTAGTGGAATTTTAATGAGGCATAATACTTCAATCATGCAACTGACCTGTGGGGCAGAGTATAGAACATATAATGAAACAGAAATAGAATTCTGAAAAAAAAATTATTACCTTATCTGGAATTTACATGAAGTGTTAACAGGAAATTATGCAGCAGTTATAAATGAAAAATATGGGATTTAATGTAGTTATTAATAAAGATTTGTTACATACATGATCCCCGTGTCCCAAATCTGCTGTCCACAGCTGTCCCCAATTTCTAATGTTTCTGTCCTCAGATGCCTCATTTGGAGTCATCTTATTGCCACACAAGCTAATGCCAGTTTCTCTTCAGCGAGTATTCTATTCCAAGGGGAGGGGTGAGTAAAAAGGAAGTAACTGACTATAGACTTTAAATTGACTGCATTAATACACACACACACACACAACACACAAACACACAATTTTGTTGGTTGAGCCAGTGTTTTCTCTGATTTGTAAACCTTAATCACAATTGCCAAAAACCCTGGTGTTTCAAGGAAGAAAGAAAGAAAGAAAGAAAGAAAGGAAGGAAGGAAGGAAGGAAGGAAGGAAGGAAGGAAGGAAGGAAGGAAGGAAGGAAGGAATAAAGAAAGAGAGGGAAACTGAACGACTAACCACTGCCTGTCTACATTAGTATGGCAAAGAGCAAGGAAATCACCATTGTGAGGGAGTTTATTACTTAGCTGCTCTCAGCTCCGTATGGAGTCGTTATGGCCTGGAGTCTCAACAGTGCTCCTCGGATGACCTTACCATACTGCAGCAGGGCTCTTAGGTATTGAAAGTGCTCTCGTATTGCACTGAATATTCTCCAGGGACTCCAGGACTATTGTAGTCAAAACTTTAAATTCTGATTCCCTCATTCATTGACAAAGAATGCAGAAAGATCTTTAAAGCCATCTTTAAAATGAAACAGCGGAGTTGCTCCTTCTAGTGAGCCCATCTTTTTCCCCATGCAGTTTCCAGTCTTCCAGTTATGTTGCTTTGTGTCAAAACAATGCTTAAGTCCCGTGGCATAATTACAATGTCCTTTGTAATTATGATCAGTATTGTGCCCTTATTTCAACATTAATTGTTAGAAGACTTTATACCCAAAGAATGAATCAATACATTTTAACCTGATCCAGGTTTTAAAAAAAAATAAGAAGTAATTTTCCTTAGTATTGGATGTCATTAGAGGAATATCTATAATTAAGCATACTTTGAATATTTATTACTTTGAATATGTCATATCTAAGTTGAAGACTTACTCCATATTGTTTAAAAAGTATTATTATTAGAAACTTTAACACAAGTAGCTACATGCTTTAGTATAAAAGGCCTGGTTCAATGTTTTGTTTCCTATTTCCATAACTCTGTGGAGGTGATATGTTTCCATTTACAGACAAGGAAGCTGTATTTTCAGAACCAGTTCATAATGTACTCAACAATTTAAGCTGTAAATTATGGATTTGAAAACAGGTTTGACCTCCAAACCTCTAACTTTATGTTCTCTACTCCCTCTCTGTTGTGCATTTGCTAATGAGTCATCACGCCTGCCACTGGCTCATCAAAAGCTACTCTGAAACCCTATCATGTCCATAAACCCGCCTAAAAGATTTAGGTATGTAAATATAGACACATTATCTAGTGGGTTTCGATGGAGCTGTACACAAGAAATTATCTCTCATAAAATATGTGAAGGAACATTCTCTGGTTACTTCTTCAATAAGAGAATTGTTTTGAGGGAAGACAAGGAAAATTACAGGGTCAATGAGAGGTGAGAATACCAAGTTTAGGAAATGACAAGGATCGATGTAATTTGAAGATGAGAGGTATTTCATACCAGGGTTTGTATATCTCAACATACCAATATATCAGCATTTGTGCTTTCTTATTGGGTATATCCATAGGGAATAGTGACTTTTAGCGAGATCTAGTCTTTTGTTTGTATAAGCTTTTGATCTAGGGAAGAAGTGTCCTACCTGTCTAGCTTGGGTCATCGAGGAGGTAAGGAAGGACCCCATGGGTTCATACTGCAACATGATCATGGTGGTTGGTATTTTTGCCAGCTTGATTGAATTTAGAAGCATCGTAGAACCACATTTTCTTGAAGATGTACACAGAGGTTTACCTACAAAGGCCCACTTCTTGGGAGCTTCTGCAAGAGAAGGTGTTCACAGAGAATTAATGGAGGGAAAGACTCACTTGGAATGTGGGTGGCACTAACATTTGTAGTGGGACATTTCGTGAATACAGGAAAGAATTGTGGCATGAACTGAAGACAAGGATGTATCTCTTTCTGCTTCCTGACTTTGTAAACAATATCGCCAGAGCCCCTCTCGGCATGCTGCTCTGCTCTCCCACGGTGGACTCTATCCCATAAAACCAAGAGCCAAAATAAGCCCTTCCTCTCTCAGCCTGCTTCTGTTTAGTTACCGAAAGGAAAAATGATTAGTAGTAGGGTTTTGGTGGAAGGACTATGCCCAAAGACTTGAGAGCTGTATTAAAAAGCAGTTTGGCCGGATAATGGCCAGCAATCAACAGCAATTATCTGCCCAGCTAAGTATGAGAAGGAAAGGGGCGTTTTTGTGGTTGTTTGTGGGGGGATTTTTGTTTTGTTTTTTTTTCATAATTTTGCTTTTTGTTTGTTACTAGATTTTCCTCCTCAACTTCATAGTTCAGATATTTGGTTCATAGGTTATCAAGAATAATGGTTCATTTTAAAATATCCTGACTGATGGAGAAGGAAAATCTCAGCTGAGAATGGGAAGCACCTGGATATGACGTTAAGCAAGGGAAACACAATCGCTATCCATGTAGTCCTAAAAATAATTTTTATTTCAAAATTGAAGCTATTGACTTAGTACTTTAAGTTGTGTTTTTGTGTTGTTATTGTTTTTGCTGTTTGTTTTGTTTTGAGATTATATTTCCTTGTGTAGCATAAGCTGGTCTTGAACTCATAATTCTCCAGCCTTGTACTCCAGTTTATGGGCTTATAAGTATGTACCATTACACCGCTAATGAATTGATTGGGTTGGTGGTACAGACCTATAATCACAGCTACTGCAGAGACTGAAACCAGGAGATGGCTGAAGATAGCCTGGGCTATGTGCTGAGTGAATGGTCAACTGGGGCGACTTAGTGAATGGCTGTCTCAAAGATGAAGCCAAAGAGCACTGGGGATTAACATTGTGTTTAGCACAGAGCGCTTGCCCAGAATGTGTGATGCCCTGAGGACAACCCCCAATACCGTACACAGATATACATACACAGAAACACACATTTACAGTCACACACACACACACACACACACACACACACACACACACATCAAGTTCTACTACAAAGCATCACTGCCGTGTACAAGGGGCTATTCACGTGTTTCATGCTTGCCTACTAATTTTTCCGTTTCCAGTGAGAGCATGGGAGACAGACATGATCTAGCATCTGTGAGTGGTGCTTATTAACATGGGCTGAACAACTGGCGAAAGTGAGTGTCGGACTTTATTGTATACCTCGTTTTATTCCCTACCATCACGAAACAGAATCCCTTGGAGTGGTAGGAACAGACAGGGCCAGTTTTAAAGGCTGTTTGATTTTTTGTGCTTATTTTCAATCATCTTTAAAATGCCCATAATTTTGGTCAAAGAAATGTTAAACCCGGAAACAAGTCCATCTATCTAAAATTAAGACTATGAGGTCGGTGTGTTCTGAGTATCTGAAAGTTAGAAGATGGCGTGTGTGTTTTAATGAGGAGAGAGTTGGCCTGAGCCTTAACCTGTGACTGACTGCCGCAGACAGGCCTGAGCATCTCCTTCTCATGAAAAGAAAGCACAATCGTTTCTTGCCAAGAAAGGCTAGTGATTGAACAGTGAGGAGAATGATTTTATTTTCTTACATTTTGAGTTGTTACCATTTCCTTCTCTTGTTTTTCATCTTATTCAATGCAGACAAATATTATTATAATAATGATCCTATCAGCCTACGTTAATTTAGTAATAAAAGGATCATATAACATATATTTTAAATTTTCTTTTCCTAAGTTAGTAAGAAAATCTCTATGCTGTGCAGCTTGCCTTAAGTGATTTCCTATTTAAATTTCCCGTGAATAGTGTCATTCTTTTGGGAATGATAGCAAATCTAATTCCTAATAGCATGCTGAACTATAACTGCATTATATAAGACTATTAATGGGGATAAATATTAAATCTCAATAGATAGTGCAGGTGTGAGACATCAGCTGAGAACTCAAAAGGATTCAATGCTACAAGGAATCATCCTTTAGATTTCTTTCCAGCCCTGTTGTTCTACCGCATAAAAGCATAAAACTTACTTTAGTGCCTCTCTGGACTGTTAGGACATCTGCGGTTCTTGGTGGGGAGGGGAGTTCTGTCCCCACCCCAAACTCACTCTCTCTCTCTCTCTCTCTCTCTCTCCTTTTCTCTTCTCTTCTCTTTTTGTCAGAAAGAGCTGTGTTATTTTGCAACTTTTGCCCAGAATGCCTTGCAGGGAGTAAGCTGTGTTCTTCTAGCATTCTGACTAATTAACTCCCAGGAGACCTGCCCCTTACACCCAGCATGTTCTATCTGGTCCAGCAGCAAGAAGGACCGCCTTTGGGAAGGTCACTACCTGATTATCATGTAAATAAAAAAGAGACTGGCAAGAAACCCCACAAAGTTTTGTAAGAGAAATCTGATCTGAATTATGTCTTTAACATTTTTAACTTTTGATCTGTGCCACCCAGAACATTCGGGACTGAGAATATTCACTTGGCAAATTGTCCCTAGTGTCTCTCAGCTTCGCTGTGTCACATTACACCAGCAATGATTCGATCTATTCTGATACCTAGATGATTTTTAACGGTTGCTTTTGGAAAAGCCATCTATTCTGCCTTTCACTCCCCTTCAAAAACTAAAATAATTCAACATGGGTTCATAAAGCCATCCTCCAGTGCCCAGATTCTCTTATTAAAACAGCTCTAGTTGCATCTCCCAAATGCTGCTTATTTAAAAATCTCTTCCCCCACCCCCTGCTTTACAGTTCCCTTATTCAAAAAAGGAGTTTTAGTTTCTCAGGACTGGCCAAGAAAGATAATGAAGTCCTTTTAGAAACTCTTTATGTGTAAAACCCTAGAAAAAACTCGAGAGCCTTTTTCCTTCTATCCTTCTATCAACCAATTACTACACACACACACACACACACACACACACACACACACACACACACAGAGAGAGAGAGAGAGAGAGAGAGAGAGAGAGAGAGAGAGAGAGAGAGACAGAGAGAGAGACAGAGAGACAGAGATCAGCTAAGGCATCCTCCACAGACAGTTTCTGGAACTCTGTTGCCGATTCAGGCTTTACATGACTAACAGGAGAAACACGCATGTAGTCCAATCTTCCGCTAATTGATGAATTGGATCCGCTCTAAAATCAGGGTCTAATCACACCGACATGGGTAGGGAGCACAGCAACTATAATCGAACTCACAAATCCAAAGTGTGAATCTGCTGAAAGTCTAGAATACTCTTTGGAAAGCTGCTTGGAAATTGAACCGAAGATACAATAACAAATAAGAAAGATCACATGACTTCCCTGAAACACCACGGTCTCAAGTTGTCTTGCTTTAGGATTCCCTGTCCTGTTTGATCCTTGTCCTTTTATGACTCATTATCCACACCTAAAGGATCCAAACAAGTAGCACATTGGTCCTGGCTGAGTGATTGCTTGCGTTAACAACTGTTGTATAGTGTGCCTGCCGTTTTCCTAGGGAAAACATGAAACCGCCTGTCTGCTTCTCAGTTTTTCTTTTTTCTTTCTTTCTTTTATTTTTTTTTTTTTAAAAAGGGCAGTGGCATTCCCTAAGGGTTGTGAGTGAAGTTCATCCCATTGAACTGGTCAGCAAGATATCATTAGCTCCTTGTGTACATGAAATCCAGGGGTTAGAGCGCCAAGCGTCACACGCCAGTTTCTTTACCTCCTTGAGCTGATCAGAGGATCAGGGTATCAAGGAAGGATTAGCACTGACTTGGGATTTGTGTGATTGGTTAATTTATTGCGGCGATGGCAAGCCTTTCATCTATGGCAACATTTAATCAGGGCGGCCGTGCAGGCTATTACCCGTTAGCTCCTTTCTCAAGTCAGCCAGGGCTGCACCATCAGCCCTATCACAGCTCCTCTGAAATTTCCAAATTATCTGGAACAGGCTTTAGCCTCGCAGTAATAAAAATTAGAAGAGATTCCTGATAGCATGGGTGGAAAAGACTTTCACTTGCACAGGGCAAATTATAAATAGTATGAACTTGCACTTTAAAAAAAAAATTCTCCACCTCTTAAGAGATGTGCGGGACTTATCACCCCCGCTCTGATCCAAATCCTCATGGTTGAAAATTTATATTAGATTTTATCAGAGAGGCCTAAGTCTAGAAAAATCAATGAAGGTTATCTTTTATGTTGCAGGAACTTGTGGAAATATTGATTTTCATTTTATAGTGAATTTGGAGCATGAGTTGGTAATCACTGCTGAGCCGGCCACAGTGTTTGCCTAGTGTATCTTTTACTGACTTTTGCTCAAGTATTTAAGATAGTATATTCCTGCTGATTTCAGGCTGTGGAAGGAGGACAGATGCTCCCGAAACACAAAGTCACACCCCATCCCAAATCTATTGGACGCTTTCTGTTGGCAGCAATGAGTTCAGTGGTGTGAGATTGTCTGCGTTCTCCAGGTGACAGAGTTTTAGGACGAGAGAACCCTTGACAGTCTTGCAAGATTCATTTCTTCCTTATTCCTTTGACATTTATAAATCAAGAAAAAGAAAAGTTTACAAATGCAAACTGCACTCCTAAGAGGATGTTATGATCTTCTCCTGGAAAAAAAAAGAGAGGAAATTTGTTTTCTTTCCAACTAAAAATTACTTTGTGGCCTCTGACAAGTATTGGAGAAAAAAAAAATCCCCCTTTGCCTTCTTTTTAATGCTTTTGTTCTCTCAGATTTGTTAATTCATTTTTATTTTATGTTTTTTAAATGCTAAGTTTACAGTAAATTTTATAGGAAATTGATTGTTCTGTAACGTAAATAACAGAATATTAATGGAAGTTCAACTTCTGTTAGGGCACGATTACTTATTTCCTCTTTTTCAAATGTTTCAAGCCTTATATGTCACGTACTGCTATTTAGGTAAAATGTATCATGTTACTTTAACTTATTAATAACATGTATATACAATTTTTAATAGTATATTCTCAAAAATGCCGGTTGCTTACTGTTTTGAACTTTGAGATGATCAGTTACAGTGTTTTTTCTTTTCAGAGTCTTTGCAAAGCCTTTCATTGTCCACCGACCCTTCTAAGTGAGAGAGTAAATTTAGTTGTATATTATGCTTTATTTAGTGTGTGCTAAAGACTTGATCAGCATGCAGCATTTGCTTCTCTCAGTCCAGCGGCATTCAATGGCACACACCCCTGGGTTCTGTGGGTGAGCCATCTTTCTCCGGCCTCTCTCACTTGCAGTCATTTCTCCAAACTTACACTTGGCCGTCAGCGAGGAATCATTTCTCACAATCGTCACCTGAAGCCATGCTCCATACTGCAAGGCTCTGGGGAATAGCCAGCAGTCTTTTTATTCCTTTGAACATACCCAAAAGATGTCTAAGCCAAAGGAATTAACAAGATAACAGACGAAAACACTGAGCCCAGTAGCTGGCACATGGCGGGGCCCACAGATGGCAGCTCCCGGTGCCATTACTGCCCAGGAAAGTCTATAAGAGGACTCCAGAGAATTAATCACCTGTTTCCTGGCCTTGTCCTCTAATTAACTGGTTTTGGACATGTCTATTTATGGCCAAGCCTAGGTATAATGGGAATGATATCCTTTAGTTTCTCCTTACTTTGTTCTACAAGCCTTACTTTTTCTTTGTCCTATATTCTTACACTCCCAGTCTTCCTTCCTTGACATTAAGTGGCAGCCAAATATATCTGAGAGCAGAGGTACTTACATAACCCAGGTTTGGAAGTGGCCATAGATCCCTTCCCTAACATTTTTTTCTTTTTAGATTTCTTGTATACAGGAGAGAGAATATTCAAGCCAACAGGATGTAAATGCACAGAAAGGTCTGAGGAGCTCTAGCAGGTTCCATGGTTGGTGATGGTGCCTGGATTAGAGGCAGGGCCTACTCTAGTTTAGTTTCTAAGAACCCTGGTTAACATCAATGAGCATGAGGCTGGCTGCAACAAGTGTAAATGGAGTTTGGCCAGTTAAAGGGACAGAACTGTTGTCCTGCCTATATTTCTTTTCTGGCTACTGGCCAATCAGTGTTTATTTAAAACATAATTGACAGAATACAGAATTGTTTCTCACTAGGCCTCTGACTTTTGCAAGCTGACTTCATTTTCCTTCCTCTTGATTTAGTATGCTTGACTCAGTAGTTGTGGGGTGCGGATACTTGGGGAAGGGTAGAAAGGGTGCCAATTAAACCTGGAGGAACAAGGGGAAACAGTTCCAAGGATGCAGATGTCTAAGTACACATCCTATGCATCTTCTCTTCTGGGATACAGAATCAATTATTTTGGGTATCTTGTAGTCCTCTTGCAAGAAAATGATTGGTTGGCTTGGTGGTTTCAAACTATAGAAAGGAGGATTTTACTCAGTATAAATGTAGGATATAAAATAAAGTTTATTTTTTTTCCATGTTCCTGAAGGTATTTTAGCCTTGAGCAAATAAAACCCGGTAATGAGAACTGTCATGACTCATGGTCCACAGCAGATAGGAACTGAGAAATGTATCTTAACACAAACTTGATTCTTGTGAATTTAAATCTATTGACTCCATTTCTAATTAATTATTCCACAAATAGTATATATTTTAATATGTTTTATAGAAGTCACCTCAGTAAATGACTTATACATGTGGTTTTAATATGTATATGTATATATATGGACACATTTGTGCATAAATATGTGTTATGTATATGTCAGCCTCCGACAGAGGGTACTTTCTTCTGCCAATTTTTACAAGTCAGTTGGCATTTGCCTACATCTGTCCTAAACATTTTATGTAGACTTTCTTTAAGCTGCATTTTTTCATAAAAAATATTTGATTATGTGATGACAGACATGTTGGTGAAAATATTTGTAAAGCTACAATATTTAGAGGCACCCTTGTCTTCTTCCTATCACTGTTCGCCCAAAGATCAGACTGGATACTTCTCAATTCTATTTACCTTTCATCTCATAGCCTTATTGACAGAGGAATTCATTCTGAAAAGTTTACTGAGAAATCGTTCTCAATCATGTTAGTATAAGGAACAAAGGGAACTTGAGTAGAGGCAGATAATCGCTGTGATCCATTTCATGATTTTTGCATAGTAGAACAGTAAGCATCGTCTATCCATATGGCATCTCATTGCTGCCAAAATTTTTAAAGTGTTAGGCAATAGCAAAGGGATTCCATACCAAAACGTGCCACTGTTCTGGTTGCCTTACATAAAATAAGACTTGGCATTGCCTACTTCACTGTCGTGGTGTATGAATGTGGAATCCACATTTTACAGGGAAACTCAACTGTTTGGTCACCAAGTTAGTAGCATACAGGGTAGTGTCCATCTACAGAACACAGCAACAATTTAGTCTGAAAACAGAGCAAATTTCTACCAAGGCTATTGGTTTATAGAGGTAAATGGATCTGTAAACAAAATTAGCAATGCCCATGATCTGTGGTGAGGAAACATCTTTGAAAAGTGTAATGGTCAAAACAAAAGACAGTTAATGCTTTATTTTTCTACTAGAGGAGCAGCTACCCTTACTAAAGTTTTCACTTAGAGTGTTCTGCTGTAGCATGTGTCTCTGTATAACTTCACCAGCATTCTTGAAAGCCTGGTCATCGCGATCTTTTGTAATACCCAGCTGTACTCTAGTTAACTGTGAAAAAGTCTGTTAAACAGATTTCTCATCAGATAAAAACATAAAATATAATAAAAGTAGGTGAGAATGTGGTTCTCAGCTTGCTTATTTGCAAAGCTGACACAAGCCTCTATTGCCTTAGTCTGCTGTCTTGTCCTCCTGGACCAGTTTCATCAGTTTCCACAGCACATTCCACAGAGCTGGAGGCACTACATGTTTACTTGGCTGAGACTCGAACCTTTGAATATTGGTAAATGACATGACTCGATCTTGAGATTCTGCTCTTCGTTCTAGTCGCTCATTCAAGGCCTTAACTAGCACCAATAGATTCCAGTTCTCCGTTCCAGCTGCAGTCTCTTCTATGAGCTGTTTGATTTCGCAGCATTATAAAGAACTCTGAGCCATGCCGTCTCACGTTTTCCTTCTGTGTCTCCACCATCCTGATAAGCATCAACACTGTTCACACCGCTGTTCACACCCCACGGCTAGAAGTCTGTCCTGATTCCCTTCCCTTGTTGAGTCATGTTACATCCAACGAGACAACAAATTTTGCCTTCAAATCTCATCACCTCCCGTTAACTACTGGAGTTGTTATCCTGGTTCTGGTCACCATTTCTCACTGACAAGCCATTAGCTAATTTCCTGTGGTTCATAGGTCAGATGACTGATCACATGGCAGCCAGAGTGGTATGGTGATAACATGTAACTCACGTTAGCCCCCGAGCACCTGGTGATTCCTGCTCATACACAGAGTAAAACTCAAAGCAGTCTTTACATAGTGGAGAAGATCTGTCAAGTTCTGGATTGTTTTAAGCCCATCTCCAGTCTTTACCCTGCTTCTTCAACTGTGGCCATCTCGTTCACTTTAGAGAGTGTGCTGAATGATCCCACCTTTGGGCATCTGAATAGCTTGCTCACTCTGTCTTTAGTAATGCACCTGCAGATCTCCACCTCCCATTCCCAGGTTTCAATCAGAATCAAACCCAGGTTTCTACTCTGCTGCAGGACCTTCTTCTTATAAACATTATGTAAAGGACAGCTGAGGAGAAATGGCTTAGCCTGTGAGGTGCTTGTCATGTAAGCTAGAGGACTGGAATTTGGATCCCCAGTACCCACATAAAACTCAATACATCAGCTTGCACTTACAATTCTAATGCTGGTGACGTGGACAGAGAGGGATCCCAGGAGCTTGCAAGCTAATAATTTGGAATGAATGAGCTCCAGGTTGTGTGAGAGATCCTGTCCTGAAAACAGGTAAATAAATGAATCAAGTGGGGAGTGACAGAGTGAGACATCCAACATTTGCTCTCAATATGTATGTGAATACATACAAAATATACCGTGACTTCACGCATGCACAAACATGCATGTGTGCACATTTTTGCCTCTGTATATCTTTTCCTATATAAAATCATGTCATATTTAGTGTCCATGTTTTGTTTTTTCCCTCACTATGGCAACAGCTTTACAAGGACAAGATTCTTGTGTTTCACTAGCATTTCACCAAAACATAAAGTATACACCACAAACACTTGCTGAACGCATGAATGTGGGAAATAACTAAGGGTCATAGTATCATCGTGTCTGTAGAGGTCTATAAATGCTGATTTCCCTGTGTCCCTTATTCCGCAGAAAAGTAGATGGAAGTACATCCTCATGCTACTTCTTTCCTAGTTGTTAACCTTAAACAGTGACATGTTCAGACCCTGTATTTGAGTGTTGCGGTATTAGTTTGAGCCATTATCCTTAAAACAGTGATATGTTCAGACCCTGTATTTGGGTGTTGCAGTGTTACTTTGACCCGGGCTCACCTCTGATTCCACCACTGTCTCACCTGTGGATTCTTCTCAGTATTGACAGCTTCTAGAATTTGAGAACCAAGAAACGGAGTTCAACCCAAGCTTGCAAAGAAGGCGACGGGTGCTGGGCACACATCTAATTAGAGCGACTTCTGCTAATACTCAGCTTGTGCTTTGTTTCAGTTTTGCTTATTTTTCAGTAGAAAGGAGGCAAATTCTTGTGTTCACCTGGTGACAATCCCCTCCAAATTATTCAGAGCTATACAGTTCTAGGAATGAGTAAGCCATTCCCTTCATAACCCCACACTAGTGTCTCTTAAAGCTAACGGAGTTTCCCCACCCTTCGAGATTCATATTTTCATATTGTCTTTCCAGTTCTTTATGGATATTCACCCTCTTTTTCCCTTTGGTCAGCTCTTCCAATTTTTTTTTCTATAAATTTATTTTATTGGCTTAATAGCATATTTTAGAGTTCTAAATCCTCTTTCATGAGGTTCTTCTTTCCTCTCATTGATTGATACATGAAATTACACTAAGAAAATCTGAACCTTTTAGCATGAAACTCAGTTTATGGGTGGCAAGTAAGTAAGTAAGGAGTTTTATCTCCTTGACTGACTGATGGCTCCCAGGTGAGGGCGGCAACAGCGGAGGACCCTGAGGTCTCAGAACACCCACTCTCACATCCTACCTGTCATCCTCCGTTAATGGCTTATGTTTAGGTCCATACACATCTGCGAGACAAAACCACTTTTAAGAACTCCTATTCCAATGTCTTCATGGAGACAGGCACTGTAAGAGTTAAATTCAAGTGTCCCGCCACCTATTTGTGGCAGCAGATAGCGTTCCTTGCCATCTTTTAAAGCACAGAACTTTTTGTCAGGTGGCTGGTGCCTCAAAATGAACCACTCGCTCTTCTAATAGCGCAGCCCATGTTTACATTCCTGCGCCTATTTGAGTCTGTAACTAGCTACGATGTTTTTATACCTTAACATTTAAAATGATTATTTAAATGTCATCTTAATTATTTATAGTGAATATATTTTGAATACGTAGTTGATTATATATTTTTATTTTTATTGTCATTTGTGATTGCTGCCTAGTCTATGTCCTTTTGCACTTCTGAACATGTTGAATTTATTACTAATCCTGATAATAGAGACATACTGTGTATGCTGAGCAAGCATGCAATTCTAAGTGGAAATAAGTTGAGCAGCAAATATTCTTGAATTTTCTGTGTGATGCCGTGGGTTAAGAACTCGCGGGTTAGAAGCACTAGATAAACAACAAAATATTTCAAAGAATACTGTTTTGTTTGTTTATTTGAAGGAGCTGAGTTTCAGTTTAGACACATTAAGTCTGACATCAAGAAGAAGGGATGACAATTCATCAAGGAAAGGAGGGGGAGACAGACTGACCATGAGCTGGTGATGCAGCTTTAAGAATCACTTGCTTGCAGTGTTGTTTCTTTGCAACATTCAGTATGAATAACTACAAAACTTAGACAGACAAGTAAACTTGGCTGCCATGCAAGCCGGAACCTGTAGAAGGACCGATAAAGAAAATCACCTTCTCAAAGCTGTCTTCTGACATCCACAACCACACACCAAGACACTTCCAGGAACACACACACACACACACACACACACACTGCAAATAAAGATGATTTTTAATTAAAAAAAATCGAAACCTCTCCAGCATGGAGTACACTGGCACTTCTTCTGAAAGGATAAAAAAAATTAAAGGCCACACCACAAAGACTGCAGCATGTGGAATAATAGTAACCAACCAAAATAGAGTCAGCGCAATACATTCAACCACAGAGCAGGAGGAGAGAAGCAATTATCAGCAATGAATCAACAAGTAGAAAACAGCATAGCACAATTATATTCTGAGAGGACATAAAAGCACGAACTAAGGGAGAGAGGTTAATTGGGAAAATGCTTCCTCAGGGCAATGGAAGCTGTACTAAGTCTGAAGGAAGGAATGGGTTTGAGCTAAAGACAGGGGCAGGGAGGGAAGCCCGGATGAAGGGACTGAATGACCTACCCAGAGAGGAAGAGACAGATGAGGCCTCATTTAAGGAAAAACAAATGGTGTATTTGCCTCTAGTGGAGAAGCTATGTGAAAACCACAAGGACTTCCTCCTAGAGAGGCTTAGCAAGGGTGGAGGGTGGAGGCAGTGGGAGTG
Organism: Microtus pennsylvanicus; assembly: GCF_037038515.1. Taxonomy (NCBI): domain Eukaryota; kingdom Metazoa; phylum Chordata; class Mammalia; order Rodentia; family Cricetidae; genus Microtus; species Microtus pennsylvanicus. The sequence continues at coordinate 59,920,399 of NC_134580.1, read as the reverse complement.
TTAAGGAAGCCTGAACACTAATTGTGCAAAAACGCAGAGATTACTTAGCATGATTTTATTATAGTTGTTTTCTAAATCTAATTATTAATGAATTAGTAGTGAACAGCCTCCCATTGTGAAAATTACGTGGAAGTGTGTGTGCTCCCTCCTGGCTGTTGATCTTCCTTCTTTGTATTCTGCTAAAGCAAGTAGACACCGGCTGATTGATAGTTTATTCTTGGCTAAAATTCTGCATAAGGCTTTGAAATATTATCCTGCCTAGCAAACTTTAACAGTTGCTAATGTCATTCAAAAAGAGTTGAGCAAAATATGTTTGGGAAACATACAGCTCTTACTGTCAAATTATTTCTGAAGAGAAAGGAAAATACCGTGGTATTCTGATATTTATTGAGTAGAAATCCATAAATGTTGTCAGGGATTTTATCAAACTGATGCCGAAAATAAGTGGGAAATCTGTGCCCTCTGTTTTAACGTCTGTTTTGATGTCGGTTTTTACATGAGCCTCCCCACTCGGCTGTCCATATGGGACAGCCACCCGTCACAGCCCTCTCGGCCTCAGATAACATAACCCGAGCTCAACTGCTGTGGAGCAATGCAATTATGAATTTCTTAAGGGGAAAAAGGGAGAGATAAGTTCAGGGAAGTCAGCTACCGTGGTACATGGGTAGTTCTGAGCAGCCAAAGGGTTAATCAGATTTTCATTTTAGATAGTCGCCTGAGTAACAATCAGAGAGCCCAGACTGTATCTTTCCCATTTGTGGAGAATGTTTAGATTTACAGAGTAGCTTAGCTTATTATATACCTGCCTTGATTGATGGATAAGGCTTATGATTAAAAGCAGAATAAGATTCATTTTTATAATATTGCAAAGAAGAGCAAAACCTAGAAAATGGCGTCACTGCTGGTCTGCGGCTCAGGGAAATGGTTGAGTTTGAACCCTGGTGCTACAGGGCTTCCCAAGAAGTAACAGTAGATGGAAATCAACATTTTTGCTTAAACTTTTAGTGAAAATAAGTAGAGTGAACCGGAATTTTATATATAAAACCTGACTTGTAATATTATGAAAAATCAGATATCAATTTCAGTTTTATCTCAAATTAGGCCAAGCTCTCAAAAACCTATAAGCGTATACTGAATATCCAGTGATAGTCATTTTTTTGCTCACAAATGCAAAACTAAATCATGTACAAAAGTAAGTGCTTTCAGAATATCTGAAAGAAGGGCTAGTGTTGCTAAACAGGTTGAAATCCTTCATTTTTACTACTGTTCAAATAGCAAGAAAACAAACTTGACACACTGTTCTGCCCATGGCCCCAAGCCTCACCTGGAGAGGCAGATTCCCTAAGGGCAGAGAGAGGCATCCAGTCTGTTTGCCGGGGTCTGGCCTGTCTGGAGCAGCTGCTGCCAATTACTGACAAGCTTTATGCGGTGAGGCCAGGAGACATGGAGAGCTTTCCTAGTTCAGCGCTTTCAGAAAACATTCTTTGAAGCAGGAAGTCCACAGTTGGTGGGTTCGTTGTGGTTCCAAGTAGTACCCTGCTGACCAGTGAGCCTATCCACGGCTTCTCAAAAGTCAGGGTAGCGGCCTCTGGGGCTACACAGTTCATACAATATTTATAGACAATTTCTGACTCACTTTTGCTTGCTATATTAAAACTACCCTCCACATATCTCCTGTGTCTGATATTTAGCCAAAAGAGCCACTGGACATACTTATGAATAAAATGAACAAGCATACAAAAACTAGGAAGGTGTTAGAGAGTATGTGTTCAGGGTTAGAGAAATGATGAGAAACATTTTGAAAGCAAAAATTAATCTTATAATTAAAGACATGTAAGTAGCAGGGCAGGCCTTCATTCATTAATGCCACTTGAATTCCATTGTTCCTGGAAGCTAATACAGAAATGTGTGTATGTGTGCGTATGCCTTATAGTAAATAGGAGACAAAAGTGGCAGCCAGGTATAAGAGATGATGCTTATAAATCCTAGCGCTCCAGAAAATGAGGCTGGAGGGCTGAGTTCCAGAGCAGTGTGAGCTACATAAAGAAAAACTGTCTCAAAAAACCGAGGAGGGCAGAGCGGAACAAGAGGAGAGAGGAGGGGAGGGGAGGAAAGGAAAGGAAAGGAAAGGGGAGGGGAGGGAAGGGGAGGGGAAGAGAGGAGAGGAGAGGAGAGGAGAGGAGAGGAGAGGAGAGGAGAGGAGAGGAGAGGAGAGGAGAGGAGAGGAGAGGAGAGGAGAGGAGAGGAGAGGAGAGGAGAGGAGGAAGACTGAGCAAACCACCTTGTTTCACAAATACTCTGTAAGATTCCAGAATTATTCTTAAATTAGCTGTCTGTGTTATAGGGGAGTTGAAACACATAAACTCCAGAAATCATGTAGAATAATTGATAATTTGAGGATCTAAAAGTAAGGAATAGAGATGGGGAAATCAGAAGTTAAATCACATCACAATTTTCCTTATGATCAGGAGAATGTGGAAACATTCTTTCTCTAGTCCCTTAACACAAAGCCCTTATTCATGGACACAGGGATTTATGTGTAATTTACAGTAGATTATGAGATTAATAACCGCCTTTTCTTCTAACCTTGGGAGCTGGCCTTTCATGATGTCGGGACTGTGCCAGGTCTTTGCTCACTTTAAATAATATTTTATAAAGAAAGATAATCAGTAGGTTCAAGGTTTTTTAAAGGATTAAAAGCTGAAAGTTGAGGAATACTAGGATAAATAAACTAACATACTCTATTTACTGTATTTCAAATGAGAATTTTGTCACCAGAAAAGATCTCTTTCCTCTGCACATGGTGAAAGTGCATTTATTTTCATACGTGTTATGCTAGATTCTAAATGAAGACATCAAATTGAGAAATAAACACCCATAAATGTTGAAGAGCCTTGAGGGGTCTGCAGCCTATGTTTTGTGAAGTGCTTGGTAAAGAACATGTATTTGAGTTCTAAGTGTGTTTTTTTCAATGAACTTGGAGAGTTCATTTCTAAGTATGACTCATTTCACACTATTTTATTCTGGTTTAAGTAAAGAACATCTTCAATATAGTCATCTAGTAGTGTTGTTATAATGAAGTCATACCAATCAATACTGAAAAATAAAACCAGATTGTTGACAAAAACAGTCCATAAGTATTTGGCTAGTATGTGAAACATGTTTTAATGTCTAATAATATATCTAAACTTGGCTCTTTATTGGACAGTCTGAGAACTTCCTTGTCTCCTTTAATCTTCCTTTCTGCTGAGTCACTATGCAGAGAAACTGTCTAATTGTAACATTTTAGCATGTGAGCCTCGATCTTGTAAAAGGAGACACACAGAGAGAGAGAGAGAGAGAGAGAGAGAGAGAGAGAGAGAGAGAGAGAGAGAGAGAGAGAGATTTCCAAAAGCTACAACAAAATCAAATAAGACCATTCTCATGAAACAAAATAAAGAAAATTTGTTTGTTTTTTTTTTAAGTATCAATTGTGGCTAGGATGTGGCTCACTAGCTGAATACCTGCCCAGCACATATGCAGCTCTGAGTTTAAGCCCCAGCACTACTAAGTTGTGTGTTGTGGGACAAGCCTATAATCTGAACATTCCTGTGGTGGTTATCCTTGAACTATCCACCAAGTGAGGCCAGCCTGGGCTACATGAGACTATATCTCAAAAATTAAAATAAAACAAGCAACCAAAAAACAGTAGTCAAAGGATCATTTTCCCATCTACTAAAGTCATGGAGTAAACTTGGATTATCACCTACTGCTTTGAAATGCCAGCCCACCACCACCATCTCAAAACTCCTTCCTCAACATCCAAATGGATGTTGTAATTAGTTCTCTTAATCCTTCTGTTGAGCTGTTGGTTGGCTAGGGAGTTTTCATTTCCTCAACAAATCATCCACAACCTAAAATTTTCATACATCTTGGAAGTTCCTGCTCTGTTGTGAATTTTACCACCCTTCGCTTTTACCACATATGACTTGCACATGATCTTTTGATGGATTGATTTGCTTATGCTAGCCTTCAGTTTGATTTAAGAGATATAAGGTAGACTAGGAGAGAAGGTAAAGAAAGGTGATTGAAGGTAAGCAATTGAATGGAAGGGAAGAGGAGTCATAGAAAGCATAAAAGATCACTAGGGAAGATGGCTATAAACAATATGAATCATTACTGGAGTAAATAATGAAATAATCACATCAAAAACAAATGGATTCTAACCTCTAACCAAAAATGTAAGGGCTTTAGGTAAAGAAAGAATAAAACTGGATTTTGAGAAAAATAAGAAAACAGTTTTGGAAGAGAACCATGCTGAATGGTTTCTATAGATTTTGCTGGGAGATAGGGCTAGGAAGCAGATGGAACAAGTCCTAGATGTCTGATATGCCTAAATGAGACAAGTATCCTGCCTATCTGACCCCTGTGCATGGACTCTATCCTTGCAGTGGTCATATGTCTCCAGGCTTACCTCTTCACTACAGATCCGGGTACTCAGCTCCAGACTGTGGAAGGAATGAGCCAAACTTGGACACATTCCATGTCCAAGCAATAAAAATAGTACCATGGGAACAGATTAGGGTTTCAGAATCTCAAATCATATTGCTTGAGAAATAGAAGGGAAAGTTGCATCCAAAATAGAAGAAGACATGATTTTTTTTAAGGTGGGAGGGGATTTCAGCTTCCAGCTAGAAGTCTAGCTTTGCCTTGCAAAGTTGAACCGAGCTGGAGACATGGGGTAAGATTTCTGTGACTAAGTCTTTGGAAACTTACAGTTGAAAAAGATGGTCACTGCTAGCCATTAATGATCTGCAGCCTGGCCCTTAGTCCACCTGTTCCAGCACAGATCTTCCATTTATTTCCTACACAATTAACTGCAGGGGCATTCATTATCCTACGAGATAAGTAACAAAGGTGCAACATGTTACTTAATAATTACTCAGGTCTTTCAGCCTAGATCTTCTAAACATGAGCATTCAAAAGCATTTTCAACCCATGTCTTGAAGGATTTGCATGTCTTTGACTTAATTCTTTTTACGGATTTCCTAAAAAGTGTTTTTTTTTAATGCAATAGTAGTTCGTCAATAATTTTCTGAAGTTTTCACATTTCATATAAACTTTCAGGGACCCACCCCTCCTTAAAAATCTCAGTCGTATTTTGTATGATGTCACAGTATCTTGAAAACCGCTGAAGAATTCTAATGCTGTCTCTTTGTTTCCCGATTTTCAGATCATTATGCATACTCTAACGCATAATTAGAATTATGCATTCATGCTGTTACCTGTGCAGGCTTAGTTCGGGAATAGTGTGAAGCAGCTATCTCGGAGCTACAGGCTGTTTCCCATCACTTAGATTCTCATCAGAGCTGTTTGTTGAGTCTTATTGGAACATTGGCTGTCTCTGCGCCAGTCCCAGGGCTGGACTCTTCTTTTTACCACGGAGTTTCCCTCCCTGACCTTTCACCTCCATCTCTTAATCTTTACTTTTAAGACGGGGGGAGAAAGCTACCAGATAGTTTTTTTTAAGTGTTTAGTCTATTCACACTAGTTAAATGAGAGGGATTAAAAAATTCTTCAGTTTATGTATACTCCACGTTTAGCATTCTATATTATAAATGAAGATACCGTCATTTTTCATGGGTAAGACTTAACTATCAACTGGCCTTATCATTGGGTTTACTTTAGCATTGCTTAAATTAGTCTAGTGCAAAATTATCAAACATTCTTCCACATGTTGTTGAACAGTGTGATCTGAGGGGAAAAAAGGGAGTTTCTCTATGTTGTGTCCTTATCAACACTTGGAACATATTCATCCAGTGGCTATCTTGAGGCCGTCCTTTCTGTGGCAGCAAAAGGGTTGTAGTAACAGATTTCGTTGAGAAATATGTCTTCCTCAAATACTGTAAAAGTCTTGGATATTAGAAAAGAGCATTTGACTTAGTCATGAAAATATATGCTTAAGTTTCAGTATTCATCGATATGGGATATTTTACCCACAAATAGTACATACAAACAAGTTCATGTACACACACACACATACACACATGCACACACACACATACACACATGCACACACACACACACACACACACACACACACACACACACACACACACACACACCATTCTGCCCTGTAAACAAAATGGGGCAAAGCAAACTTCTAAATTTTGTTGTTGTTGCCGTATTTTTCTTTCACATAGAATTGGGTTATGTCAGTGTGAATTCGAGATACATTTTCATGATTCTCAAATGTGTAAAAGTCCCATGAAGGAGTCAACAGAAATAGGTGTGGTTTCTAGAGGGATTCCACCTTTGTTCCTACAAAGCAAAGCACTCCTGTGCCATTTATATATAACACCACTCTGTTTATTTAATTTTGTACATGTTGAAGGACACCATGAATTTGTATTTAACATCAAGAAAAGGAGCAAAGTTTGAGAAGGCCTCCTGAACAGCCTGGACCTGTCTGATTGATGAGCTCCTCCCACATAGGCGAAGAAGAGAATCCTAGGGTCAGAAGTAGCCCAAACCGTTGAGGAGCCCTTGTTCCTTCATTCATAATTTGCTCAGACAACTCTCCATCGTGGCTCAGGGAATTCAACCACTTACAGACATTTAGAACGAAGCTCAGGTTTAGTGAAGGCACAGATCCCATAAAAATTGTAGAAATGACATGAAGCAATGACACTTTAGGGAAAAAGTCACAGTCTTCTTAGCAATCGAAGACTGTTCTTTGATTTAGACTTCTTTTATTTTATTGCAAAGGAGTCTTGTAAAGGAGACAAGAAAAACATTAAATAAGTACATCTGATTAAGATAATCACATTTAAGACATTATATGTTAGCATACAATATAACACAAAATCACATATTCAAAATAGTCTTACTACATAAAGAACTCTTGAGTTAGAGTTCAAAGTGGAGAATTAGCAGAATTAGGAATGCAATGACCAGAACTTTATTCTTGCTACTTCCCTAATGCCTTACAAAGCAGAATTTAGGTCTCAGGTTGGCTAATAAAACTATAGGCAGAAGTAAGAAGGGAATTATTGCATTGTATGTGACTGTGAGAAAGATTATCTATAAATTTCTAAAGCTTAGTTGAGAGAATATTAAAAGACTTTAGAATAAGGAAATGATTACATGTTCAAGGATATATATATATATATATATATATATATATATATATATATATATAGTTAACCTAATTTAAACATTATATAGTATAGTTGTTACATAATACCTCTTATCATTAATACTAGATATATTTTTGTGCTTTAATGCATAAGGTAAAAAGGAAAACACAACTATGAAATTTAGACTAAAGAAAAAACTTTTTATTAAATAAAGCTTTTTATAATGCAAGTTATTATTCCACTAACATAGAAGGGTCATCAAGTTTATGTCATTGACATAACAATGATGAAGAGTATTTCTTGGCTTCAATTAATACAGTAAAGAGATGAAGGACCAAGCGGCAAAACTCTGACACTTTTTGTCTATTATACGATATTCTGTTGATATTGGGTGATATAAGTTCAATAGCTATTAGATCTTATTCTGTGAAAAGGTGACACATGGTCCAAGCTGGCTTTCTTCTTGTTTGGTAACCAAGGCATCCATAGAACTTCTGACAGGCATTTGATGATTTTCTCAAATGTTGCCCCATTCCTCAAGTGAAGGCCCACAATAAACATAAGAAGCACTTTGTATTTTTGTTGTTGAATTTAACATTCACCCCAATGAGTCCTTAGGACATCAAGAAGAGAGCTGATGCTCCGAGAGCTACACTAACCTGCCCAAATCACACCCCGTGCAGCCAACCTGAAAGCTGACTTCAGATTAAAACGAGCTGCCTCTTAGGCTCCAGTGCTGTTTCTCCACAAAGTTTACAAGGGCATGAACCAAGATTCCTCCTTCTTACTGTCATGATTTTCCCTACATCCCAGCAACATGCTGTTTGTGCATCCAATGACTAATATCTAAATTATAGTTGAACATTTTGCTTTCAATAGTTAGTCATAAGAACAACCGTGGCACAATTTTTTCATATCTACTTTATTTCTACCCAATGCTTCTCACTGAGGGATCCTTTTGACTTTCCCGATTAAAGTTACATTTTGTCCAGCAGGGGAAAAGGCTATGCTTGGGTTTTAGAACAATCTATGTCAAAAAGCCATCTCATCAAGTACTGAATACCTAGGCAGATAAGCAGTATATCCAAACGTTCTGAAGAAAGGAAGTGGCCTGCACTACCAAGGGCTGCCTAGACTGTCCTCTGCTCAAACTACTCAGATACCTTATCAGAGGTTAGGTGAAGTCACCCATGTTTGTGAAGAAACAATTGCACACCAGGGAAGAATGTTATTCTGTGTGTATTCTTGTGTAAACAGTGCAGTTTCGTATCTTGAACCTCATCTCATCCTGGTTCTCATCATGAGTTCTGATTATGAATGGACATGCTTATAAAGGTTGTTTTTTAATCTGGTGTAAGATACAATCATCTCTACAAGTCTAAAAATGCCTAAAGTCATGAAAACACAATATTCCAAGGTATTACCCATTTTTCAATATTTTATATCACTAAGTAGATCACGTTTGGTCTGTTCCTCTTACTTGAAGCCTAGTGCTGATATTTAGCATCTCAACTAGACTTCCAAGACCCCAAACTGTGCAAATGTGAGAAATAATTCACCACAAAAGCTATAAATTTCACAGCTCAAGAAACCCTGAAGATTATTAATGAGGTGCCATGCAATTAGTTTCTACAAAGTACAGCAAGACATCATGCATAATGTAAAACAGAAACTGCTAACCAGTGGCTCGTGGAAGATCGTTTAAGCTAGCTTGCATGAGCAGGAAGAACCGATATTAAACACACTTCCTAGGAAGACCCTTGGTGCCCTCACACTGTGGGGAGAATTCAACTTCCTATAGATTACTAAGAAGAAAACAGAGGACAATTCATGCTTAAAGACTGTCTAGCAATGAGTACTTGGCTAAGTTATTTAGCTTTTTAGACTCTACATATTTATCTATAAAATAGATATAAAGGTATTTTATAGAATTGCAAAAACAATCAGTTTAGACACAATATAGCACGTAAAATTTTAACACCTTGTTGCTGCTTAATAAATGCAAGAGAATAAATCATACATTAGGGAAATTTGTAACTTTTGAGTTAGCCAGAATTACTCTTTTACTGGGAATTCTAAACGTTTGAGAAAACATATTTCTTTAATAATAAGTAGAAGCATAAGCTGAATGTTTACAGGGATATACAAACCCAGTACTGTTAGTACACATTACATGTGTGAACTCATACAGGGACTTACATACCCAGTACTGTTAGTATACATTACATGTGTGAATTCATTTGCTTTTAAAAATAACCCTGTACCACAAATAGTTTTGTAATTTAGATTTTCATGTTATGTGTATGTGTGATTGCCTCTGTATATAGGGCATCGCTTGCATGCACGGTGCCTATGAAGACTAGAGGAGGGCTACAAAACTTACGAAACTGGAGTTACAGACAGTCGTGAGCCAATGGTGGGGATGCTAGGAACTGACCCTAGATCTTCTGCAAGACCTGCAAGTGTTCTTAACTCTTGAGCTTTCTCTCCAAACCCATAAGCCAATCAATTAAACAATTGAATGAATTCTTAGTAATTTCTACAAAGTCACACACTGCCCGAGTTGATGTGCAAATGGTATTCAGTCAGTCATTTGCCTCCCACAGACAATTAAGTCACCTTTGAATCCTTAATTAGCAAAGTGTATTAAATTAGTTAGTGAACATATATTTAAAATATGCATATTCATCTGGCTATTGTAGTGGTTAATATTGATTACCATCTTGGCAGGATCTGCAAACATCTAGGGGAAAAGTCTCCAGCAGAGTAGAGAGGCATAAATTGATAGAGTTGATCACAGCAAAAGGCTGAGAAGCAATAAGCTGGTATTTAATAGACGAGATGCATAGCTAAACTCCTAATATGCATCTTGAAAGATCATTATGATTAGATTTGAGATATAACTATAAAAACATGGGCCATGTTTTATGGTATTTCATTGCTACACATGAGAAATTTGAATGTGTTTAGCCAAACTCTAAAGTTAGCCCCATAACTATCATTAAACACCACTCTATCCCTAACATAGACTAGCAATCATTTCTCCTTTGTAAGTGCACTGCCATTTCATCATGGGTCATGGAATATGCATTGCAGTTTCCAAGTGTATCAATCATAGGCTTGAATATAATTATCTTGATTATTAATATTGATTTAAGTAATCTATGTGAGTGCTACTTAAGTATTATTGTTAATATATTGTGAGCATCTAGGGGAAGCATAAGTCATCTGTCTATCCATTCTTGAAGTTTTCTGTGCAGAGCTTGTTAGTAGACTTCTGCACATGAGATGACCACAAGTAATTTTCATAAAAGCCCAAAATGATTTTTCAAATAACTGAACAGTAGCCTTCTCAAAACAGAAACAATTGAAATAAGGACAAAGCTAGTCAGTCGTGTTGGACTATTACTCGTTTAAATGAATTTACACATAATGTTCTATTATTGACATTGCAAAAACCACATTTAGACAATGCAAACAAAATGTCTTTCAGATGATAAGTTAACTTGCATGTAACCGACAACCATAAAAACACTGATATTGGTACTGAAACCTTAGACTGTAATCGATGCCATAGTTTGTCACTTTAACCCAATTTAAACTCACTATCTAGCATATACGTTGATGCTTCTATTCACAGCTGTTAGTGTTTAAGAGAACATGATAGGCTAAAAACAGGGTGTGATATTGCATATGTCTAATTCAAGCACTCGGGAGGCTGAGGCCAAAACATCTCCAAGTTCAAGTGCTGGCTAGGCTACATAGTAAGACCTTGTTTCAAAAAGGAAAAAAGAAAAGAAACAGCAGCCAAGGAAAAAAAGGGGAAAGAAGAACAGAAAGGAGATGGGAAAGCAGGGGCTGGCAGATTAGAGAGGGAAGGAGGGAGGGACAGGGGAGGGAGGAGATAAAATAAAGGAAAGAGAATTGAAAAAGACTTACTAAAGTTTGTCTCCTATGACTGAGACTCATATGCCAAACATCTTACTAATAAATTACTTCTTTAAAAATTCATGTTTATTCTTTGCTCTTCATTAGAAATATCATGTCACTGAAAATTAGCAAAAACAAAGAAATATCACATTACAAAAATTGATCCAGATGCAGCATTGACAAAGATGAACCTCATTTGACTTCACAGCATGCCATTCCAACTCCCCAGGCATGGACAAGCATGCCAAACAGCGTCTGGGTGTTAGAGGCATGGAGCGCTAGAGTTTGTTAGTGTCCTGTTCCTACATCTTCAAGAGGGAAAGAAAGGTAACCCACCTCAGTGAGATGGACACTTGTTCCGTAAAGAACAGCTTTACAAAAGTCATTCCACATGTGTTAGTTAGGCAAACTTATTCAAAACCTCCTTTACCACCAAAGCCTTTTAGATACTTGAGCCCTTTGTAACACTCTTTTTTTTTTAATGATTAATAGAATGGTTATTTATTTATTTATTTATTTATTTATTTATTTATTTTTAACCTTTTTGTTTTTTTGTTGTTGTTGTTTCATTTTGTTTTTCTTTTTCTTTTTTTTAAATTTATTTGTTTATTAAGGATTTCTGCCTCCTCCCCGCCACCGCCTCCCATTTCCCTCCCCCTCCCCCGATCAAGTCCTCCTCTCTCATCTGCTGGAAGAGCAATCAGGGTTCCCTGACCTGTGGGAAGTCCAAGGACCACCCTTAAAGGGGAAAAAAAACATACTCTTGTAAACAAATTTTCATAGGATTAGCATAAGCTTTGCTCAACTACCCTAATACTCTGACATTGTTGCTGAGCTCTTTCTGAACCAGAATTTAAATAACGTGACAATAATGTTTTGCGGGGTGGGGGTGGAGTGTACCTTTCTGAAATAAACTGTAACCAATATAATACTTAGCACTAACTTCAATATTGACGCATTTTAACCAAAGAGGAGACTCACTTTTCTCATTTCCATGTTTATTTTAATACAGACTTTTTCATTAACTTAATTATGACATCAGAATTTTTTAAGTTCTAAATACAGTAAGCTAATATTAGTCTAAGATAATAGATATAAAGATACACATCAGGAATATTAGTAATTAAGAGAAGAATATATTTGCTTATTCCAGCTTTAGTATTATTATATTGAGACCCCTTTCTCCCTTATGACTGCCCCAAATGCTAAGAATAGGTTGCAGATGAGGGCTTAGGTCTAAACAAATCATTGTATTACCCCCCCCCCCCATACTCACGGGGCACTGGAGAAGATGAAACAAAGATAATATAAAATACAGAAGACAGGGAGGAAGGCAACAAAACCCCATCCTCTAGACTGGGATTTAGCCAGTGGAATCTAGATCTCAAAGCAGCTGCAATTGTTTTGCCTGGACCTGTAGAAGACAGATCCTCTGAATAGTCACTCATGGATGGGGCTCAGGGTTTACGTGACCATACCTTGTACTGCTGAGCGTGAGCATCTGATGACGATTGAAAGGGGGCACCATAATTATCAGTTGTCTAGGTACTAGTGTACTCACCGGGCTTCCATGGATAGCTCCATTCACAAGACCACCCAGGTGACTGTACACACAAACAAAACCAAAACAAAAAGCCATGAATTCAAGTAAGGAGATTATAGAAGTGGAGGTGGGTAAAGGAAGTAGGGAAAGAGGAAGAAGTGGGTTGAGAGTAATCAGTATATATATATGCACATAAAATTGTGGAAAAAATAATTAAGAAAAGTATTATTAACTGGGCAGTGGCAGTGCACACCTTTAATCCCAGCACTCAGAAGGCAGAGGCAGGAAGATCTCTGTGAGCTGAGTTTGAGGCCAGCCTAGTCTCCACAGCAAGTTCCAGGATAGCCAGGACTACGCTCAGAGAATCCCTGTCTAGATAAAACGACAACATAAAATGTATTATCTCTCTTTAAATAGGAACTAAGGTTAGCTAGGGTGACAAACCAACAACAGCAACAAAAATACTAACAACAATAATACTAACAACAAAAATACTAACAACAATAATATTAACAACAAAAATACTAACAACAATAATATTAACAACAAAAATACTAACAACAATAATACTAACAACAATAATGAAGCCATAAAATTAATTACATGTGTGGTAGACTATTTCTTGAGGGATGTATAACTCTCAATATCAATATGCATACCTCTCAATACGGTAGCTTTGAGCAGGATATTTATTCTCTCCAGTACACTAGGCCTTTCAATGAGACTCAAAGATAGATGACTGAACAGAATCAGCACTAAGTTTTTTAACCTAAATAGGCCGATGATAGTTTAATGTGAATATACATCTAGTTCATATACTTTCTAGTCTTCAAAATACCTTTATTTTGACCACATTACTTTCTATGAATAGGCTCAAAACATATAACATTTAATTAAAATAGATTCCATTATTTATTTATTTCTTCACCAGCAAGAATAACGTTTTCTTCAGCATGTCGAAGCTCAGTGGGGTTGGGTTTCTGTATGCATCTTCCAGGGCACACTCAGAATGTGAGTTTGGCTTGGGAGGAAATTCTATAGCAAATGTCTCTTAAGGACAGTATTAACAAGCTGTAAGGACATATGAGATCATCTTACGCAGAAAAAAAGTAGAGACCTCAAGAGGTTAAGTGGCTGGCTTCAGGTCACATAGCTGGCACCGAGGCTCACATGCTCCTGACCCCTGCCATAGTTTTTGTGACAGTCTCCTAAAAGGAAGGCTACTGGAGAATAATTTGTTGTTTTGGGTTTTCTTTTTTTCCTTCTTCCTTTTCGGGGTTTCAGTTCTGACACTCTTTTGCAGATTGCATTAGGTACAAGCCCAGAAACTCTGCCAGAAGCAAAACAACACTCCTTAAGCACTCTGTGACTCCCAGAGACACATAAAATAAAAAGGGTGAAGCTAATGGTTGCCAGCTTGCAGGGAGGCACTCCTATTCCGAGCCAAGTTGACGTGAAGAACAGATGAGACTGTGGGGCTGGAGTTGGCAGAAAGAAAGAAGCATTACTTCATTCTTTTTGAAAATGAAAGCAGAATATTTATCTGGATATTCTAGGGGTTATTAATTTGGTGATTTTTTTCCCACTTGAAAAAGTGAAATTTTTCTATTTTTAGAGCTGATGGTTTCAGCCCACACTGTTTGTCTATTCATCGCTGAATGGTTATTCTTATTTGGAAGCAGTTTACTTTAAATAACCCTCATGCATAGAATTATTTGTGTTTTGCTTTGAATGGGACCATTATTTTTTGGTCTGAAATTTCTAGATTTAGGCAGTGGGTTGGGTTAAGAGAAAGCAAGCAAAATGTACCATAAGTGATAACAATTACTTAAATTGTTGGTGCTTAGAGATAAACTGACATACAGCATACGGATATAGTAGGCAAGGATTCTATCTTTTATTCTACACTGATTTTTTTTAAGGTCTCTTGTCATGGTTGACATCCCACATCCCACAGTCAATGTGAAGATGCTATCTTAGGAAAAATCCTCTGGAATTCTACTCTCCTGGTATCCATAACAGATATTTTATAGAGTCCCACTCAAGAAAGATGGGATTATAATGATACCTTCATGAAATTCCTCTCTCCTCGCCTAGCAGAATCCTGCAATGGATTTAACAGAACATCACAATTGTCTTTCTTCTTTGCCCAACACTTGTATCATCTAATTTCAGAGTACCTTTGGGTTCTTTTTGCTGAGGTTTGAAAAATACTTAGAGCACCACAACTTTCCAGGTAGTACAGGTTTAATGTATTTTATGAAGTTGGTTTGTTATTTGCCAAATAGCAAATGTAGGTAATATCATTCACTTTTGGTATTAGTTTGGAAATGTTATTAGTGATGTGTTTAAATGATTATCCCTCTTCTCCTAAGCATATGCACCCTCCCCCAACACACACACACACACACACACACACACACACACACACAGTCATTCAAGTCCTACTTTCATAGCATCAAGTACAGACATTCACAAATTTTGTCTTTAAAATTCTAAATTTTATGTTTTTATTTTAAATTTTGGGGGCTATGCAACATTTTTAAAATTACAGAAAATATAATTCTATAAAGCCTTGAATTGGAACTTTTTTGAAGAATTTTAAGTTATTTGCTCCCACTGAACAGATTGCTGCTTCTTAAAATTCAAATTCATTGTCTTTAGAAAAGTCATATAGTAAAAAAGATGGAGAGTGGTTAAGTGTCCCCATTACTGTAAGATTGAGTGTAATCAACTTCCAATGTGGAGAATTACTTGAATGTATATGTATGAACTGAAATTTTTACTATGAAAAAATCTTGTGTGGTAGTAAAAGAGGAAACCTTATACAGTATCATAATTTTTTATTAGATTTGAGAACAATTGAGTTGAGATGTTGGTGATGGGTGTGTCATTCAATTTCCTAATGCCGAATACAAAGTATGAAGTTTCTCTCTCTCTTTCTCTTTATGTGTGTGAATTTGTGTGCTTCTCTGTGTAGCCCTGAGTGTTTCTGATTTTACTATATATTTAATATCTGTTTTAATTTTGAAATTTTTCTATGCCTAATATCAAATGTATCATGGAGAGAATAGTAAAAGGCATCAATCATTAAGATAGTAGAATATTGTCAGACAGGCTTCATATCTTTTTAATAACTACATAGCTATTGAAACAGCACCAAGATAATTTTCATAGCCATCAACCTTTATCTAGTAGCGAAGGCATAAGATATTATAATTGTGTTTTCACATGTTTCCCAGACAATTTCCATCAAGCACCAGTTGCAATCCTTTCTCAAGGGGTTCGGCTCTTCTTGTACACAACCCCTTCCTGTGGCTTCTAGATCTTCTAGCTCTTATTCTGGAAACACTCAACAAAGTTTTCCAGCAAAATTTGGAATCCCTAAGGCAGCATTACGTCATCAGTCTCTTGGGTTAGAATTCTCCTCTATTCTTTACCTTTGGGCTGCCTACTTTTATCTCCATTAACCTTTTGGCTCGACTATAAACATTTATTGAAGGCTACCTCCTTTGTCGGTCCAGTGACTCCAAAGGTTAGTGAGCAGAGGATGCCAGTCTGACCTCTTTTATCCACATTAGATGAGTCTAATTATTCCTAAGAAGTGACACGTATGACCCATTTTGTCCTTGTCAAGTTTGTCTAGTTGTGAGCTGTCTAAACGTGAAATTCTGGGTTCAAACTGTGTCTAGAAGTGCAGGGTTTTTTTTTAAAACTACAATGTGGAGCCTCAAAAAGTGTACAGTTCTTTTGCAATCCAGTTTAACTGAAAATGATTATTCCTTTTATGTGCCTTCAATGATTACTAAAAGAGCGACAAATAAAGCACAAACTTTAACTGACAAATCTCCATCTCCACGGGTATTTCAACATGGAAACTAAAATAAATGAAATTAAATTAGGATAAACTAAGCTTCCCTAAGATTAAAAGCATCATGATCCTTTGAAAGTCACTCCTTTTTTCATGCTCTGGGATCTCCACCATCTTCAGGTTCCTCTCATAAGTATCTACTTGAAAACTTGGGCAAAAGCAAGGGACAGTGGTAAACGCCATTGCTTTGCAGGCTCTGTTCTATATGGAAATAACGTTGGTCCTCCTCCTCATCTTCTTTCTCTTCCTCCTCTTCTTCCTCCTCCTCCTACTGCTATTCTGTCCTTCCTCCTGCACCCCCTCTTCTTACTCTACTCTTCGTTGTTTTCTTTTTGTTTGTTTGGTTGGATTTTTGGTTTTTTTGGTTTTCTTAATTTTTATTTTTGGAGACAAGAGCTCATGGTGTAAAATCAGACTATCCTCCATCTCCAAGATATTCTGCCTCAGTCTCCAACTTCCAGTGGTCCAGCAAAGTCTCACCGGGCTGTAGCTTTTAGAAAACTCTACAACATACAAAGATGGAAATTGTGGAATAATATTTTTGAATAGTATTATTATTGAATACTAGCATTGGCTATTTCAATGCTTAAATGGGACAACCCGGAAGTTCTGTCCTGACCTCTATGCTAACCACTGCAGATACTACCAACCCTCAAAATACGGGGATTCAGGAATTTCTTTTGACATTTATTAATCTAGACATTTAGTTCATTTATTAATCTAGACATTTAGTAAATGATTGGCATGTCTCTAAATATAGTATTGAGCATTATGCTAGCTCTTTTACATACTAAAAAATTAGAATAGAATGCACATTTTGAGCCAGGCAGTAGTGGTGGTGCATGCCTTTAATTCTAGAACCCAGATGGCAGAGACAGACAGAACTCTGTGAGTTCGAGGTCAGCATAATCTACAGAGCAAGTTACAGAAAATCCAAGGCTGTACAGAGAAAACCTGTCTCAAATCCTTGTCTGTAAGTAAGACAGAGCAAGTGTGTAACACACTGTCTGTATACACAGCCCAGATCACACTACTTTCCATGTTCTATCTGTGCAACTGTTTCCATTGCCTGTGCCTTCTTAGAGAATTAATCACAAAAGGTTTTCACTGAGGTGTAACATCCTTGCTGCTGTCCCAAGCCTTTTCTCCCAAATATATTCCTTTAAGCTTTCTATTGATAAGTAAGAAGCCCATCAGGATGATTGTGATGATGAAAGCTAGCCCTCTCTTTCAGGGATTTGGACACACTCGGGAAAGTTCTAAAGATCTTCTTAAGAACGTAAACCACAGAGTTCCAGGACTGAGCGTCCTGCACACTGTTTTCTCGCGTATTGTTCAACATTTATCCACAGGATCCCAGTAACTCCACACTCTTCCTGGAAGTCGCCTCTGGTATCCTGTGAGAATCTACAGGACAGACATTCCCCGCTCCTTGTTTTTAAATGACTCCTATTGACTGGGATTTCTGTCCCGCCTCTTCCTGCAATCGTTCATTCCCAATGAAATACACAGAGTTCTACATTAATTATAAACTTGTCTGCCTAGTAGCTCAGCTTCTTATTAATTAATTCTTACATCTTACATTAGCCCATAATTCTTGTCTGTGTTAACCATGTGGCTTGGTACCTTTATCAGCTAGGCATTCTCATCTTGCTTCCTCTGCGTCTGGGTGCCAACTGAAGACTTAGACTTTCCTCTTCCCAGAATTCTCTTGTTCTCATTGCCCCACCTCCACTTTCTGCCTGGCTACTGGCAAATTGGTGTTTTATGAAAATAATACAAGGGTACAGACAATTGTCCCACAGCAGACAATTTTCAGTTTATGGGTGACAGTATACCATGATCCTTTCCACATTTTTTTCAAGCATCTGGCATCTTCACTTGGATCTTTAATCCAAAAAGACTCAGATTTTGCATCCTAAGAGTATTACCAAATTTGCATCATCCTGTTTCCATTAGTGATACGTGTACAAGGTCAGGGTATAGGCAACTGACTTATTTACCGTCTACTAAGATTTCCCGGAGACTTTCCATAATGGAAAAGTCTCGGGTTTGGTGTTCAAGAAGGATACTGAGGCAGGTTGTGTTTTGGGGGAAGGAAACTATTAAAAGGGTTATTAGTGCCATAAAGAGACCAGCCGTGCATAGTATGAGATTTTAAAGAAAGGTGGGACCCACATTGCTGAGTAGGGATGCCTGGACATTCTAAGCTACCAAAACCCTTACACATTCCTGATCTAGCTAACATTTCAGAGTGGTTTTAAATTTATCCTTCACGGTTGAATTCTTATCTACACTTTGTTCTATAGTCATTGCCTTGCCTGACTCGACTGTTACTTAACAAATTGAGGAGGCCTCTGTTTCACCTACAGTTTTGAACATGGCTTTGCTGTTGTGGAGGGAGTGAAATGGATTTTCCAGATTCCTGTGAGGTCTGAAGTTGCCAGTGTACACAGAAATCCTCCAGGGACTACTTGTGAACGTCGATTTGGGGAATTCACGATAGCGCATAACATGTGAGAAAGTCCCAGGATAACTGAGATTTCTCTGGCAGAATCATATCTAGGTGAAAATGCAGTTCAGAAATTACCTCGAGACCCTTGTATTGTCCTCTGTGTTGTGGTTTCCTGATATTTGATATACAGAACATGGGCTGTCGAATGATAAGTCTGAATGCCAGTTTGCTGTAACTCACCCGGGAAGCGCCGTCTGGCTGAGACGTTCTCACTTGCTCCTCAGTTTAGCTCCTGGCATGGAAATTTATCAAATGAGTTTTAAAGGTAAATAATTTGGGTGCCAAGCTCCCAAAAGTGTTGAATCTTATGAGAATTAGATTTACCCCTCTTTGGTATGTTCTTTTAGAATGGTAACCCTGGCCTCTCTGCCTGTTTATTTGGGGCAAAGGGTAGCTCATGGCTTCGTCTCTCTGTACCTGATTTATTCAGGGCTGCTCTTTTACAGTTTTCTGGAGACAATTCCTGGTGGGTCATTAGCATCATTATTATTGCGGAGATAGTCAGACTGCATATCCACACTATGGTCAGGGTGGTTGGGTGAATTTCATTATTCATTCCAAAAAAGCACAGACTCTAATACAAATGTCACTCAGGGTAGAGCTTTGAAATGGATACTGATTCTCTAAATTCTTTCTTGTCTGTTTCAAGAAATAGTAAAATCCTGTTCATAATGAAGCCCAATGTGTCTAAAGTTCACTTCCACACACTCTGCTCTGTGATGAAAGTCACCTGCGTTCTCTTGATAACTCAGAGCCGCAAGAGATCGGCCTAATAGTGGAGATCTGATCCAATATCATTGGGGGAGGGGGATAATTCCACCCTTCACGATTAGTGAAAGTAGTAAAACCTTGGAGGGCTCCTGCCATCTTCAAGAGATACAACGGAGCAGGGGAACAAGGCCTTGGGTTACGGTTAGGGCGATTTAGTTGTATATTTAAATGAAATGCTCAGTAGAGTTATCATTCGAGTTTTTGATCAACAAGAGCAAATGGCATCTGTTTGTTGTCGTTCTGCAGAAGACAAAGGCTCAGGTCCCCATGGTGCTGACTGCTGGTCCCAAGTGGCTTCTGGACGTGACCTGCCAAGGAGTGGAGGACAGCAAGAACAACTGCATTGTGTACAGCAAAGGTAACCGCGTGATCCTTTTCTTTGTCTCTTTAGCGGCACCGAAATCCGAATATCGCGACCTTGCTCCCGAGGTATGGGATCAAGGACCAGGTAGAACTTAAGCCTCTTGCTTCCCCTTCACTCATGACGCTCTCTAGTCTGTGTTTTCAGGGAAGCTTTCTTGATTTTTACTTCTGTGCAACATAAATAAGAAGAGTGACCACTAAGTTCACTACTTAGTGCTGTGACCCTTTGCTAAGGGTCATGTGTGAGCGGTTTGGTTGGTGTCTGTTTCCTTTACTCTTACTCCTATGGATAGCTGCCTGGTTTTAGGAAATCTCAGATTCCCATCTTGGGTATTACTGACCAAAGATTGTATTCCTTTTGAAATTTTGCAATTTTTGTCCAGAGGCAAGCTTCAGGGGCATTACCTTGCGTCAGATTCCAGAAATCACACAGAATGAGAGGGGGGTTGAAAATGAAATCTTTACAAAGACCAAGCGCTATCCCGTGGTGCTTTGCGAAGGGTATGAGGCTAATGGGCAAGAGGGAGCCTGACGGCTTGCAGAGTGTTGCCTTTGATTCACTCAGCGTGACCACAGCCTAGCCAACCTCTTCTGGCTACAAAAGGATGCCACGACACATCATGAGACAACTATCATTGAGACAGGAATGTGTGCTGGGGTTTGGGAGGTGAAGTGTGGGCCTCGTGGACTTCTGTGTTTTCCTATAAGTTTCAGGCTCTAGCTTGATGTTCTCACAGTGAAGTCCCCAGTCTCACTTTGCCGTGAATATTGCAAAACCTTTCGCTTCTCATGTTTCATTTCTTTCAGCTTTCTTTTTTTTTTAAACCAAATAGACCTACTGAGATCAAAGATGTGTTTGCTCATTGAACCTAGAAACCATGAAAGCATACAAGGGAGCAAGCAAATAAGCACCCCTATCAATATATTAACATATAAAACACTAATCATAACATCAAAGACTCTTAAAAACTTGCTAGAAACAATTACAACTTGTTCCTATAATCATTACAATTTGTACATTTATAAGAGGATTGCCTCAAAACTACCCTGGGCCTTTGAAAGTTAAAACACCGGAAAGAGGGAATTTGCAAGCTGAGAACACAATCTGCACACCAGGATCTGATTATATTTTTTTCCCTTCTGTAATTGCTGGTCACAGACCCACCAATTTTCTAACCTGAAAGCTCTTCTATATTCTGATGGGATCTTTTAACTACAGGAGAAGTGAAAGTTCCCTTGAGTGTGTGTGTGTGATCTGTCAACATAGATAATATTGTGAGTGAGTTCGTAAGTCTCCACATTCAGAATGCAAGCATGAAAGAGTCCCGGGTGTCTATGTCCTATTGTGAGGGTTAGATTTATGCTGGCCAATAATAATAGAATTTCACTGTGCAATTACAGCTGAAAAAAAAAAACCAGTGAAAATATCCCTTCTCTGAGGTGATCCAAGTCCACTGTATTTATGTTGGGATCACTTTAGGAAAGATAACTCTGAATTAAAATTCTAATTCCATAGTCATTTCAGTTGAGTGCTTCAACTTGAATATTGAATACAATTTTGTCTTTGTATTATGGTTGTCTATCCATCAAGCCTTTTTGCAATAACTAAGTTCTGGTTAATGGATTATTAACTATCAATCACCTAGCTCATAAAGCATACATCAAGTCTAACCATGTATTAGAATGACATACACATTGATAGCTACTAATTTTCAACACCCCTTAAGTCCTGTCTTTAATGATCTTTACCAAAGTATGTACACTTCTCCCATTGCCTGTCATTGCTTTTCTTGTGGTCAACTGTTGTATGTTCCAAAAAAAGGAAACACAAGGAGGTAGCTATTTCTTATCTCTATCCAGTCAACTTCCTATTCACTGCAATAAGGAGAATGTTTTGTTCACTCTCTGTCCTTAGCCAGGCATGCTCTTTGCACAAAATGAAAGGAATTAACGAAGGAAGGAAGGAAGGAAGGAAGGAAGGAAGGAAGGAAGGAAGGAAGGAAGGAAGGGAGGGAGGGAGGGAGGGAGGGAGGGAGGGAAAGAAGAAAGAAAGAAGGAAAGTCATATTGATTGATGAACTGGATAAATGATGAATAGCTGCCAATCATTGTAATAGACATCTCACATAAAGTGTTGTTAAATGACAATGACATAAATTGCTGATGTCATCTCTTAAGCTGCAGAAGGTTATCTGCCATTGTTTTATTTATGACAATTCAGGTACTAGACCTGCAATAAACCCTGTATTGTATCCTTTCTTTCATCTCCTGCAACGCAGCAGATATACATCTCCATTTTACAAACAATAAATAGGAGAATTAGTAAGTTATATATTGTGTTTATGAAGCTAATAAACAATGAATATTCACATAGCTTGAGGTCAAGTTGTATACACCAAAAACTACTCCCTCTCCATGAAGATTTGAGACAGCACAATGAGCTAATTCGTGTTTTCTTCCCTTTACATGTTTCAGGTTGGGACAGGCAGTATAATTGTCTTTAGTCAAGCAACCTAACAATGGAGGCAGATTTCAACACAGGTCCTGGCAACTCCAAATCCTGTCTGTGTTCTTTGTACCATGTGACCCCCACCTATCCCCATTCAACTACTTCATCATAAGTTTCCTCAAAACAGCTAGACCTTTATGCCTAAAATTCACAAAATACATATCTTAAAGGAAAACATTTCTCCCCAAATCTTCTGTAGAATCCCACAAATGAGAAAGAGCTCTTGACCAAACATTTGCTACCTGCCTTGAAAACTCACTATAAATGTTGGTAGTAATCCTTGATCAATTAATGCAGTAAACCACCCAACCATGTGAAAATGTATTTTCATTTTTCCTCTCAATGAGTACCTTTTGGATAATAGTTCCTCCCCAAGGAACAAACTTTGAAGGCTACTCAGATCTCCCCAGGGCTTCGGAAAACTGAAGCTAATTTTGAATACTCAGATTGCCTTAGGGTATAGAGAGCAGAGTATTTTGGCTTCTTCCTAGGTATCATTTTGGTCATGGAAAATAGAACTCCACGGTCTCCATCTCTTGGTGCAAATGTCTACATGGTGGATGTGTTTTTGTTGGGGCTAGAGGGAGCAATCTGCTTGCAGAACTGAGATTGCAGGGCTATGCTGGATTTAAGGGACGGGTTGATGCAGTTGCTCACACTTGATCCTCAGTCTACGTCTGTCTTCTAATCTTCCTTCCTTGTGTAAGTGGCAAGCAGCATCATTGGACGAGATCTCTGGTGGTGACAACTCCAGACTTGTTTTGCCAACACAGGAATGTCGGTGAAAAGAATGAAGTCTTGAGTTTTTAGTGACACAGAATCAGGGACTCACTGTGGCTCTCACCAGCATACCTAAGTCATATAAGACTGAGAGAATTAGCCTGAACTGAGCCAGTGGGGGCAGGAAAAATTATTCCCTAAATACAACCTGGGTGCTGCTGCCACAGCACAAGTTCTCATGTGGGTGGCTTCCCGGCCCTGGATGTATGGATTATCAGTGTCAAATTTCTTAGAGCTTTCAATAAGGATAAAAAAAAATACATAGGTTCCCTATGATATGACTGTGTGTATTCCTTATTTATTTTCTGGCCAAATACTTACACAAGCTACTTACAAATTCTATGTCAATACCATGACCACAGGACCCAACTATCTCAGAGAAAATCAGCAAATACAATATAAATTTTGTATGTGTAGCATTTTGTAGAAGTGGTTTAACTGGGAGAATCCTTGTAGTATTTTTTTTACAGGATATAAAGAGGCTTCATACTGTTAATATTTATGACTAAAACTTACTTAAAATAATGTTAAATACAGCTAATGACATTGTAACTATACAGCTTTTATTTTCTAAGTATCTATAAAATGAATATTTAAAAGTCAAACTTTTGTCACTTAGAGCTATTCGACAAGCTGATATCATTCTGTTTAGTCAAAATAGAAAATAAGACAGTTTGGGACACTCACATCCTAATCTGATATGTTTTTCCTGTCTCAACTCTCCCATGCCCTTCAGACAGTGAAAGACTAGATTTGGTGGCCATCTGTTTGTTGCCATTATTCTTAACAGACCCCAGATAATTCTCATATCTGTATCTCTTGAAGCAGCGTATTGGACGGCCTCGCCCTGCAGTTAAAGGGAGCCCTGCTGGAGAGAGTGTGCACAGGGCAGTGCAGCTAAAATCCACCACTGAGTGGCACACATCCATTCTTTTCTTTCTATGGACTGGGAAGCATGGTGACTTTCTTCATGCTTGCAAAAGAAAGCTCCTTAGATATTAGTGTTCGAACTAAACTTTTAGTTTCTTCCACGTGGATGTCTTTTAATTACTTCAGTTTCAATGTTAATTTTTTACAAATTTATTTCTAAACAATCTGCTCACTAGGTCTCTGTACTAAGTCAACAACACCAACCAAAAGAATGAGAAACTCTCAAGTAGCCCTGATTTCCCTTTACTAGAGTCACTTTATATGTCAGAGCATGGTATCATTGTAAATAAAATCTCTACATGGAGTCAAGGGCAAATCACTTAGCCTCTCTAGATAGTGGTTTTCTTAGCTATGTATATAGAAGACCAATGGATTATTGGTAGAATTTTTATAAAGAAGGACATAGACACTAGACACTAGCCTGTGTGTGTTATCATAGCCATCACACTCCTGGCTACCATCCCTTCAACCAAGTCTGTCCTGATGGTCAGAAGTATATGAATTAATAGACAATGGCACCAGGCCTTCATGATAGTATGTAAGAATACATGGCCATCTCTTGTTTAAGATGGAACAGTTCCACAGTTCTTATTCAGTAGCAACAAGTCCATTTATCAAGCTTTCAAATACGTCACAGACTCACAGACCTGAAGCCTTGTCTGAGCAAACCATTAGCTTTGTTTTTAATTGAGCACACAATATATTTTTCTGATTTTGACCTTTACCTATTGATTGTGTGTGTGTGTGTGTGTGTGTGTGTGTGTGTGTGTGTGTGTGTGGTGGGGACATGTATACTGTGTCATGTATGTGGAGGGCAGAGGACAGTTTGCAGGAGTTGATTCTCTTCTTTTGTTTTTAGGTTTGAACAATTGAACTTGAGTATTTGGGTTTTTTGGCAAGTACCTTTACTTACTGAACCATCTAGTTTACCCAATACTTTTATTTTTAATGAGAATCCTATGTAAATGTTAATTCAATGATTAAAATACTGATGCTCTTATTACTAATAATAGCTGTCATTGGTCATTATTCTATTTCTACTCTATGCACTATTCTCACTATTTCCATGCAATAGCCTGTTTATTGTTCCAATATACACATGGTACAAACAGCACTTTTTTATTCTAGAAAAGAATAAACAAGTTCAGAGACAGAAAACTCCATGACACAAAGAGCTTCTATGATAAGGAAACTGGTCTTCCTTCTATCCAAAGCCATGACGATATAAAAAATTGATGTTGCTTTTGAAGCCACCATTTAAGAAGTGAAGTAAATTTCTCTTTGCTGGAAATTTCATACACGTTTATCAGTGAAGTTATTTTCCTTTTTTTGGCTTGTCTTGAAAGAGACAGTGCTCTAGAACAGAGCAGCAGGTCCCACAGCATTTGTGTCTATCTGTTAGCTCTAGGCAGCAACAGTGGAAACTCACGTAGAAGCTGGCATTAATATCATTCTGGGCCCATCTCCAAAGTTCTAACTTTCACTCATTGTACCAAAGTACTCATTTAGTCATTTAGTTATTATATTAAGACTTTGTTGATGGTCTGCTCTGTTCATGATCCTATATTAAAATAATGTTAAAATAATGACAGAAATGCTACTACTATCTAGGATGGAGAGAAATTTTCAAAAACAAATGTATTTAATTATCATGACAATGATTCACCTTACAACAGAGGATCTGCTGGAGTTTCCTAGGACTTTGATACACTGGCTTTGTCCATTATAATAGTCAATTTTCAAGAGTAATCTATAAGCTAATGCTTTTACTTTAGCCAGAGGGTCTACTATCATACAAATAATAAAGTAATTTAAAAGAAAATAGTATCCATCTTTAATGTTGTATTTAAATAGTCAGTAAATTAATAAAAAATGTATGAATGTCGTCTCATTTTACTGCATTCTTGAAAGAGAGTGAGTGCCTGAACCAAATATTTAGCAGTGGGAATTATAAAATCATAAGACGATTAAGTTAGCTAGTCTTAGAATCCCAATATTGCTTTTTAAATGACTTCAGGATATAGGAGGTACTAAGGTTATTATCTGTTATCTGGAATACAGTGGAATTGTACAACTGGATAATAACCAAACAAACCGGCACAATGTAAAATTACATTATCAGTGTGTTAAAACAAAATTGCGCCCTAAAGGAGTCCACATGCCAGCTCAGAGCTGCAGTGTAATTATGCTTAACTCTGATAATTAAAATACAACGGAGATCAACAGAATCATTTTCATTAAGAAAATTATTAATGATGGTGGTATAACAGTAATTGATTGCAGAGCACCACAGGATAACGCGATGCTGAAAACCCAACATGTTTCAGGATTGTCTAAGGCTCTTTCTGGTTATGTTCTGTTAAAATGAGAAATACGTTTTGAGGCGTGAGCAGTTTATTATGCCTGCTCTAAGACTCAGTGATTGGAAAAATGGCTGCTTTAGAAAACTCACGGTCTGGATTCAAATGGTCGTTTCTGGAAGGTCTGAAGGTCAAGACAAGCAGCCCCAGTTAACGGGGTTTCCTGCTGCAAATTACAGAATGTTGCAGATCCGGCATGTATCGGACCTTGTGTTGTTTCCATTTCTTACTGTGCGCTTCCTAGTTTTTACAGCTGTGTTAATGGTTTGCTGATATTATGTTGACCTGAGTCTGCTTACACATTCATAGTCATTATTAATTTATGTTATGTATGTAAAAATAGGCTTGTGTTCCTACCAATGTCATTGTGAGTTTGCTAAATGAAGTGCTGGTACATAGGCCTGTATTGTATCATTAATTATCTCAATGAGTGATATATGCTAGCATGTGTTAGGGAAGAAAATATTTTAGACTTGGATCCGTGTACTAGTGAAGCATGTGTCTCTTAGGGGTAGAAAATAAAACTGTTGGTTAATGGTAAGAACTAAGGATATATCAGTGTTACGTGTATAAAAACGAGAAATGAAGAGCAGGGTCTTTGAGAGGTGAGTCACTATTACTCAGAGATGTTAGCTTGTCATTCAAACAGATGATAATGTTGAAAGCTACCCCCAGGAGTATCTTTGTCAGCTAAACTAAGGGACAACTCCTAAGAGTAAAAAATTTTTTTTTGAGAAAGACGCTGTAAATAACTTTTTAAACATCATACTGATTAGATAAAATTGTTGCAGTACAGCTCGAGATGAGAACAGCAAAATGTATGGTATTGTGTCTACTATAATTAGAGTAATGTTTACAATTGTAAGCACAGGAAACATATTGAAATAAAATTGCACAAAATTGCAAACGTATTTCTGTAAAGGAGCAAGATGTGTGGCCATTATTTAGATCTTCTTACATTTTATGTTAGAGATGGAGCCTAAGACCTAAGGAAGACATGTGTGGCGAGCAGTCTAACGAGAAACCGCATTTTCAGCCTTGTATCCTATCTTAAAATTAAAACTTCTCTTCTTAAAACTTCTCCTCTTAGATTATTTTCCTCATATAGTTTAAGAGAAGTGTTTCCACATTCAAATCCCTCTATCTTAACCCATTCATTCATTCATTAACTCACTCACTCCTTCACCATATGACACAGCTGGGGACCAAACCCATCTCTACATGTATACTAGGAACCTACTGTACCATTGAGTCAATATTTTAGGCTCCTTCCTCTTATTTGACCCAAATTGAAAAAAAAGGAATATTTCTCTCATCTGCAAAACCCTTAGTCCATAGGAAAATCGATGTTTTTCTTGGTGATATAATTAATCTCCCCTAATACACTTATGGATGAATGCTCTAAAACTTTTTTTGTAAGATAATTTTCAAAGTCAAGTACAGGTAGCTGAAAGCATGCTTTCCTACAGTATGACATTGCCATGAGGATACAAAATACTGATGAGTGTTAAGAGCTACACGAGTCTATAACTATAAAGATAAATATTTAAGGAGACTATAATACAATGAACATTTTAAAAAGTAACAGTATTGGATTTTGCCCAGGGCCTATCACATAGATAGTCATAGTTCATAGACCAAGTTTAATGGTGCCAGCCAGTTTCTTCTTATGGAGAGCTTTAAATCCAGTCAAAAATAGGTTATTCCCAAATGATCCATGTTAACATTTCACTAATAGGCATGTTTTGCCAGTTTATCATTGTTTTAACTCATAGGATCCACAGACGGGTAAGACTGTTGAGTTATTTTGATTGTTAATATGTTTTCACTCCCACTACCCTGCATAGAACTTTCTTATACTATAAATCTACACACTAGGAATGAAGCAAGTATTATTGATTCACCTGCCTATTCTCTCAAAGGACTAAGGTTATAACTGTGGCGTACCATGGCTGGCTACTTTTTTTATATGGATGCTGAGGTCGCAGGTTCTCAAGTTCATATAGCAAGCATTTTACCTACCAAGCAATTGCTGCAGCCCATAACTTTTTGTTTTATCCATGGATTTGTTATATTTTTACTGCATTAGAGGGAAATTAATCAGGACCTTGGGTACAGGAGATTAGTATTCTATGGCTCACTAAACGTCACCCCAGTCCTACACCCCTGTGCATGCTTTTTAAGGTAACCATTTCAAGATATTTAGACAGTCTTTACACACGTACATGGCATTTGGGATCTCTTGTTTCTCAACTCAACTGCCACTACTTGCCAGGTAGAGAATCTGTTTAGTATTCCCAGTATGTTCAAGTTGCAAGTTATTCAGTTGATACTAAGATAGAGTTTGTCCATATCAAAAATATCCCTTCTTAAACATTTTATAAATACCTACTTAGTTAGTTTGTTCAGGCAACCAGAAGTGTGTTTCAGCTCTCTGAGACCATGATACCTCAGGCCTACTCAGTCTACACTCATATTTTCACATGACACTGGTGATCCACAGGCCATGAATTTAAGTTTGGGAAGCCAAGATCTTATGATGATCAACATTACTTGAAAGGAAGAGTACTTCGTGATATTACTACAGTTAGATGCTGGTGTAACTGCTCTCAAGCTGAGGCTTATGAATTAAACTGAGTGTTGGAGACAATAAGAATCTCACTTACAGCATCAGAATGTCAGTAAGGGGCAACAAGAGCACTGGAAAGGTTTCCTTCCTCTGTCCTTAGACTGGCAACAGCTTGAGTGTTGAATTGTTTTTTTTTTTTCTCACAAAGCCCCTCAGTCATCATTCTTCCAAATGGAATTATAGAAAAGAGTATGCCACTGTACTCTACCGGGAACATTTATCGCTCTTTTCCTCCTCTCTCCAATGCCTATTAATTTATATTGGGTATTAAACGGTAATGCTGTTTCTTTGCATGGTTAAATGGCCCTTGCATGTATGCCTTTAAATCAACTCGTTGTTATTTGGCCAAACAAACTGTTCAAGAAGTACTAAGGGGAAATACAGACTCATGACCCTTGACACACTCAGAAGGGCTGCCTCTATCATCCTTCCTGCAAAGCAAAAGGAGAAAGAGAAGGGAAAAGAAGCAAATTTGCTGAGCCACACATTTCAAGTCGTCGACAACCCTATCCACTAGAAAACAGAAGAAAATATATATGCTCTCTGTCCTGTCAAAAGGCTTTCACCTTATCTTGAGAGACTGTCAGGGCAGGAACATCAGTGAATGGACAGGAGTCTATTAAATTAATAAGCTCCCGGATGGTGTCTGGAGAGTTATGATGCTCTATAAATCCAGTTTGATCAGGGTGGACGGGGTTTAAATCTGCCGACTTCTAATACACATCCAGTTCCTGGATTGGATTTGAAGTTTTGTGCCAGAGACACAGAGATAGTCCTACAGCATATGAATTAAGATTTATCTTCTCCCCCTTCTATCCCCTTTTCCCCTTATACTACTTACAGAAATGAAAGCACCTTAGGGATCCCTGCAAATGTTACTGCCAGAAATGAAAGAACTGTTGTCAAGGTGAAAGCGTGACCTAGAAGCCTAAAATCAAACCCTGGCCTTCTGTTCAAGCAGCCCCATCAGAGCAGAGTGCGAAAGGTCTGTGCAGACGGAATGATGCCCGGACTTATCTATAGCCTGTTTTATAGTGATGCCTGTCAAATTTCCTTGTCTATATTTATGACAGTAAGAAAACTAATGGTGTCAGATCTGTCCTATAGTAATAAAAAGAAATCAGGAAATATTCTCACCCCGTTAAATAAAGGCCTCAGATACGCCTCTCACTTTGATAGGTTTAGTCAAGTTTTTAGCTTTCAGCCATTGGAAGCCAAAGACTCATGTTTTATTACACATATTCCCAAGTAAACTGTTAATTTTTAGGGAAAGAATGAGTTATTGGTATGGCATGGGAAATAAAAGAAGAAATGTACTCAAAAATTATAAAATTCTCCCTGTTAAATAAGTTTATTACCCTGAGTATACACATAAAGCAAGAGGAAGTTGTTAGTTACATGTTTATTTCCTGTTGATAATTGTCCTTATAAATTTAGAGATTATTTTCTTGCTTTGTATTCCCGTTAGGAAGTTTGGAGTCACAGGCAGAGCCTTGTTTGAACCAATATTACACGTCCCTCTCAAGCTATTTTTAAGTCATCATTACCGAATTTTATTATGGAATTATCCTGCTCACTGCCTGTGCCCTGAGAAAGAAAGCTCCTCCACAGCTAGCACTCACTGCAGGCAGAGCAGAGGCTCGGACATTGGTCATCGAGTAGTAATAAATCCTCAGCGGAAGCGTTACAATTGTGTTCATTTACTTAAAGGACCATTTTGGTTTCTGGAGCTTAACACTTACTCAGGAGGACTGATGGCTTGGTAAACAAGAGCACCTGCTGCTCTTGAGGAGGACTAGAGTTAAGTTTCCAGTGCCCGTGTTGAGCTCCTCACAACCTCCTATTATTCCAGGTCCAGTGTATCTGACTCTCTCCTGACCTCTGTGGACACCTGCACTGAGACAAACACGTCCACAAGTACTTAAAAGTAATACAAATCTTTGATAGAAATAAATGTATTTATATCACAGGACTGACATAAAACTACTCGCATCAAGCCCATCTCTGCTTTTTATCATTCGTTTATTCCCTTTTCATCTAATTTTCATTCTTTCATACATGTGTTCCTTATCAAATTCATCAATGGGCACCCATTATTTTACAGGCACTGTAGTCAAAATCAATTCCCCGTGTTCATTAACATTTTTGACGAGGGTGCCAAAAGTCATGATGAGCTGATTCACAGGTTTATAGGTTTATCACATATACACAAACACACACACACAAACACACACACACACACATAACCTGTGGCGGTATTTTCTCTTTGTTTTTTACATAGAACAAACTAAGAAGAGAAAGCAAAGAGTATATGACGGAAATTCTTGTTATCATTAAAATCATCTGTTCCAGGGTTTCCTCTCTGACATCTGAAAATTATTGACATCTTCAGTGAAAGATATTTGAGATATTTTGCTATAACTTGTCAGTATGTTTGTAAATGTAAACTCCAATCCTATAATGGCAATATAGCGCACAGTGCTGGAAAGATTAGGCAGATGTTTTGGCAATTACCTCACACACAATGGTCTTCAATAAATCTCATGTGTCATTCTCTACTCCCACAGCCAGTGAACTATGTACCTAGCCAGGAAATGCTCAAGAAGACAGATGAGTTCCACAAGATACCCTACAGCTCTGTGGAACATAGAGGAGGGTAAATGTGTTGGGCCTTGACCTCTCATTTCCAAGTTCACTCTTAAAGGCTCTGGTATTCTCAAAAGCAAGAAGTACATCACTATGGCCTTAGCTTCTGTTGTGATGCTAGCAGTACTTGGTGAGAACAATATTGTAACGTTTTGCAAAATTCTAATCTAGTCAATATTCTATAAACAGCATCTTTCTCCAAACATGTATTTGTATTCTCCTTCCAGAACACTGAACATTGGATGCTGCCATTTAGTCCTAGCAACAGAGGGTTCAGGATCAATAGCTGAGTTCCAATGAGACAGACGAAATGAATCACTGGTCATTGAATCAAGGGATGTATGTGTTGTGTCGCTTGTTCTCACTTTGGCCTCTAGTCTGTTAAGACCAAAGTAAACAGAATAGATGTGGTTGGGAAGCAATGCAGCAGACACTAGCTTCATGTTTTCATGTTGTAGATAAAATCAGCTGATGGCTTCCTTGTTGAGACTCACCTATCCCCAGGAGGCTTTGTACTATCTATCCCCAGGAAGCTACTAGATAGAACAAAGCTTCCTGGGGATAGTTCACCAAACTGAACTCAGTCATGCCAGAATGGCTGTACAGGAAGCAAGCATGGTTTATACATAGACTTCCTAATGCAGAAAAACCTTGTTAAACTCAAAGGGAAAAAGAGTGCACTAACATTGGCAAAGTACTGGCTCTGGGGAAAACCTGTATACGTCAGCTTCCACGGCTACTGTGCAAGAGTTCTACATTATTTTTCAGGATGAAGAAACTTGGAAGATAATTTGCTTATATTATGGAGTAAGTGTTGGATAGGGTCAATATTAAGACTTGGTTTTGTCCAAAACTCATTTTTTAAGTTAAAGGATGCTTATTCTTGTCCATGCATATCACACTATAATTGAATATGTCTTTCCAATGAATTAAGTAAATAATTCTGCAAACAAAAGTCTTATTATGAAAATATTTTGGAAAACAGTATATGGCTGGTGAATTTCTACTATATAAAAAATAAAACATTTTCAGAAAAAGTATAGTGTCCTATAATGCAATGCAGCTAATTATAGAGTCCCTTGTCTATTAAGTTAAAATATATCAGGAGGAGGTGGATCTCAGAGGAATGTGGGCCACTTAGACTTAATCAGAGGGTAGCAATAACACTGCCAGATGATATCAGACAGCTTTGACTCCTCCTTACACAAACCAAAGCCCCAAGAACAGCTTGATAACAGTTTAGTTTGTATCCAATAGCAACATCTAAAACTCTCGCTACAGAAATATATTTTTAAGAAACTTCTCAATACTCAAACTGCTGGTACGTTCAAAAGCAAATGAACAAACACGGGAGTCGTAGGAACTCAGAAATCCTACGGCTAACAGTAGTTGGCTGACTGTGCCCTAACCTTCAACTCGGAGCATGTGATGAACTGATGCTATTGCCGTGTTCGTTGAACAAAAGCTCAGAAATGTTGGAACGGAAGCACATGAGACATGAGGGAGTGAACTGGTTCTTCGGTCAGCCAAAAAGTCCTCTGGTATTAGAGGATGGGCAATTTGTTTAAAAATACAAAAACAAATGAGGGAACTTTACTCTAAGCGTAAAAGAAAGAAAAGGTCATAGCTTCAAACAATCATATCTAATAACCATGTTAAGCAAAATATACCAACCAGAAATAATTTTATAGATGTTTGTAAATTATAAAATATCTTTAAATTTTGAGTCAAAGTAGAGAATACCTCATATCAAGTGCAATTTCAAATCTTTAAAGAAAAACAATTCTATAAGACAGTTCTTTGTACAAACTATGTGAGTCATATGAGAATAGAGATAATTTCTCTAATTAGAATATTAAAGTGTAACATCTTTTATCAAACAGCCAAGAAAGCATATGTATATGTGTACGTCAGGGAGAGGGGATATTTTAATAGAGAATGCAGAAAAGTCTTGAGCTCAATAAGAATTACTTTTCTGCACTTTTCTGCAGTTTTTCCCCCTTGGGATAAGGGTTAAACAACTTCCAACACTCATTAGGAAATCGCTTTGGAATGGAAAATATGTCTAGCTTTATCCTGATATTAACAAAGGGTAGGAAAAGAAGATAAAGTCTTTCCAAAGCTCTCTGGGTTGTTCTTAATATTAATTTCTTCTATAAATAATTGGCCAGTCTTTGAAAACTTCCTTAAGCAAACTGGAAAATTAAATACAATGGTTGATGGATCTGGGCTATCACCGCCAACGGCTTAAAGAGCTGTGACTCTGCTGGGCAGAGATGATGTTCACCCGCTGAACCTCTAGAGACAACCATTAATGCCTCTAGCATGGTGGCAGTGGTAGAAAAGCTGGTCAGACTCCACAGTGTCACGTTTCCAACTCGGGTACTTGAGCTCACAACTTTGCAGGACAGCCAGAACCAGCATCCCCTATCTATTTCCGTTCTGAAACACTGCCAATGGTATAAAATGATGAGGGCAAAGAATGAATTTCTGTCCCATAGCGTGGCACTAAGGACAAAATGAAGGATGGTAGATCGGTTAGAAAATTATTTTTAAAACCTGTATTTATACATACATACATCGTATGACTACATGGAAAAACTGTGTATGTGGAGACAAACACCTAAAGGTTTAATGTTTGTGGTTAAAAATGGTTGTCCATGAACATGAAAACAAACTCCTGGTATCGCCATGCCCCCTAGCTCCGCCTTAAAGGATTGTTTTAATATTGACTAATCAAAAAGTTACTGAGTTTCCTTATGAGCAATAGTAACTTTCAATAAATCCTTGCTGGTGTTTGATGCATTTCAGATCATAAATTTTAAGTTTGAAAGCAAACATATTAGCCTAAAAAGTGAATACAAGAACTGATAATCCATAAGGAACGTGAAACAGTCCTTAGACACATAGTGTGTTCTAAAAAGAGAAATGTTCCCAACACTAGCAAACGATCTGGCCCCTAAACAAAGGGGCCAGGTAGCTAAAGCTGGGGAAAGAAGGTGCTTTTTGCTTTGTGTTGAGAAAATTCAAAAGAAAAAAATAAAGCACTTCAAATGCCAAAGACAGTGAGGTTGGCATTCAATACCTAGCATTTGGAGGAAGAAAGTTGTAGGCAAAACTTGATAAATCTGTGTGTGTTGCTCAATAATATTGGAAATCCAAAGAAGCAAATAACAAGTTTTTGCATCTTGGTAGCACAGATTTTAAATGAAAGTCGTGACAGAGGACAAGGGATATGAACAGGAGGGTGTCATTTTTACTTCATGGCGGCTGTAAGGCTTGCTATGGACATGGAATCATTCCTCAGGCTTCTCGGAGGTGACTGTGAAGCCTGCGTAAATCTCTCACCCTAAGGACTCAAGTGTCTCTCTAATATGGATCCTGGGTACTATTACGTTCCTGAAAGAGGGAGAAATCTGTGCACTTCACCCGCCACAAATAAAGGAGTTGTTGGTTCACTTGTTGCCCTGCAGCTTTTCCTGGTATGCTGGCAGGAGAGTTCCCATAGAGGCTCGGGGAAGTGCGGAGACCAACTTTACCATCCCCCTTGTCTCGAAATCTATGGTATTATTTTTCAAGGCCGGACTAAGTTTTATCAACTTGTGCCATAAAGACTGCAATGTTAAAGCAAGCTGCAAGGAGCGGCTCTGAGGCAAGGCTTCAAGCTTTGTCATCACGCTTGAAGAATTTTCTGTTTAATGTACTGTAATGCAGTATTCAATGGGGACACGTTTAATTGAGTTTTACACAACCCAGTTGGGAGTAGCGCTGCAAGGTAGGTGATGTCTAGGTTTTTAATCTTCCACTCCGGAGAGGCTTGTTGACGACGGAGAGGTTCTTTCTCTTTGAAAGGAAAAAAAAAGGAAGCATGAGAAATGATACATCCGTGGATAAAACCAATTGGCAACCCCCAAAGGAATGAGGGCGATAAAGCGAATCCAGTACTTGCATGAAATAAAAGAACCCAACTGTTCATTTAAATAAGAAACAACACACGCGATTGGAGGAGGCAGGGAGGCTGGGCGTCCGGGTGGGGAGGAAGGAGCCTGACAGACCCGATGAGGCAAGAAGAGGGAAGCACCCAGCCTTGCTAGGGCACCTTTCAAGGAGATACTGCGTGGTGTTCATTTTAAAGGAAAATGGGAGGGAGAGGGGGTCAGTTTCACATTAGAAACAGTGAATAGCGTGACAGGAGCTGTATCACACAAATGGTGCTTAAAATAAACCACGGTTTCTTTCTAAAGTCCCAGCCTAACCCCGCATCAACCCGGGTAAAAATAGCGCCGGACCTTGTCAGAAAGAGAAAATAGTACCTTATATATCGGCTGCAAGGTATTAACCGTCCTCAGCTTCAGCTGTTGCAGTTCCTTCGGCTTTAGTAGCCTAAGCTGGCAGAGCAGAAGCAGCTGCAGAGCCCAAAGACCGCATTTCTGTTTGGTCTCCATGACACTGGGCCTAACACTGCCTGCAAAGCTGGTCCAAGAAAATCTTTTCAAGGAAAATGAGCACTCGTCACCGACTTTCTGGTCCTGGCATAGGAGGTCAAAGTGATAAGGGATTGCTCCATATACTCGTATATTTAAAGCATCCGCTTTAAGGGGAATGCTGGCACTCATTTTCTCGTTTTTATTCCTGTGGGGTCTTTTGCGGGCTGTCCCTCTTCATGCACTAGTCCTGGGACTGGCTGGAGTTTGCTGTGCCTGGGATCCCAGCCCAGAGGATGAGCGCATGGTTACACAGATTGCCTTGGGGTCTTGTACTCTGCCTGCAATGGGAGTCAGTCCTGGAAGAGTAGCAAGTTATCCGTCTTCAGTGTTTGGGGCATGTGGACAACAGAAGCATTGCTGCCTGCCAGGGTCAGTGCTGATTTAGGATGAAGGACAAGGTGCCTGGTGGCCTGCGTGTCAACCTTTTTGGCCTGAGAAGCATAGTGGTGTGTGTGTGTGTGTGTGTGTGTGTGTGTGTGTGTGTGATCGTTATTCTTTAAAGTTCATTTGCTTTATTTAATAGATTCTTCTAGCACTAGGCATTAAGAAAGAAATGGAGAACCAATTTAGACATTGCCAATGTCGTCGTGGAGTTTTGTCATCGTGGACAAAACAATAATCACTCAGATAAATGAGATATTTTCAAATAAATAATTAGCTTGTCTTTGGCATATGGAGAGCAAGTCCACAAAACCAAATTGTGTTTCATCATTAGTAGTGATATAGGGGACGGCAGTATAAGCAGGCATTTTCTAGATCCGCTTTTTGCCACCTGGATGCAGTCAACAAACACTTGCTGGGCACCTGCTGTGTGTTGGGCATTGTTAGAGGGAGGTGCTAGCTAGAAAGTAGCAGCTTGAGCAAACACTTCTGTTTTCAGAGAAATTATCACCTAAACATTTTATCACCTAATTCTTATTACAAAATGACCATTTGATATCACATTATCTCATAAATGTTTACAAAAGCATCTTACATATCACAGAGTATGTTTTCTTTCACCATCTCTCTGAAGAACTAATCATTCACACGAGACAGCTATCACTTCATTTATGAAAGGAAACATGGAAGCAAGGAGAGATATAAAGTATTTTTATCAAGGTTTCAAAAGATTTTAAAATTTTACATAACTACAATACAATCTTCCTAATTAAGCCTACAATTTTTATTTTGTTGTACTGTTTCTTTATAAATTTGTTGGGTTTTTTTCTTTTATATTTTAATGGTGTGTAGCTAGTTTTCTTACAGTAGGTATTAAAAGAAAGTTGTATGTCAGCTTGCGGAAGTAAATGTTGACAAACTTTTCTGATCTAGCTACTGGGAAGGAGGGTTTTCTCACTGGAAACCGACTTGTCTTGTTTGATTTAGATGAAGAAAATCTGACCTCACGAGGGGAGGGCATTTTAGTTGTATTTCTTCATCATTGTAGCTAGTCCTGTCCATTAGCAGAATTGACAAGCGGAAGTTTATTGAAGTTTATTAAAGGCCGGAAGATGCTGAAGCAATATCAGTAACATTTTGCTCTCCATCTTATCAAAATCTATTATTGTCTCATAACTGGTATCATGTATTGGCTGTCTTGAAAACACTGATTCGTTTCCTAACAGATCTTCCAAATGTCAGCAAATTTCATTTTACTATAGCATATAATCATTTTCACTATATTATCACTAATTTAATCAGAAACATCTTTAACTTAACATCCTATTTTTATTAGAAAATAACATTTTAATTAAAATATACTCGGCTCTGGGAGGGCAGAAGCCAGCCATAGGCCTACCCAGTCATAGCCCCCCATCCCCACCCCCGCATCCATAGCCCCACCCAGTGCCCCAGGAGGCCAGGGACCATGAACTAGTATGTGTTGGAGAAATGGGGGAGAAAGAGACGTTGATGCACTGCCGAGACAGGCAGAACTGGAGACAAGCCAGCAGTGAGGAACAGACTGAAACGGTGGCCTAAGGTGCCACCTGGGGCCATGTGATGTCCAGTCTTTGGCTGCCGCTAAGGGCTATGTCTGGGTCCGTGGACCTCCTGAAGCTGGGGTCTGTTTTGTTGTCTGTGGCCACTGTTACCACAGAGGGCCATAAGGATGCCTTTGATTTGAGCTGCCACCTAAGGTGATGATGCTGCCAGGGCCATACCTATCTGAGTGGCCTGCACTGCCACCCAGGGCCATGGTGACTTTGGGCCCAAGCTGTGGCCATATCAGGGTCCGTGGTCCTACAGCAGCCTGAGTCTATGTTGATGTCTGTAGGTTTGTTACCACCAAGGCCATGGGAGAACTGGACCCAGTGACCTGGG
The DNA here is from genome assembly GCF_037038515.1 of Microtus pennsylvanicus. Taxonomy (NCBI): domain Eukaryota; kingdom Metazoa; phylum Chordata; class Mammalia; order Rodentia; family Cricetidae; genus Microtus; species Microtus pennsylvanicus. Next base: position 59,881,644 of record NC_134580.1, on the reverse strand, counting down.
CATCAGAGAACTAGCCCTCCTCCATCTGCCTCAGTGGGAGGGCTGCCCCATCCCTACCCAGAGAGCTGGCCCCAGTGTTGTAGGTATGCCTCCCACCCCCAACCTCTGCAACAGAATATCTGGCCTGGGTACACCAGACCTCTGGCTCTGGTCCTTGCCTGAAGGTCTGGTCCAGGTGGAGACCTGGACTGACGAACTCAGCCACACCCCTGCCCACACCCAGGGCTTTGATTTGGCCCACACCAACATCTACCCCATCTATGACCTGCCAGATCTCCATGTCTCCGGGCAACAGCAGGATATCTGAGAGAAGTTTCAGTGAAGGTCAAGTATTGATGATGTACCAGAAGCCAGAGGCTTTGAACCTGACCAGCAACTCATTGCAAGAGCATTTGCAAAGGAAAGCTGTTTGGGCAAAAGGATGTGCGTGACACCCTGTAGCTTCCGAGGCCACTACACCGAAGAATAAACAAGTGATGGAGAGGTGGAGTAGATGGAGCTGCCCACTTTTTAGTTGTTTGTTTGTTTAATTTTGTTTTTTTTTTTTTGTTTATTTTGGGAGAGAGGCTACAAGGGAAAAGAGGGAAGGAGTGGGAAAATGAGCAAGATTGGGGTGCATGGTGTGAAATTCCCAAAGAATCGATAAGAAAATTATGAAAAAAAGTTCTACTTGACATTGCCATTTCCCTGTTCATCCAAATGTGATTTTAAAGCAAATTATAATACTCTGTTTATTTGCTTTCAAAGTATGGAATTTGACTGATAAATGCAGTTACTGTGAAGCAATAATGGATATTAGCAAAGATCAGCATATTAGGCCAAGCGGCCTCATTATCATCCATAGATTCCACATCTCAGAAGGTCCAGAACATCTCCAAACTGGGGACCAGAGTCATGAGCCATCCGAAAAATCAGTCCCAATAGCAAATGCATCGTACTTTGCTGTTGAATGCTTGACAAGTACATCAGTGGTATCAGTGGGTAAGACTCTTTCTGGGGACTGGAGATGTCCTCAGTCAGTAAGGTACCTGCTATGCCAGCTTAAGTACTGAGTTTGGGTTACTGGAACCCACAAGAAACCAAGTCCAGTAGCAATGCGTTTGATGTAAGCACTGGAGGGCTGGGCTTGTGGATAAGGTAGACAGATAGCTCTCTAGAGCATGTTGGCTATGCAAACTGGTGCGCTCTAGGTTCACCTAGAGCCCCTGTCTCAAATAATAAGGGAGAGAATGATAGAAGACACTAGACATTGACCTCTGGCTTCTCCCTCCCCCACCCACACACACACGTGAGCAACATGAACATGCACCCATGCATTCACTAACTCACATATACACAAACACATACAAATAATCTTATCTTATGTATTTTCTAGTAACCACCTAATAATGTTATTATTTGTATTACAATTGTATCACAATTGTCAATGACTGTCATAGGCAAAGAACAAACAAAGATTCTATTAGAAATTATTAAAATAACAAAGGGGAAATCTATGCAATAAAAATCTACAAAGGATTATATTTTTACAAAGAATTTTAATTGTTGTGCTTTTTATTTTATTTGGAACTCTAAACAGAATGTTAACCTGTTTTGTAGCTCCTATGGTCGATCAAATCATAGTATTAGAAGGGTATCTGTGGCCGGGCGATGGTGGCGCACGCCTTTAATCCCAGCACTCGGGAGGCAGAGGCAGGCAGATATCTGTGAGTTCGAGACCAGCCTGGTCTACAGAGCTAGTTCCAGGACAGGCTCCAAAAGGCCACAGAGAAACCCTGTCTCGAAAACAAAACAAAACAAAACAAAAAACAAAAAAAGAAGGGTATCTGTGAAATAATTATAACCTCTGTTCAATCGTTATGTTAATTTCTCATATTTTTCTTTTGATACAAGATCTCACTATGTTGGTCAGATGAGCCCAGATATCATTGTGTAGGTAAGGCTCAAAATCTTTATGTAGACTCAGAACCTTCAGGATGCTGCAGGCATCTGAGGACCTGAATTACAGGCACGTGCCTCCCATAACCACCCCCCCACTCATCTATGGCACACAAAATTAAGTCTAATTTTACAAGAGACGCTCTACAAACCCGGAAGACTGGAGAACCCTCCTTCCTACCTATCATACTTCCTGCATAACATTTAATTACATAAAATGCTTAGATTCTGGAGCTACTACTTGCTAGCTCTTAGGGCTAACATAAGCTTTATGTTTTCAGCACCTTGATATCTTCGAATAAAATAGAGGAAATAAACCCTTTACTTCATAAGGAAGTGTGTATGGAAGAAAGACTCATAACTGTGTTTGGGACACAGCCAATGCTGTACAATTTTCCACAAATTCTACTGCGAACAAGCTTGTATATTAACACAAATGTTGTGTGTATTTAACCTACAGATAAGGAGCCATTATAAAAGTTAAAACATTTTAAGTGAATTGAATTGTCTGTTTCAAAGACTTGGAGCTGGTATTATTTGAATCATCTACCTTTGAATTGAGAGGGTGGTGTTTAGCATCAGTGACATCTGTGAAATGCTTCTGTATAAGTGACTTTGGGATAAACCCAGATGGAAAGAAATGCATTTGAGAAAGAAAATGCACGTTTACTGTATTGCTGACTAGTTCCTGTAGAGGAACAAGAACTGGACTGAGGGAAAGCCCTGGTAGAGTGTTGTACAGCCTACTGCAGGCCAGATTCAGTCATAAGAATCCAAAAGAAAAAGAAAACAGAATAATGCTTATTGGTCTGACATAATCAAAAGCTCTTGGAAAGCCAAACAACAATTAAGGGTATAAAGAATTACTTAACTTACTGATTTTCTCATTTCCACCATAATATATTCGCAAAAAACAGCACTCTGTTTCTGGTGATTTATTTTATTATGTGAGCATTCCTAAGAAGGACTTCTTACAAAATTCATGTAGGTGCTCACTTGTCATTTTCCTTAACTTATATTTGTATTGCCCAAGCTTGCACTTTAAAACAATAATTTAGAAACCATAATATACACACAAAAGACCAGTAAGATGAAAAATTTCCAAACAAAGTATTATAAAACAAAGAGTCTACAGAAATAGCATTGAGCTTTTTGTGTGTGTTGGCTATCTACTGCTGGGCTTGGGGCCAACCCTGAAGTGTGGTTAATATATTCAGTGAGACTCCATTGCAAAAAAAAAAAACTATTTTTTTTCATATGTGAGTGATGTCATCTTTGTTAGAGGAGGGAGAACTTGTCTATTTACCCTTCTCAGCTCTGGGAACCTGTCTGGCTTGAACCTGTACGGCTGGCATAGAATTGGGTGGGAGGTAAGGTGGGGAGGAGCTGGAAGCAGTTGGGGAAGTTGAAAAGAATGATGAGAATACATTGTGTGAAGGAAATTTTTCAACTAAAAAACTAAAAAATTAATCACACACACACGCATAAAGCCATTTGGAGAGAGTATGTTTATGCAATGAATGGATCATGAAACTCTCTGTGCCAGGTACTGAAGCTCTCTGTGGACCATCAGGCAGTTCCCAAGTGTATATCCAGCCCTGGGCTAGGGGCAGAGGAATCCCAAGATCCTTGACTGGAGATCATAGGGCCAAACCAAATTTCATGATATTATTTAGATGGTACTTGTAATTTCCATTTGGATCCCATTTGCACTGCTGAAAGCAATGAAAAAAAATGACCTGGCCATTTGCATGAAGCAAGAGCTGCACCAGGCATCAGAAGTCTTGTTGCCTTTCGCTACCCGGCACTCAGAGATAATGGCAACCGCAACAACAAAATGACCACTACTCAAGAGTGTTCCTGAAGCAGCAGTACAACTCTCCTCCGTTATTACCTTAGAGCCCTGATTATATGCCTTCTGGACATTCTCTGAGACAGCCTGGAAGATACATATGGACTACCATTGCAAACCACAGCTGTGTCTGGGTAGGCAGGGGTGAGGGTGGGGCTCAAAAATAGCAGTTGTGTGTTGCTTGAGTTAAGTTGGATGAGCCAATTTTTCCTCAGAACATGATTTCCACATTACTGAGATCTGAGGAATTAGCACTTATTTTCTTAGAAATAATGAAGTGAGCCCACTGCTTCGTGGAAAACAACAGGCAACACTTAGCAGTCATGCTAAGTCAAACTCTCACACCAGTCTTAGAGTTCTGGAACGTCATGGTATCTTCCACCATTAGTTGGAAATGTTTCTGACTTTTGAAGGCATTAGCAGCTGCAGTGAGCCTGTTTTTTAGGGTATATGCTGAAATGCTGCTGCCTTCTGTCAATCTCAATGATTCAGTGAGTCAATATGGATCAGCTGACAAGCAGACAGTGCTGTAAAATATAAGAAGAAAGATCCATTCTGCGTGCCTTAGAGCATCTAAAATGGCATGGTGTGAAAACTTCTTGATGCACTGTCAGATTTCACACCCAATTCCCCTTTAGGAAGGCAGCGAGGATTGGGTTTCATTGCAGTGTCAAAAGCCAAACGCTGAGTTACTCAAGAGACAGTTAATGATGTACCTCCCTTCCCAGTTCCATGTCAGTAGAAGGCCAGGCTTACTGCGTGTCTGTTAGTCAGACACCATTCCTACACAGGAATCCAGCTTTTTTCCTGATAAAGATATCTGTTAAATTTGTAATATGATGCCGGTTCTTATTATTTTGGAGGTTAAAATTAAAATTTTTTTATTAAAATGTTTCATTCCTGTTAAAGTGTCATATCTAACATTGTTATTTTTAAATGGATTAGTTAGTATACAAAGTGTTTATTATCTACAATCATAGTACCAAACAAGATAAATAGCTTACATAAGCCAAAGGGTTTTTTTTTTTGTGTGTGTGTGTGTGTGTGTGTGTGTGTGTGTGCCTGTGTGGGGTGTCTTTGGATTCCCAGAGTGCAATGGGGTTTTGATTCATTGGGGCAGGTTGCGAAGGAGGGATTCAAAGACTTTCAATGCACGGGTCACTTGATTTAGGCCTCCAGGCCTTGATGGACCACTAGCCCTCTGAGGCACACACACCTTAGCTGTCACCAAATTGGGAGGAAGCTCATCAGAGTTTCCCCTCCCGACCTCTTTGGATGTTCACCAGGCTTTACAAGCTATTCTCTAATTCATTCAAAATAAGAAGGATTTTAAAACATGTGGTTGCCTAATTTTAGATGAAAGTGAAATGTCAATTAAGAAGGCTAATTTCGCTCCAGCCACTAAATTAGCTTTTTCTACCTTGCAAAGCAGCAGCCTGCATTGGGCAGACACGGGAAAGATGACTGAGCTGACAGTTTAATACCCCAGATTTGCTGACCTGCATTTTCTCATAACAGGAGAAAAGTACTTTTAGCACTGGAATTATCCTTTCCTAATGAAAAAAAAAATGTAGATGCTTCCCTTCTTTGTCCACGCCAATTGCTAATGTTCGCTCTTTGTAAAATCGTGAGTACTCTTCACAGTACAAGCCATAGTTGGGAAAATAACTGCATTTAAGTCACATTACATCTTAAAATAGGAAGCAAAAAGGCTGGAGAAATAGCTCGGGAGTTGAGAATATGCACTGCTCTTCTAGAAGACCCAACTTTGTGTCCCAGCGCTCACATTGGGCAGCCCTAGGATAACCAATGTTATCTTATGTCCTCAATGGGCACATAAGTCAAAATAAAATGTACATATAGCCAAAATAAAAAATAAAGGTATCATTGAAACACAGAGAACTGTATAGATATTTCCTTCAAACTTTTACGTATATTTTAAAAAACAAATCCTAGCAAACAATTACATATGATTACTACCCAGCAAGGGCAAATTGTTTCTTTTTACTAACCCCAAATGTTTCTAAGATATCATTAATAGCATACAAATGATACTGATTTAGTTTCTCTACCACATTTGACTTTAACATGAAAAGAATTATATATCCACTGTTTTCCGGATCCCCAAAATCATAGCAAGATTTAGAAAGTCAATTAATATGTTTTGTTTTGTTTTATTTTGTTTTAACATGCGAATGACAAGGTCAATTGCCAATAAAAACAGAATCGATTGCCAGTCTGTATAAAAGACCAAGTTGCTTAACTATCTCTTTGTTTTTGTACCTGCCATTTTTACTTGAAGACCGTACACGTGGATTTTGCTAGTAAATAATAAAGTAAAAAGTGGGCTGATCTAATGACAGGAACACAGACACACGCAGCATCATCATTTCACTACCCGTGAATGTTCAGCCACTTTCTTGAAAATGGTTGGAGACGCTTACTGAAAGTAAGATGATGCAAATAAGGCTGGAGTTTCGGGGTGTAGGCAATCTTTAACCCATACACGCATCTCAATGTTATCCTAGTTTTAAAACTTTCGTAACTTAATTCTCACCTCAGAATGCTCAACACAGTTAGATTTTGTTTTACATTTTTGGATCATTTAAATTTGTGTTTACTCTTAATAGCGCTCAATATCTTCTTTCTTTTAAAAGCCTACGTATTAACAATGCTGCCAATTCGCAGCCTGTAATGATTTGTTGTTTTCTGTTTCATTTTGCCTTGACAATTTAAAGGAAGTCTGTCTGTGTGTGCATGTTGCCTGCATAAACAAGAATCACAGTAGAAAACTCTGGTGGAACTCAGCATTGTATTTATATTTAGATCCATCAGCTTAGTATCAAGTTTTCTGATAACCGTGACAGGGTCACTAACCATAATCCTCTTATGCTTCTTCAGGCAATATTCACAAGTCCAGTTGTCCTCCCTGTTGAAGGGTGTCGACTTGTAGCTACAGAGCACAGATCCCGCAAGCACTCACCATACTTGGCTATGATAACTTTTTCAGCATCTTCTTGACCTTCTGCTGCAACTAAGCATCCACATCCCAAATTAGAGACAGAATGGTAGAAAAAGTCTGTACATGAAATGACTCTCTGGTTGCCTGAATTTTTTCCTATAGATTCTAAAAGTCCTCAGACCTGTTGGGCAGATATATAGAGGGAGGACAGAAAGTCAACAGTGGCATTGAAAATGGTGATGTGTTTGTAAGAGTCAAGCACCAAACACCTTGAGCTTTGTTTTCTTTTATCCTTTTTGGCTTAAACAAAATAATCCCTGCAATATATACATAAAATAAAGAAAAATATATTTAACATAAATATAGCATGTAGTGACATTCCACTCACTAAGGTTAAGTCTTAACTTCTCCTCTTAGCAAACTTTCTGTTCCCAGCAATAATTTTCTACCCTGTATTTTTATAATGCTTTCTCCCCATGTTTAAAACATAAAGTTAGCACATATGTGCATGCTCCTAAAACATGTATCCCTTGTTTTTAATCTAAGATACACCAGCGATTTAATGGAGAGTTCACTACTATACTTAACACCAGGGATGATTAAAGATCAAACCGGAACACCTGGCCTTGAAACGCCTCATGTCTTAAAATGAAAACAACAACATAGAAAAGGCAGCAAAATTAAAATTATGCTGTGAAGAATAGGTCTCATCTATGTGTGTAACATCAATGAAAAAGGGAAGTTATGAATTTGACAGAGAGAAAGGAGGGAGTATATGAGAGGGCTCAGAGGGAGGAAAGGCAAGGGGGAAATGTAATTAAATTATAATCTCAAAAATAAAAGAAAAAATGGGAAAAGTAATCTTTGTGCTAGAGGGGTTTTAGTTTTAGTATACTTGCTTGACAACATTGCGTTCATTATAATTTCAATTGGTAATTGCATATTGGTAATATCTAATTGCAATTTCTTTTACAAAAGTCATGCTAACACCTGATTAACATACAAATGCATAGGTAGACTAATATTCATTTAACTAGAACCTTTATATCGGATGTGCTGTCACCTTTTTTAAAATATAAAAACGTTGACCGAGCCCGTCTCGGAAAAGCTTCTGTCATTTCTTTAAGACAAGAAAATAACTTTTTAAATGGTGGATAAGAGAGAAGTATTTTAAAGACCTTGGTACCCTTGTTCCACCCTATGATATTTTAGGATATCAGAATTTGTTCATAAAACCACAAGCAACCAGTTCAAGTTCTCTGTACCTGGAGAGATTATATACACCCAGTGGTTTGAACCCAGACCATTTCAAAGAAATGAGTAACGGAATCTTTAAATCATCTTCTATTGGAGATATGAAATAGATTTAGTTTGTGTTTTCTGTTTTTTGTGTGCAACCACTAGCTAGAAAACTCGTGTATCCAGATGACATCCATGGATTCTTTCAGTTTTGTTTGTTAAAATTTTCATTTAAGGAGCTGGAGAGATGGCTCAGAGGTTAAGAGCATTGCCTGCTCTTCCAAACGTCCTGAGTTCAATTCCCAGCAACCACATGGTGGCTCACAACCATCTGTAATGAGGTCTGGTGCCCTCCTCTGGCCTGCACCATAGATAGAATATTGTATACATAATAAATAAATATTTTTAAAAAATTCATTTAACAAAATTTTGATTTTTGAATTATTTTTTATCAAAGGCTGTCCTGAAATTTTATAAATAATTCTACTTTCCAATCTAGTTCCTGTCTATAAGCCCTAAGAACACTGTTCAGATTTGGATGTCAAATAACTATTTTATTGTTTTTAAAATTTTTAATTTATTTACTCTCTGAATCATGAGTAGCGTGCAGTATTAATATTTGCTAGTGCAGTGAAGAGGTTTCCATCGCTGTTATGAGCATTTTTATAAAGCAGAGAGCTTTATAAGACAGTTTCACCCCATCCTTTTTAAACCTCTCAACAGTTCCACAGTAGCAGGTGCTAGACTTCTATGTTACGGTTGGATACCTTGAAGAGAACAGAGACTGTCCAGCTAGCATAAGCTGGCAGAGAAGAACCAGGCTCGTCTCTGAACCATCACACACCATGGTACAGCTAATACGCACACTCGATTCCCAGCCACCTTGTCCTCTGTCAATAAGGGGCTTAAGCTACAACCCTAAAGAACTGAACATCTTCAGAAAATCTTCTACAAAAGAATGAATTTAACCAAACTAGTAAACTGTTACGTCTTTTAAAGCCTTTTCATGGTCCCGTTGATTACTATCCAATTTTGTAACATTTTAGAAGACTTATTTATTTATTTTTTACATGTGCACCACATGCATGCCTGGTGCCCATGGGGACCAGAGCATGTGATTCCCGGAAAATGAGGTTACACATGGCTGTGAGCTGTTTGTCTTGTGTGTGGGTGCTAGGAACCAACGCTGTGTCCTCTGCAAGAGCAGCAAATTCTTCTAGCATCTTGATTTTGCATTTAATGTAATATTTTAACACATTCTTCAACTACACGTTTTTATTTATTTTAGCTATTTTCATCTAATTTTTCACACATAAAAGAAATAATGCCCCTTAATTAAAGTCCTCAATGGAATTTTAGCCGATTATTTGGTATTTGTAAATCATTTTGAGGAAACTGACACAAATATTTTCTCCATTTAAATTATCCATATTATAAAATTGTGAATATATGTATGTCATATTAATGTCTTCTTTGTATGTTTGTATGTGTTTGCGTGTTGCTTCTTAAAATAAATACTTTCATTCACGATGGTATTGTTATAATTATGAAGATGTATAGGAATATATTTTCTGGATAATATACAAAATTTCTACTGACTTTTAAAAGCCTAGATTAATATTATGTATTAAGTACACATTTCTAAATTAAATTAAATGCATGAATTCTAAGCTTTAATGATTCAGTTACCTTTCCTACAGTTTTAAAATTCATATTTTCTAGAAAATATCAACAAGCATTACTGATATTTCTAAACAGTTGGAAACATTTTGCATGGAAAGCATAAAACTTAAGAGCAGGCATAATGCAGTTTTTTTATCTTTTTCTGTGATTGCTTCCCACAAATGGATTCACACGGTAAGCCCTGGGTGCCATTGGCTTTGCTATCGTCATCCAGGCCTGGCAAAGCCGCATCATTTCGGGTCTCCTACTGTGGAAGTCATCTGTTCACCTCAGCAAAGAGGGCTGTCCTGCCATGCTGGTGGCTGTCAGGCACACAGTGGAGATGGCACGGGGGGAGTGGCTGAGGCTCTGGACTGGCTCCTTCCTGTTGCCCTAAATTTAATCTCATCCTAGCTACTTTTTTTCATTGTGCAACTAAGAGAAAGTTGGGTGACAGGAAAGTCAGGAAGGGGAGTAGCTCCACCCCTGTGTGAAGGTTGCAGATATTTTGCACAGTTCTGCTACTGTGTTTTCAAATATCCTACAGTTTCCTTTCTTAGCAAAGGTGCCTCGTTGTGTGCTTGTCTGTAATTCATTAGCAATCAAGACTCATTTATTTAAGTCAAAAATCTCCATATTGAAGGAAAACATCCACCAAAGTTCTACTTCTGGTAAATAAATAATGAAATTAAAGTGAACGTGGCAGAAGAGCAGTCTTCCAAATGACAGTGAATGGCCCCACAGGACAATAAGATTGAGGTCTCTTTTACCATCATGGCTCCCACCTGAAGTTTTGAAGCTTGAAAGGCCATGAGGATTTAGAGTGACTGTTCCAGGAAACACAGTGTATACTTTGGTTACAAAAGAAAAAATAATATTGTATTTATCGTTTTAAAAGTCAGTGTACCCTTATCCGTATGAGCAACATTTCTGGCAATTATATATAATTAATATATATACATAAATTAATATATAAATCTATTTAATATAACAATAGTAAAGCTGTAAACATTGATATTATGCCTAGGATCCTGTCACTTCTAGCTCACATGCACAGGCAATATTTCCATGGGGTTGGTATTCTTCATTATTGGGTTACATTAAATAATATTTATTTTGTACATTCATGTGTAGGTAGTCCCGGAGTATTTTAAGAAGTGTATATTTAGTAATCCTTACACTTTATGCAAATTTTGTATTCATCTGCCTTGTAGGGACTTATCATTTATATGCCTATCACCTAAACAAAATCCAAATAAATCTTTATTAATATGATATTGGAGATGAAAATCATAGCTATAGCCCAAGTCTCAGTTTCTGCATCTGCCCAAAGGGAGCATTGCCTTTGTGACTTCGCATGATTATTACTGATATGAGTTATGAAAATGCATGAAACATTCTAAGACTGTGAGATGTGATTTGAGTAGACTTTTCAAGATAACGCATGAGGATTGCAAAGCTACTCGATAATACTGCAGGAGCAACCAAGCATATTAAAGTCCGATTCTAAAACATAAACCAATTTAAACAATACCAACTGTGAACTTTGCACCTAGTAAATACTTTTCTGATTTTCTGAGGATTTGCGAGGCTGACCTACTGTTTTTTTACAACTTTATTATTCATTGTCCTCCGGGTTTGCTACAATTAGACATCAGAAAAACTCAGCTACCAGGTTTTCATACCTTTTATAAGTATAAATATTAATTGTGTGTATTCGCAAGTTTACTTTCCCATATATGTGTATTATTAGCTCATATACATAAAATACTTTTCAATTTAATCTCTACCTGATGCAAACCACCCTTGTTGAGACCAGAAGAGACTAGAGGACATGACTACCTAGATGAGTAGAGATGTGTTTTCCACAAAACTCTTCCACTGGTGTCCCCAAAACATAACTTCCTGTCACAGAAAGATGCTTTTCTCTCTTCCCACACATAGACTCAATAGATAGCACTTGGCGGGAACATGCTTTGTTCAGGTAAAGAGATGTCATGGCTCTAACTGAGAGCCTCGCCTCTCCCGGACTCATCCCAGTTCTGTTAATCAATGGGTGACAACCAAGTGCTGGAGAATTAATAATATTCAATAAGAGAAAGATGAGAACCCAGGCTGGATGAATTATGCCCACTACTCAATTATTTTCAACAAGGAAAATCATAAGATCCCGTGGCTTCACACTTTCTGCAATATTAAAACTATGAGAATTTGATGAGGTTGAAGAAAACTCTGTCTAAACACTAATGTCAAGAAAGGCAATTTTAGTTAGGCAGTGGTGAAGCATTTTGTTTTTTTTTTCTGTAATAAAGCCATCAGATCAATAAAAAATTATGTAGCAGATTATTATTACACTGTGCTCACCATAGCTCTGATCATAAATAATACAGCAGTTATTCTGGTTATATTAATTATAATTAGAATGCAGATAATGCAGACGGTCTTTTATTACTAGAGCCAAATCAATTTTCCAGTGTTATTCAATGCAAGGTCACACAAAGTTGTGGGAGCTTTTAGACTTCTCATGAAATGGCCTTCCTGCCTGTGAGAGAGGGGGTTTGGCTCAGCTGTGCAAGACACATTGACTGGGAAGAACATTGAAATAATTACAGCCGTGAACCCTTGTCTATGATGGCAGAATTTCATTTTATAAAGTAAGCATAGCCGTAATCCAGCCTCCTTTATGGTGGGAAGCCTCATAAATCTTTCAGAGGAGACCAAGTCTTATATTTAGTGGTAAAGAGAAAATCAAAATAGATTCGTTTGCATTGTTCATCTCTCCACATTGCCTTTCCTTTTGAAACCCTGACATCATATTTTTAAAAGGTGTGCCGTATGCAATCATCTAATAATGATGGAGGGGAAGCCGCAGAACAACAAACAGAACTGCATCCATTGTCTGGAGTTGGTAGCTAGGATGGAGATTGTACACACTCCCATTTGAGACTTTATGAGGTAATTGTTTATTATGCCACAAAGAAGAGAAGAAAGAAAAAGAAGCAGATAGAAGTAAAACTCAGATAAAATCACATTACAGGTACATTTGCTATCAACCAGCAGAAATAAGAGCTGCAGGTTCTAAGGCCATTGGAGCCAGAGACTGGTTGAGAATAAACTACGATTTCCAAGAACTAGGGAGGGATGGAGTGAAAATTCCTGGCTCTGGCTGAGTAAACTGAATGAGGATATACTTAAGCGTGCGCATTTCAAACACAGTCCACCAGATAAGACTCTCAACATGGTGGCTCCAAGGTAAAGCAAGGTCACAAGGTCTGATGATATCAGTACCTCAGAAAGGAGGCTAAGAGGAATGCATAGAAAGTCTGTGAATATATTCCCTGGAAAATTCATGGTCGATCTAAAGAAATGACTGATAAAATATTTAATCATTGCAGCAATGTCCAGGAGACCAATGGAGCAAGCTAACAGTACCTGCCTTCTGTTGAGGAAGACATGCTTGCAACCTAGAAATGTCGCAAGTTGTGTACCTATGGTGTGGGGGATTTCTTCAGAGCCTGTGGCTGAGTCAGAAGTAGTTAGGAGTAACATCAGTGAGTGTGGGAAAATGAAGTTATTCTGAAAATCACGGTCAAGAAAGTAGAACCAAAAGGGAAATATGGTAGATTACAGGGTCTCGATACAGAAGGATAATCAGGTAACATTTAAATACAAAGAAGTTCACACATTTCTTGTTAAATCTCTGTGACTTTATTTTTCCCACCAAAAAAGATTAAATCAGGTGTGTGCATAGAAGATTTTAGGGTTAATCTTTTCCTAACATAATGTGTTTATTTGGGAGCAGGGGCCAAGAAAGGAAGGGCAATGCTGAGAATCAAACCTCAGCCCCTGTGTACATTGTATGAGTAAGTATTCTATCAGTGGGTCATATCCTCAGTCTTATTTATTGAAAATATATTTCTCTTATATTATGGAACTATGTCTGTCCATCATCAACTGCTCAATTCGTTCTTTATGGCATAATCAGTAATTGGTAATTCTTGTTACGTGTGCCAAGTGAGGCAGAGTTGCCGGACTTCAGGGTAGACACTATTGTCTATAGATGGAGAAATAGAGGCCCAAGGAAGCTGGGAAAATGGCTGATGGCCGTCTAGAAATTGAGTAGTGCAAAGATTTGGATATAGCTGTGCCCTTGCAGGGTGCACACTCTAACAGAACACATCTGCCAGACCCAGTCTTCACATATGAAATGGCTGAAAGCAAACAAATTGACTCAACACACAGGTCTCTCAGGTTTGCTTTTCTTCCTTAGAACACAATAAATACCCTGCCTATTCCTTAAATGGAGAGTTGGGATTTTTGTCTTACTAAGTAGTAGTCCATCACAATGGTACCTTGCATATGAACAAAGGCATGGATTTCTATAGTAACTTCCAGTGTTTGAATAATAGAATTGGGAATTTATATATATATATATATATATATATATATATATATATATATATATATATATATATATGAAACATTAGAAAAATAAGTTTAAACGTGACCTTGTCGACTAAATTAACTTCCAGTCGGTCCTCCTATGAAGTGATATGTACAGCAACATCATTTTACTGCTGAAAACCGAGACACGCTCCAGATTTTAACTTAGAAAGCAGTCATACTCCCAAATGAGAAAAAGTGTCTTTTGAGGTACTTTCTTCTCGCTGAATGCCATAATAAATGGCTCTGTCATATTCTATGCAAAGAGCGGATGTTGTAATTTGGAGCTGCTCCTAAGAAGTTTTGTAAATGGAGCATTTTAGGAAACTTTTGTTTAAGTATTTATTCTGCTGTTAGTGTGATCCACCACCGTTCCCCACCCCCCTTTCTGTCTTTCTCTCCTCTTCATCCATTACCTGTAATTCCTATATAAGAGGTTCAAAAGTTTGGTGTGGAATTAATTCTAAATTGGAAGGAAGAAATTGTATTTTTTTTCAAGCAGAACATTAGACTCCAGTTTTGTCCATGCTGTTGGCTCTCTTTCTGCTTTTCTATATTTAATCACAGAGCCTGGCTGGCTGTAGGATCTATCTAGTGTCTGCTAGTTACATGTAATAGCACCTCTAGCAAAATCACTATTAAACAGTGCCTCTTTCTATCTTTTGTCAGTTGCTCATGTCAGAAACAGGGAATTAGCTTTAAAATATAATCTGATTGAGAACATTACATTGGCCAGTCATTCTCATCTCCATCCCGCACTTACTTCATTGTCTCTGATTTAGAAATGGCCTTTTTGCCTTCTGGTTCCAACACAGAGCAAAAAGGACCATCTGGATCCACATATGAGGAAATCAGACATCTCTTGTTTAAATCATGTCAGATAAGCTGCTGTGCACTGTCTGATAACTAACAGAATTAGAATATGGAAATTTAGCCTGCAAAGTACCCGTTCTCATCCCCAATGTGCCCTTTTATCCTATTGGTAAGTATCCTGAGATTTCCACTCACATTTGCTAGCGCTCAATGCAACCCCCGGGTTATGACTGTGGTTCACAAGCAAGTGTGGTGTGTCCTTGGCTGGGGAAGAATCATGCAATGGCAAAGAAACACATCTTTATATGAAGGCAGGATTTTGTTTCTTGTTAACTTCCTAACACATTGCAGCACAGTCATAACAATAAAACAGAGAATGCCAAAGGACTGGTGAGTGCAGATCACAATGCCATCACTTGCTAGCCCACATGATCTTCAGCACCCCAACAATTCCTGTTCAGCCTCTGACATTCTTACTCACAAAATGGGATATCTTTCTACTCATTTTCATGAACATATCCTTGGGAGAGGTATGTTGATGCTCTTCAAACTATGCCATCTGCAAAGATACTGTACCTAAATTTTAATTATTAGTATCATTTGAGAATAAGATGCTGTAGTTTGTTTTTTTAAATAAAGGTTTTCAGTTTTATCCTATTTCTACATGGCAACAAAAAACGTCAAGTAGCTCTTTCCTGCTCAGACAAGGGTGTGCTATGTAGCTACTTCAGCTGCTGTCTGCCCTGATTTGCATCCTGATACTTCCTGTCTGGTGCCTGCAGGCGTTTGGGTTGTTGCCTGTGTTGTTAATAAAAGCAATTGCAGATCTAGCTTCATGGGTTCACATTTTGAACCCGCTTTCATATATTAAGTCTTACCACTTTGCTGGTTGAGGATTACATCATGGTGGTAGTAGTGATGGTTTTACCATGATAAATGCTCATAACAATATTTATGTATCAGAATTCTCTTATCTATATAAGGATGTTTTTAAACGAGTCATTTATACTATGTATAAAAATTATTTGGTAATTTGAACTTTTTAAAAGCAACCACTTTAAACTCTTACATGGAAAGATTGAATTATATATGATATTTGGCTCCATATTTTCTCCTAGGAAGTCTGTTACATTACTATTTTTACAGTTATTTGAGTAAATATAATGAGGATATTATAAGACAAAATAAATGTCAACAGGTATATGTGTTAGCCTGCCTGCACCATTGTTGAGGATCAATTTCATAACTACCAACATTATATCACTGGTATGGAGGAATGCAGCAGGGTTCAATGTGTGTGTGCACAAGTGTTGTTTGTGTTTGCTTGGAGTCATACATGACTATGTGCGAGGCCAACAAAGGGCATCAGATCACCTGTCTGTCACTTCTACTTCCTTTGAGACAGTGTCACTGAGCCTGTAGCTTGCCATTTTGGATAAGCTACCAGGTCAGTGAAGTTCAGTGACCTTCCTGTCTCCACCCCACACAAAACTGGGGTTCCAGAAGCATGCCTGTGTGCATGCATGCACCACATGTTTGTTTCATGTGGGTTCTAGATATTCTCAAGAGCCCTTGCCCACTGAGCTATCTCCCAGCGTCTCCCTCTATCCCTCTCTTCTTCCTCCCTTGTCTTTTGGAGATAGAGTCAGGCTCACTCTGCAGTCCTGCACAGTCTGGAACTCACTAGCCTCAAACTCACAGAAATCTGCCTTATCCTGCCTCATGAGTTCTGGGATTAAATGTATGCACCACAATACCTGGCCTCTTGCATCCCTTTGAATGAACCTTCTTCTCAAGGTCTTCTGTTTTTCATTTGCTATGATCTTTAATCTACAAATCAATCTTAAATAGATAAACCCAGGTAGTGTGGACTAAAAATATCTTAAACAGAATCTTGCGTGCCTTAATGTGCCACCCCAGAAAAAGTCATCTGGTACCCACAGACACTATAGATCAGTTTCCACACAGGTATTTGTTTTGCACATGTATAGTGATTTTAAGTATTCAAATAGCCATGTGACATCAAAAATTTTATTAGAAACATGGTGGATAGATATTATTCAAAGAATAATAAATTAACTGAAGAGCTGCTCCTTACAGCATTCGCCCACCTACAAACTATGTAAATTCTGATCTGAGTGTACATATATCTACAAATACTTTAGGTACATTAGCATAAGTGCTACCTTCAACACACACACATACTCATAGAGGGTGAAGGGAGGGAGGGAGTAGAGGAAAGAGAGGGGGAGGGAAGAAAGAGAGAGAACATGGGCAGGGGAGGACTGGAGAAAGAGAACAGGTATTTATCAGTTCTTACCCTGGAAGATCTTTTAATAGAAAGCATCCTATTTTTGATTCTTGTCATATCTTAGGATATCCTGCCCAATACAAATGACCAACTGCTCCCCTCCCTCCTCTGTTGCTTGCTCAGCACCTCTGCAGAAAACTTAGGAGTAAACATCAAGTTAACCCTCTTCAAGAAGCTGAATTAGGAGTCTTCTCTTTGACCTTCTAGAATAATCCAGACCTATCATTATCAATATCCATTGTTGGTAAGGCTACCCCAGGATAGGTGCTACTAGGTTCTTATAGAAAGCAGGTTGTGCAAGTTATGGGATGCTGTGGGAGGTCCTTCTGTCTATGTGTTGCTTTTATTGCTTAATGAATAAAGAACTGCTTTGAGCCTATAGCAGAGCAGGGTGGGGTAGAGCAGAGGTAGGCAGGGAGGACTAGAATGAATGCTGGGAGAAAGAAGGGCAGAATCAGAGAGATGCTATGTAGCCCCACCGGAGACCAAAGGCTGAAACTTTAGCCGGTAAGCCACAGCCACATGCCAATACACAGATTAATAGAAATGGGTTCAACCAAGATGTAAAAGTTAGCCAATAAGAAGCTAGAGCTAAATGACCAAGCAGTGATTTAATTAATACAGTTTCTGTGTGATTATTTTGGGGTTAAGCTAGCCAGGTGGCCGAGATCAACAATCCTCTCCCTCCTCCAGCAATGGGAAGCAAGCCAGTAAGGAGCATCCCCCATGCCCTCTGCATCAGTTCCTGCCTCCAGGTTCCTGCCCTGGCTGAGTTCCTGCCCTCTTTGCTTTTGATGATGAACTGTTACATGGAACTGTGAGTGAAATAAGCCCTTTCCTCCCCCAGTTGCTTTTGGCTGCGATGTTTCATCGCAGCAATGGTAACCCTAAATCAATCTTTCAAATATAATATAATGTTAAAATGCATATTTGGACTTGGCCCACTGGGAAACAGACAGTGACAATCATCTCAAGATTAAATGCCTAATATGGTCAAGATTCTATAGCTTTATTCTGAAGTGCTCAAAGCACTTTACACAATTTACATTGTCTCTTCTGACAAAATTGTTATAAGATAGAGAGGAGAGATGTGTAATTAATGATTTTGTGTGTCTGGTTTTCATTGTTATGATAAGCCATTGCACAGAAACCTCTGCTTTTGGTTCAACCTGACAACAAAGAAAAACAAGCAGCCATTTTGCAGTCTTGGTACATTATTATTTCTGCTCTGTTACCTGGAACCTCTGCAGGCTTCTTGGAGTTTCCATGCTGAGGTATCTATCATTTATCAAAAGCCAAGCTTCTGGCAACTTCACATTTTAGATCACTTTAATAATCTTCTATGGCCACTAGTTGAAGTCCATGTGCAGGGTGTTAGAACATGAAAACAAGATTCCATCTCTTCCAACTCAAGCAACTTGTTTCCTTTCCTTCTGTTCATGTTTATGTCTGCCCGATTGTCATATATCTATTTTCATTTTTGTATTTCTCAATCCCTATCAGCAACTGGGAGAATATGCATTTCCTCTGATTAGAGCAGCAGAGATTGCCATCTACTTGCCTCATTCCAGGCTCTTTCTTTCCTCTTCTGTAGAAGCTGGACCACACTTCCCAGTGTCCTTTGCAAATGGGCAGTGCCACTTCTTATGTCACTGGGTGGGCATGGGAGCAACGGGAACGACTCCAGGTCACAGGCTTTGGTGTGCTGTCTCTCCCTCCAACAAACAAAAATGAATCTCATTCTCAATCTGCCTTTGGGGCCCTTATGTTGAAAACTTCAGTTGCACCATCCCAGATTCTGGAAAGACTTTGGGATGGCAGAGGTCATACCTCCAAAGTGAACATTTCAGTGAATCCATCTTAGTGGGATCCTATTGTATTTGAGCATTGCACAATTTGGGACTAATGTGTTATAGCTGTTACTTTATGATGGCTATTATACCACTTTTTTCATGATAAAATAAGAGATAAAAATGTAAGAGGGTCTTAACAGTCCTTGTAAAACTACATCTACAGGCAAACATGTGCCTAAAGTTTAACCTCATAAACTAATTTTTAAAAGGGGATTGATAAACCCAGAAGCCAACAGATTACATGGGAGCTTAAAATTTCCTAGAAAATTATGAACAGGATACAAACATTATGAACGCAAGTTCCTGAATAGCTGCTACAGTTTCCTAACATAATCATGTGTCCCTAAATATCTTACATTTAGGTTTTATAGACATGTGCTTAATTAAATGTGGGAGTGAGGTGAAATATGAAAATTAAGATCAAAATCTAAGTCAGAGAAGTGGGGAACTAGAACAAAACTGGAGTTCCTGGACAGGGAAGAAATTAAAACATCTGCCTGTGACTCGCGATAAGTCAGAAAGTGGTGAAAATTCAGCCACACAAATGATGTGTCCTGGGGATCAATGAAGGGGTACGATCATAAAATGGACACATTATGGAAATGGAGAAGAAAAAGAATAAAAGAAGAATACATGCTCTATTGGATGTCAGTTTTTAATTTCTAAGGGCTAGAAGGTGCCAAAAAGAAGATAAAGCTGGGTGAATTAATGCTGGTTAAAAGGGGTAAGTGGAAGCCTAGATGCTGCTTCAACTTTATCAGGTGAAATGAAAGATTAGGGGGAAGTGGGGCCATAAATAACCTGAAAGAGCAGATGAAATCAATAATGTTTAAATGCTTGAACTTCTCAACTTTAAAATGTTTTAACTATAGTAATGAAAGTTATAGAAAATTATGAAGTTATGAAGAGCCTATAAATATGGCTAATGATAAAATTCAACAGATTAATAAGAACATTGGATCAATTGAGTACGAGTTGATGAGTTGTGAAGATAAGTGATGAAGAATAAAGAAAAATTGTATTGATGAGCTATATGGTTTTGAAATGCTATTTTATACACAGTTCTTCATAACTACATGATACTGTTTTCATTGTCTATTCTACACAAGGAAGAATTTCTTTCAGAAATATTTTATTAAGATAGGAACATTGAAACGTGTGGATGATTAGACATATTTGCCCTGGGGGGATAGATTAGTCAGTAAAGAACTCTACATGCACATTTGAAGACCTGAGTTTGGATCTCCATCACCTATAGACACTAGGTAGGCATGGCAGTTTACATAGAATCATAGGGCTCTTGAGGAAGAGAATGGAGATCTCTGAGCAAGCTGTAAAATTTGAGCTGGTGAGCTGTGATTTCCATTAAGAGACCCTGCCTCAATAAACAAGGAGAAAAGCAATTGAGGATAATATCCAATATTAACATCAGACTTTCATGCACATATACCCCACCCCTGTGAAGACGGACATATGAAATCATATCTCTAACCAAAAAGAATCTGTTAGTGTTCAGGTCAGTTGCACACAAGGTGGCTCTTCCGAGCCTCTAATTCTCATATCACACTGACCTTTCCCCACGGTTCAGATGTGCTAGGCTTCGCAATACTCAAAGCCATTATATGATACATTATTTCCCTCTTTCCTCCCTCTCATCCTCCACCAACACTTCGTCCCTGTCCAGTCATTTTCTTACCTGCTCTTACTTCATATATCTTTCAGGGAAAATATAACAGTGTAGTGGCATTTCAACTGTATTTAATAAATAAAGCATGTCTGAAGACCCGAAAAGCAAAGCAGCCAACCCCTGACTCTTACGTCAACCTCAGTCTGAAATGACTATCCTGCCTCCAAAAATCTCAGAATGAGACTGTGTCTGAGAGCTGCCTCCTTTTTTTTTCTTTTTATAACTTCCTCCTGAAAACCTTTTCTAACAATATCTAATTATTCCTGCACCTTCTAAGATACATTACAGCCTAACAACTGTCACAACCTTCTTTACAGAAGTAGCATACGGATGTTGACATAGTTTTTGAAGTTGTAAAGAATCCTTCACTCCAGTACATTTTTGTCTCAAAAATGGAAATATTTTTCTCTTGTAATTTCTTTGCAGACATATTATTACAATACACTGATGATCTTAAGGCGCTGATATCCAGACAAACCAAATTGAATCAATTTTTTAATTTGTAAAAAAAAATCATAACTAGATGGTTATGATTTGCTTATTTAGATGCTTGTGCAAGCAATCACAGTTCTGCCATTTTCTGTGTAAAAAAGAAATTATGGAATTAGAGCTATGAGTAAGTTGGTGCTGCTCCTGCTGATGGTGGAGATGTTTGGGGGAAGGGGCAACACAGATGTAATCCCATTAGTAATGGTGGGGGTGATCGTGGTGAGGGTGGTGTCCACAGTGAGGTGAGGGCTCAGATGCAGATTCAGCTGGACATTAGGACAGCCCATTAGGACCGTTAGTGTGGTAGGTGTGAAATGAAGAGAAAGAGTGGAGCAAACAACTATCTCACTGGTTTCTTAATTTCCAAAGAAATTGAAAATTAGCTGGCAAGAACAGTTAACTGTTTGTTTCCTCTCTGTACTACGATGGAAAGAAATTTGGGCTGTCTTGAGTGCGACAAGAATAGCACACAGCATAGACCTTGATTAGTTTATCAAAGCAGGCTGGATCTGTGTTCTGATGTTTTCAAACAATTTCACCCAAGCAAGAGCTATGATTTTCCAAGCTATGGTTTCTTTTATTTATTTATTTATTTATTTTTATTTAAGATTTCTGCCTCCTCCCCGCCACCGCCTCCCATTTCCCTTCCCCTCCCCCAATCAAGTCCCCCTCCCTCATCAGCCCAAGAGCAATCAGGGTTCCCTGCCCTGTGGGAAGTCCAAGGACCACCCACCTCCATCCAGATCTAGTAAGGTGAGCATCCAAACTGCCTAGGCTCCCACAAAGCCAGTACGTGCAGTAGGATCAAAAACCCATTGCTATTGTTCTTGAGTTCTCAATAGTCCTCATTGTCCGCTATGTTCAGCGAGTCCGGTTTTATCCCATGCTTTTTCAGACCCAGGCCAGCTGGCCTTGGTGAGTTCCTGATAGAACATCCCCATTGTCTCAGTGTGTGGGTGCACCCCTCACGGTCCTGAGTTCCTTGCTCGTGCTCTCTCTCCTTCTGCTCCTGATTTGGACCTTGAGATTTCTGTCCGGTGCTCCAATGTGGGTCTCTGTCTCTGTCTTCTTTCATCGCCTGATGAAGGTTAATATTCAGGAGGATGCCTATATGTTTTTCTTTGGGTTCACCTTCTTATTTAGTTTCTCTAGGATCACGAATTCTAGGCTCAATGTCCTTTATTTATGGCTAGAAACCAAATATGAGTGAGTACATCCCATGTTCCTCTTTTTGGGTCTGGCTTACCTCACTCAGGATAGTGTTTTCTATTTCCGTCCATATGGTTTCTTGTGTGAATAGTAAAGTGAACATTCAAAATAACTCAGAGTTACACAATTGTCTGATACCCATGCTCAACTAGAGTACTGTGACAATATTATATATCTCAGGGAATCCTTAAACTGAGCTGTTGCTATCATTATCTCTACTGAACAACTGGGGAAACAATAGTGTAGTGGCCACCAGGGCTCAATGTCTACTCAAGAAATCTGCCACATGCTATATTTCTTGTAAGATAATGAAAGCAGGATAGAAACCATAGGCTTCAGTACCCAGGGTCCCTGCTCAAAGGGATTCATGATTCTATCCATCTTTTGGATCCAAGTGACATCACTCTCTCTGGGGACTCAGGATCACCTCAATGAGATGTCATTTGTCTTGGACACATGAGTCAGAAGGCTCATGATCTCCAGGAATAAGTATTTTTCTTTTCCAGTCATGCACAGATTTTCCAAGCTCACACCATGTACTAAACTATAGAAACCTCAAAGTATGTCTTGCTAGTCAGGTATAATTTGCTTATAATATTTCTAAAACTTTCAGTTAGTGGCCTTTTGCCTCAAACAATATTACCCAGTGATATAGCTTATATTCGGACTTTCATTGGGTTATCATACTGTGCACAAGTTGATTGCAGACACAGAAAGTAAAAAGGTTCTAATTAACCTTTTGCATGCAGGTAACTTTCCGAAAGTTATCACACGTACAGAAAATAGTATTTGAGCCACATCTATCTGACCCTGAAGTTCTTGTTGGCTCCACTTGCTCACTAAGCCCTGATGTCTTAGCTTCCTATTGAAGCTATCCCCATTTCCTTAATTCTGTCATA
The DNA here is from genome assembly GCF_037038515.1 of Microtus pennsylvanicus. Taxonomy (NCBI): domain Eukaryota; kingdom Metazoa; phylum Chordata; class Mammalia; order Rodentia; family Cricetidae; genus Microtus; species Microtus pennsylvanicus. Next base: position 59,858,287 of record NC_134580.1, on the reverse strand, counting down.
CTTATCAGTTTTCCCCCTCCCTCCGTCCCTTGTTTTTCACAAGGTGGCTCAAGTCCTGTCCCCAAAGAGGGTTATTTTCCCCACACTTAATTTATTAACAATCCACAGTTTCCAAATAATTTAATGTTTTATTACAAAGTAATTTCTCCTTTTATGCTACATCCTTTCCTACAGAGAGACAAAGGCCCTAAGAATAAGAATTCCAGTTCACCATCTTTTCAGTAATGCCAAGAGTAGGTCCTGGCACACAGGTGGTGATTGACATGGACAGGCTGATTGAGGAGGGATGCTCTCCTTCACAACTTTCCTCATGCAAGTCTTGTAATATTCAGAGAAGCATAGAAAAGAACATGTTTTCTTGGGGGGGAAACTGCTACAGTCTCAAAGCAATTTGGGAAACATTTAAGCGAACCCCTAATTTTTACTCACTTAAAAGCATCTTCATGAAATATCAGTCAGGTTCAAGCCTGCTGTTTGGAGGTCAATAGGGAACTCAAGAAACGAAATCAGAAATCTTCTTTGCATTTGTCAAACTGTCTTTCATGTGATTTTTTTCTTTACTGAGTCTTTGTATATGGCTTTGTATATGATTAAGACCTTGAAAGGTATTTAATTTTTATAATGCTAGTGACTACCAGAGTGGTCACAAAAGTCAGGTGACTTTATCTCAATGAAAATAAATTATTAAAAGTTTCATTGCTCTTCACCTGTATCTATTTTCCAATTTTTTCCATACATATGTTAAGAATAACATTTTTCGTAGGAAAATTTTGTAATATGTGTAGAATACCTAATATATGAAGAGGTGCTATATATTGAAGTGTGTGCCTCAAATTTTAACTTTGAATTGCCACTATAGGAAAAGTGTAAAAAGGTATATAACATAGGAGAGTTAGCCATATGGCTCTCAGAATTGTTACTATCACCCCTCTCCCTACTCTTCCCAGATACCCCCCCCCACACACTTCTCCTCTTGCCTAGAACATCTCCCTTCCATTTCCTCTTCAGAAAACAGCAGGCCTCTAAAGACAGAGTGACTGGAGGATGCCAGAAAAACATGGCCCACTTATTCACCAAGCAGGGCTCACACAGACTCACAGAAATGGAGGTGGCATGGGTCTGCACCAGGTCCTCTACATTTCATTTCTTTTAAAGATAATCTTTTAAGACAAAGAACTCTTCTCATTTTAACAACAAAGACTCATCCCAAGTAGAAGACAAATAGAAAGAAGAAGATCTTCCTTTCTTTTTCTCCATATCTGCACTGAATCTTTAGGTATATAAAGATACTGTTATTTTACAATTTTTATTGTTTAAACTTTTCACACACAATACAGTGTTTTGATAAAATCTACCCTCAAATCTCTCCCCTCCTATATTTTTCCTTACCCCCTCAATACTTTTTCTTCCCAACTGAATGTACTCCTCTTTTGAGTAACTTACTGAGTTACTGGCTAAATATGCATGGGTATAGACCATCACCTGAGGCGTGGGTGTAGACCATCACCTGAGGCGTGGGTGTAGACCATCACCTGAGGCGTGGGTGTAGACCATCACCTGAGGCGTGGGTGTAGACCATCACCTGAGGCGTGGGTGTAGACCATCATCACCTGAGGCGTGGGTGTAGATAAAATTATTTTTACTACTGAAAAACTATATTCTTATGTGAGACTTTGGAAAACGAAAGTGAGATATATTTACATGAGTTTACCTAGATGCTAAATCTCTCTGTAAATTACAGCCAAAGATTGGAGTCAGGCAAGAATGCCTAATATATTGCTCTTCTACCTCTGAAATGGATTTTAAGACTAGCTCATCCTTTTTGTTTAATTGATGAAACCTCACTAATTAAATATAGAGCTTGAGGAAGACATTGGAACTGAAATATAAAATTCAAGCTGCACTCTTTCCACACCTGGATAACTCTGAGAGCAGCACTTTAGTTTTCCACACTTTCAATGTTTTGTTCGCATAGCCATGCTTCGCGAAGACTGGACGGCTCAAGATCAATGAAATTCCCCCATCAATCAAAGCAAACAGAAAAAATGCGTCGGATTTTATGGTGCTAGTTGGAGAGGGATGGAGATGTTACGAGTGAAAACCGTGTAAGCCCCTGAACCGTACCATATACGTTATAAATGCTATCTATGTATCATCTTTAAAACTTTTGAAGCTGGCAAGTTTCCCATTTATTTCCTTTTCTGAGTGCAAATGGTTCCACAATAAAAAAAAAATGAAAGGGAAGCTGTTTTTGTAGAATGGAGGCCAATGGAACCAACTACTAGGAAACACACACACACACACACACACACACACACACAATGTGATTCTTTTGTTTTCTGTAGAACTTAGGATTTGTGGCTTAGTCATTTTCATTTTAATTCAGAGACCCAGATCCTGCTTTTCCTGATTTCTGTGCAGCTGTGACTTTTGTTGGACCAGCTGAAACTCATCTGTGCTTTGTCGGTCCCCATGGGGTATCTCTTTTGTGGACATAGTAAGAGTCATACATGGGCTACTGCTTGTTTCTTTGGTTTGTTGTTGTTGTTGTTTGGGTTTTTTGTTTGTTTTGCAAGAGAATGCAGAGACTTCAGTAGAGTTCAGTGACCTACCACATTTTTCCTTTATTTTTGGTCTCGAGCAGACACCACCCTGGTGTTCCCACAGCCCACTCTGGCATGGATTTGTCTTAGGTAATACTCTGGATGGTGAGGAGAAGTGATTGCCCACCTAATGCACAAGGTCTTTAAATCAGTGTTTCACCTTTGCATGTTCACTGGCATCTTTCTTTCTCGCATTTACATAATAAGATGTCATTCTACATGAAAAAATTTAATAATTTCCTTTCATCTTAACCTAAAAATGAGAATTATGCCTCAGATAAGAGTTTCATTTCCAAGCCTTAATCTGTTTCCTTCCATTTTAGTTGCCCAGAATGCTATTAAAAATTAAAAAACTATAGGTCTTTGTGTAGGATTGAGCCCTCCTGGGCTTTCAACACTCTATGTCAGTATGTCTATTTTGTTGTCCTTGTTTAACTCACGTTTGTTTGAGCAGTCATTTAGGTGAGACCCTAAGGGTGTAGTTTCTGATATTCCAAGACGACACAGGTTGACAGCAAACTTCCTGATCTCTCACAATTTATCACCCCCTCTTAGGCAATGATCCTTGCACCTTGGATGCAGGAATTGTACGATAGATGGATCACTGGGACTTGCATCCATAACTTTGTATTGAGATTGGTTGTGTTTTTGTAGCATGGTTTCTATCTATTGTTGAGAGGTTCACTTTAGAGAATAAAACTATACTCATCTGTGGGCATAAGGACAAATATCTTGAATGTAGGTGGGTATTATGATGAGAGAAGAAATATGCTTCTTCATGCCAAAGCACATCAATCAGTCGTCTAGTACCTAACGGCCAGCCCTGAAAACATGCATACAGGTATCATTTCACAAACCGAACTGGTTACATCTATGTATTTAGGAGTCTGGGTGTGTGGGTGGAAGTACAACAACAACGAATGATAACAGAGGCCACTCATTTGAAAGACAGACAGTGGAGATACATGGTAGAGTTTGGAAGGAGGAAAAGCATGGGTAGAAATGTTGTAATTATATTTTAATCTCAAAACATGAAATATAAAAATAAAGAGCTAGTTATGTATAAGATAATGTTCATTCATCAAGTCTATGAAGAATCAACAACAGTTATGTTGTTTCCTCAATCTTTCCTATTCTTTTCATGTTTCCAATCAGTAACTCTAACATGGAAAAAGCTTTAGCTTTTAGAAATTTTTGAGGAAGGTTGCTCAAGTTTCTATTTTTTAGAATTATTTTTTGTATTGATAAACTCTAGAGAACATTGGTTATTCCAAGAAATGTCTGCGTGTAATTTTGAACTAACATTAGTCTAAAATGTGACAAAAATCAATCAAGCCAATATGTGTTTTGTGAGTGCCAGGATGACTGATATTTCTAATCCATGGCAAAGCTTCCAAAATGATTCACATTTTAAATACCAGCAGGTTTTTTAAGTGCTTGGCTTCATAAAAAAAATTACTTGAATTATGTTATGTTTACATATATTCTTGACTTCTTTTATAGCATCGTGGTTCTGCTAGATGGTTCATCTCACCTGAACCTGTTTGGAGACTAGTAAGACTTGAATACACATCAGATACATACAGAAGGGTGGACGTAAACGCTAACAAACTTGATATGCATTCTGTTGTCAGAATTCTTTGGCTTCAAATTCAGAATGAGAGATTAAAACCAAAGGCACATGCATAGTTTCAGCTTGGGGTGTTATGTTCTCTCCTTCATGTCAGTGAGCACGTGGTTATCTGCTAATCTCACAAATGCGCGTAATCTGGGTGTATGAAACCAAACCAACTTCCTGCGATTTAAAGGATGCAGTCTTTCTCTGATACTCAACCACTCAATTTATCTTCCCCCTCCCTTCCAGACTTGAAGCACGCCATCCGTAGTAAAGGTTAGTGTGAACCCTTAATCTTAATTATGCATTTTGCAGCGCTATGAATGGTGAGAGATTGCTTCCAATGCTTGGTGCAATCTTACATGGTGCACATGGGCTTCCTTCGGTCCACGCCATCTTCACTGCACTAACAATTTCCATAATGCTGTCGCATTCTGCATGGGAAGCAGATTTGCGGATAGGTAATCCATGTGAGGTATTTTAGAGACAGCTTACTAAGGAGTGCTGGTATATTACATATGCTTTCAATTGCTCTGAGGAGCAAACAGCATCAGGAATTGTAGTAATTTAGCCAGGGCAGAGAAAGGCCTATTTAAAGTTTGATGATATATTCTTTAAACTTTTATTTCCAGTTCCTTTGGGCTTTATATTTACTCCCATGTAATTTTGTATTTCCTGCTATATAATTTCCCTTGAAATCCTATACCATGCATACTAAAAATCGGATTTTTTAAAAATTTATATCCTGAGTTTGTAATTTCAAAGAGTCTCTCTCTCTCTCTCTCACTCTGATATTGGCTATGCTTCAGTAGAAGAGAGAAGACTTCGTTGCTTTTCAAATTAAGAAAAAAATATTTAATTAGTGTGTGTGTGTGTGTGTGTGTGTGTGTAACTGCATGGTGGTGCCTGTGTGGGTCAGAGGAGGGGGTTTGGTCCCTGGAGTCAGAATGGCAGGAGTTTGTGAGCCACCTGATAGGGGTACTAGGGTTGAAACTTGGGTCCTTTGCAACAGCAGAAAGTGGCCTTAACTGCTGAATTTCTTCAGCCACTTGTAGAATAATAATAATAATAAATCTCCAGATGAGTGTCTGAAGTCATTTCAGATGGTATTGTTGTGTTTACTGTTGCCTTTCAGCTATGGCCTCAGTTTCTGGAAGACTTATGCCAGAGCTAACAAGGAGACGAACTCCCCTCAGCTTCTGAGAGTTGTTAAGCGGAGGTTTTATTTTCAAATGAGTGGGAGGGGGAGTGAAAGTGATCCTCAGTTTCAATCCTGAATCTCTGGCTCATGCTGTGCTACAAACCATGATAGGCAAGCCTATCACATGGAACTCTGGATTTCTTGAAAGACTTTCGTGATGTCCAGCTCAGCTCTGTGTGAATGGTGTGTGTGCAACAGGTGAAGGTGCAAGTCTCTTTGAGATCATCTCTGATTGTCTTGAAATATGAGTTCTGCATTTCCCTTAATCATAAGCTGCAGTATCTTCTTTAAAATATCACTGGGTGATTTGTTCTTTATTATTATTATTTAATTGAAAATTTACATACCAATCTCATTTCTCACTCCCTCCCCCCTCCTCCCACTCCCTCCACCTTTGCCCGCATCCCACCCACCCCCATCCGCAAAGAGGGTAAGGCTTTTCATGGGGGAGTAAACAAAGTCTAGCAATTGCTTTGCGGCAGGACCAAGGCCCTTCCCACTATATCTAGGCTGAGCGAGGTATCCCTCCAAAGAGAATAGGTCCCAAAAGTCAGTTCATGCAGTAGGGATAAATCCTGGCCGCACTGCCAGTGGCCCCACAGACTGTCTCAGCCATACAACTGTTACCTGTATTCAGAGGGCCTAGTTTGGTCCTATGCTGGTCCCTCACTGTCCAGCTGGAGTTGCTGAACTCCCATTAGCTCAGGCAAGCTGTTTCAGTGGGTGTCCCCATCACGGTCTTGATCCTTTTGCTCATATTATGGCTCCTCCCTCTCTTCCACTGGACTTGTGGATCTTTGCATCTGATTCCATCAGTTGCTGGATGAAGGTTCTATGATGACAATTAAGGTAGTCATCAATCTGAATGTAGGGAAAAGCCAGTTCAAGCGCCAAATCTGCTTTGTTTAGGGTCTTAGCTGGGGTCATCTTTATGGATTCCTGGGAATTTCCCTAGTGACAGGTTTCTTGCTAGCCCTTTAATCGCTCCCTTGATCAAGATATCTCTGTTTTTTTCCTCTTGGTCCTTCATATTGTGAGAGTCTAAGGTCCAGGGCTACCAATGTGAATGAGACAGAAAGGAGGGTGACAAACTAGAGGTATGGGGGTTATCACCCTAGATAAATACACTTTAGGAGGTACCCCCAAGATTTCAAATGCTTACCAAATGTTTTTAAATTAAAATATAATTATCTATCAACATCTTAAGCTCTAAGAGACCTTTGATCACAGAAAGTTTCCATCACATTCTTAAATTCATGAATTATGTGTTAATAAAACAGTACCAAAGATAGCCTTGTTATTTGCCACACAACAGCATGTTGGCGTTTTAATGATTGTGAAGTGGAAACATGTACTTTAAAATTGCTGGTGGTGGATTTAGCTACCCTGTTTTTGCTCGTCAGAATGGTCTTACACTGGAAAACTCTGCTTTACGGTTTGAAAGCTATCACTTGCATTAAGGACAAAGTTCATGAGTTTTTCGAAAACGAAGCCAAATGAACTTTGGAGTAAATGAGTTATATGAATAGAAATTAGATAGTTCCCAACCGTAGAATGATCAGAAGAATAAAAATTATCTTCTGTTGTCATTGCAACTAGCATGGGGAGCTTCCATTTCAATGTGCTTTAGATTAACTGTACACTGATATTTTGATTTAGAGCCTCTTTCCATGGAAATATGACTTGCAAAAACAAATGCCAATTCCCAGGCAATCAAAGTAAGTACCAGCCTCTTCTTGCTTTGCTATGTCATCATTCTGAGGTCCTGGACGAAGTCGGCAAGGTGGGATTTTCTTAGCTAGTAGATTGTGGACTGTGCAAGTCAGAATGACCAAAAAAGTTACTTAAAGGAAATCTGGGGTTTAATTTACCCAGTGCCAGGGATAAGCAATATTAAATCCAAATGGATTTATTTTGGTCTTTTAGTCTTTCTATAAAATGTGATTATATGAACATCTTGCCATTAAAATTAAATGTGAGCAAATTTTGGCAAATTCACTTTTGGCACATTCATTTTCTTTTGTAATAAATGAACAACAATATTTTTTATTTTGAAATATTTATAGTGTAAATTACTAAAATGGTATTTCACTCATATTCTAATAAATCTGCTCTTACATAAGTGCTAGAGGTTAATGGCTAGATTTTAAATAGCTTTCCATTTTGATAATAAGTGGATTTCCAAGACCTGATTTTATTAAAGAGATTTTCTTCATTCAATTCTTTCTTTACAAAAGAACAATTTATATTTGCACAAACCCAAATGTTAAGAATGAGACCTCATTGATATTTTTGTGAACACATAGTTAGAAATAGTATGTAAAGAATTTTCTTTGTCTTAACTATGCAATTATTTTTAGAGCCTCTCTTTTAAAGGTCCGTCTTTTCCTATCTAATAAAAATGGAATTTTTTCTCATATTCATGTAATACCTCTCAAAAGTGAATAATGGCAGTGATTCTGCCGAAAATGAACTTTGAATTAATGCACTGTGACTGTGATCAAATATTGATCAGTTTTGGTTATTTTGTGCATGGTTGCAAAGTGAGAAATACAATACAAACTCTCAGATAATTAATTTGGTTGCACTGAAAAAAATTAAAGTAGCTACCCAAAGGCATAAAACAAAACACTTATCACTCGATATTCTATGGATGTTATTTATTGTTGCTCCAGCCTTATTTAATTGTTGCTTTTGATAAATATTTTAAAGACTAGTATTTTAGGTGTGTTTAAAAGGTCCAATAAATTCAATATAATTATTGAAGAATGAAATGTAAATACATAGATCTTTGATAAGCATGTAATTAAAATGTATGATTTTTGCCTCCTGTGTATAATAAGGGCTTATATTTGATCAACCATAACAGTTATTTAATCATTTTAACCTTGGGATACTACCCCACAAAACACTACTTAATGGAAGTCAGCTGAGATGCATTAGAGTATCAAAACATCAAGTTGGCAAAGCACTAGGGCCTAGAAAATTCAAGCCCAGCTTATCCTACCATACTGCTATACCAGGTTGCATAGCAACCAGTGCCTATGGATGCTGAAGTTTCTTTATCTGTATTCTATGAGGAATGAGAGCCAGAGTTGATTTTAGTAATTTTTCAGAATTAATCAGATATTCAAGAATTATGTTAGCAGACAGTTGTGTTGGGTTGGGTGTGGGAGGGGTAATGTATTCCTACACTCTACACAAATGTGTGTGCAGATATGGTACCCAAGTAGCTCTGAATAATCATGCCTAGTTATTTTATTAAAGAAATTTGCTAGTTTTCCTCTGAAGATCCGTTGCCTGTTGTAACTTATATTGAAATTGATTGTTGTCCAGAGTCTCAATGTGCATTATATTTGACCCTTTCTCTGTCAGATTTAAGATTTGAGAAGGGCCCTTTCCATGTATGATTTAGATTATTACTGTGTGTGTGTGTGTGTGTGTGTGTGTGTGTGTGTGTGTGTGTGTATGTGTGTATAAAACCTTACTATATTTTATTGGGTAATTCTACAATTTTGGGTAAACTATGGTTTTGGTTGCTATTCCTTTTGTTGTTAAGACTCGTTAAATAAGAATAGAATTTATTATACTAATAGCATTTTAGGTTGTACAGAGACATAGAAAACATTTCTCATTTCCACATTTTGTTTTTCCTTATTTAATCTCACAAAGGAACTGGAGAAACAACACAACAATTGGTTATGATTGATACTTAAAGTATATGCTTAGGTACATAACAATCTAAAACTATTCTATTAGTGTTTTCTACTTAGCAAAAAGAGGAATTTCTCAAGTGCTATAATCAAGTCAGTTCTGATCGTATTTTGTAAATTTTTAATTATGTGAAGTTTTCCAAAACATTTACTCATATGTGAAAATTTCCAACATTTAGTTTATTTTTTATTTCTTTGTACTGTTATCTATCATTAAACTAGAATTATTTTAATCTATAATATGCAGTTTATGTGCAATTTAAATGGGATGTAAATCTGCCTCTGTGCATAATATAATCCCAAAGAGTGAAATAAACGTGAAAATGTGTTTGAGTCACTGAGACAAAAACATTTTGAGACAAATATCTTAAACAAAAGGTGAGATACATGCCACAGCGTCTTCACATACATCATCATCACACTCATAAACAGCAGAGAGAGACAGTGGTTAAAACACACATAAATTAATGCTGCAGAGAATATGATAAGTCCTTAGGGATATGTTTTATCTGAAAATATAGTCTTCAAGGTGATGTCTGTAGGCTTCCTACTGTGAGGAACCATGTGATAACCAGAAACTGCAGATGTCTTTTAAGAATGATGTGTGCTTTTTGAGCCAGAGGTATTTTCGCTTAAGCAAAAGCAGAAACCGTCAGCCAGACGCTGCACATTTGATTTGCCTGCACAGTCGCAGTCTTCCTTTTTGCATTGTTTCTAGACTTTAGTTTGATTTAACTCTTGATCACTCATTTCATAATCAGCAGCTTTGGATAAAATGCAACATAATTAAAACGTCTTGGATTGTGTGACATTTCACAAACAAATCCCAAGCAGAACCGGTTATCAAATCGCAGCTGTACTATGAATGAATCTGTCTTACAATGTTGTTCATTATTTGACAGGAAGTGTCTGCTCCGCTTCTTAAAGGGCTGTTTCTCTGTGTTTGTTTTGTGTTTGCTCTGTTTTGTTTTGCTTTGTTTTGAAGAACAAGTGAGTTTCCAACTACAGCGTCCTCTGTGCATTAATTTTAAGAGATGCGCCTCAACAAATAATAACTATTAGCCACAATGTGTGGCTGCTGCTTGTGTTAGGTCTTCCAGAAGAATAGCTATTACATGGTTACACAGAAGCTTATCTTGGGCATCATCTATAAGTGAAAAGCCCTTTACAAAGCATAAATTGCTGTGTTCTGCTGGGGGTGAGATGGCCGTGGCAGTCACAGTGGTTGGGTGTTTTAATCCTTGTTCTCATCTCTGTCTTTCCCATAATATGCTTGTATATATTTTTCCTGGTTGCACTGTTTTTCTCATTTTTTTAAAAAAAAGACTATTTATTTCTTGTTCCACTACAGATGGTTGTGAGCCACCATGTGGTTGCTGGGAATTGAACTCGGAACCTCTGGAAGAGCAGCCAGTGCTCTTAACCTCAGAGCCATGCAACTGTCTGAGCACCACTCATCTCAGTTTTTAAAAGCAGACTCCTCTTAGGGTTGGTGCAGCATGATCTTGTCCTATGTCAGGAGTCTAGGGTCTCAGTGTGGTGTATCCATAGCTGGCTCCTCCCTCCCCGTTGACAGTCAGCTACCCAGTGTGCCAGCGAGATGGAGCAACCACAGAGGTCTGCCCACCTATTAACTTTCAGTCTAGAAGAACCCACATCTTCATTTCACTTTTGCCAACCACGTCTCCAGCACAGGGATAAAAACTAAGATGCTTAATTTTTGTCTCCTTAACATTAATCAACCCAAGCAGTGTGAGCATACACACACACACACACACACACACACACACACACACACCACACACCACACACCACACACACATTAGTAAAGAAGGCTAGGTTAACCAGAACTCATAGGGAATTTAGCCCACTGTAATCTGGTATTATCTAAATAACTGCAACAGCTCTTCAATGTGTCTTGTAAAGAGAAAATAGAGACAAATAACAAATAAATTCTGAAAAAAAAAAACCCACTGCAAAATAGAGTTCTTCCCAAACAGTCCATACTATGTTGAGGAGATGCTAAATAAAGACCATCATGATGCAGAAAAACTCCTAATATGGGTCTCATATAGGAACACACTTCAGATCAGAATAAACAATTTTGTTAATAAAACGGTTAATACCACATAATCTAACGTGTGCCCAACACCTACTGTCCGTTTATTACTCCCCTGAAGGCTGTCCACACAGTTACGCTTTAGCACTTCTTCAGATATTGAGACTGATATGAAAATATACACTACATTTAAATGTATTGAGGAAAAATACTCATCTCACTATGGGAACATATGTTTGATCCTATCTTATCACGAAGATAAGACACTCATGTCTTTGTGTGGCATGAAACCATATTGTGGGATGTGGATTAATAACCTATTAGGAAATTAAACTGTACCCAAATGAGAATAGGCCTTCATTATTATCACAGCAAAACTATGTTTTTCTTAATAGACTTAACGTAGCTAAATTCAATCAATATGTCCTCATGTTTTAAACATTTAACTATAAAATTTCCCTTCCATAAAACCCTATAATTGTCAAAGAAAAAACAAGAGTCATGCTTTAAAACTCAGCTTGCATGTGTATATGTGCATACTTAGTGTGTGTGTGTGTGTGTGTGTGTGTGTGTGTGTGTGTGCTGTGTTACTGTGTGAATTTGGGTTTGAATGTACTTATCAGTGTCTATGGAAATGGTTGACTTACGAATGTCTTCCTCAATCATTTCCCCACCTTTTGTTTGGAGACATGGTCTTTCTCTGAAACCTAGAGTTCATCCTTTTGGATATCCCTGTTAGTCATTGAGCTGGCTTGACACCTTTCGTTTTGTCACCCATCCAGTTCCAGGATTACAGATGAGTGTCACCATATCCAGGTATATGTGAATTCTAGGGATCAGAATCCAGGTCTTCAGGCTCACAAAGTAAGCCTGTTACCACTGAGCATCCTTCCCAGCTCAACACTCCATTTTTTAAAAGTTTATTATATAAGTGTATATATTTTTGCCTTCATGATCCTACATCAGTTTTTCTTCCTATTCTTGTGGACACATGAGCAGTGTCAGTACCTTATTTTTGTTTTGGACTCTGGAAGCTTTTAAGCCTCTTTACTCCTCCTCCTCTTCTGAGCCAATTTTGTGCTAGCCCATAATTGAGTATGAGTTCTCTCTCCTGTAATATAAATTCAAAGCACAAAAGTCCCTCTCTCTCTTCCTCGCTTCCTCTCTCTCTCTCTCTCTCCCTCTCTCTCCCTCCCTCTTCTCTCTCTCTCTCTCTTTCTCTCTCTCTCTCTCTCTCTCTCTCTCTCTCTCTCTCTCTCTCTCTCTCACACACACACACACACACACACAAAATCTTCTTTCGTTTTTCCCTCCTTCTTAATATCTATCTGAAACTAAGATGCACAGCTCCGTGTCAACTACAGACCCTTGTGTAGAAACTGGTTCTGTGCTGATTCTGCAGAGTAATCAATTGACAGAAATAAAACTCTCTTTGTATACATGCATGTGTGGACTGCCTCACAGCAATGAGGATGCTTTAACTATGTTCTGTAGGTGCTGACTATGTAAGAATATCAGGCCCTGCAGAGAAGCCTGGGGGTTTGTGAGGTACCGTAGCCTCTTCTGTGGTTGGAGTTCTTACCTGACTGAATTGGATGTTTTCCATTTGAAATCCATGGTGGAATCTGCGCTCTTAGGATGTAAGATTAATTAAAATATTGTGGTAATTAGGTAACTATTCACCCCCTTTCACACCTCCCTCTGACAGCCCACATGAACACATCTTACCTTCTGTATCAGAATGTGTTGGTGATTCAAGCTAGTCAAGTTAAGCTCGCTTAGAAAGAAAAAAAATAGGTAGCTGATATGTTGCATTTAATTATGTAAGGCTGCAAGATCCCAATGACATATTTACCTCATTTACCTCAATATATTCTAATATTTATTAGGTCGTTTGAGAAACATCTGCAATACTTAGATAAGATGAGCAGTCTAACAGGGGAAAGTGGACCACAATTCAAACCTACAAGGCACCGTGTCCCTCGTATGAATTCCAATTCATTTTATGATGAAGCCCTCTTCTTGGACATTTAGCTCAGTGGTTAGCATATGGTGCCAGGAGCTTGAAGTTGGAAGTTGGGGTCTCCAGTGAGTCAGTTATTGTCACCACAATGATCTGTGGCCTCAGCCTTCACCTCAGACAACCTAGTCAAATAGAGGACATGAGGATGAGATGGGGCAATCGTGGACATAGAATGTTAATAAATCCTGAGCCAGGGTATAATTAAGGTATTAAGTTTTAATCATGATATTAATATTGGAAAGCCATTTATTTGTGTCAAAGCATGTTGCCATATTAAATCAGTATAATTGCCTGCTTATGTTTTCTGAACCTGTGTATTCTAATGCAAAATCAATTATATGAAGATATTAATGTAGCGTATATTCAGGAACATCTCAACATTTAACAGAAAATTGGGCTACAACAAACAAGATTATTTAATGTTTACAAAGAAGAGTAGAGGTTAAAATCAAATAGCGATATATAACTGTCCTTTATCATTTTCACTGCACTTCCTTGGCTCTGTTTGGATTTTTAGGAACAAGTGCATAACACCTCTTTTGCCTTTCATTTGAGAGGCAGATATGCAGTATGGCAAATAAAAATCCAAACAGTAGCTTTAAAGGACAAAGTGGTTTAAACATTGTGGCTGAGATATGCTCACCAAGTTACCAACCTCCTAATTCATCCCAGGTTCAGGGAAGGCGGCCTTCCCAACCAGCAATGGGCAGTTACTGGTCACTCTAGGATGAGATGGACACAAAGGGCCTCCTTGCTTTAGGGCCACTTCCCAATAGGAGGCACAGAAGACGTTCAGAACCCAGTTCCTTATCACAAATTGGTAAAGCAGAAATAAACACCCATTGTCTTCCTGGGACAAAGAGTGGTGGACTGGGCCTGCACCATGGCTTCTTCACTGCACATAAGTTACAATGATGCTAAGGATTAGCTGTAAATATAGCAGGATTCAGAATCACCCAGCAGAGGGACCTCCTGTCAAGACTCTGAGGTTTTCTCTTGATTGCGTTAATTGAGATGAGAAGACCTGCCTGCTGTGGGTTTGGTTGTTCTTTGTCTGGGATCCTGAACTGTGCAAGGCCTGAGCATCAACACACATCATTCTCTTTGCTGCCACGTGTGAAATGCAGCCAATGCTGCCCGGACTTCTCTGTCATACAGACGGTGCCCTTGAACTAGGAGCCACAATGAACACTTCTCTCTTAAGTTGCTTGTGTCAGAGGATAGTATCACAGCAACAGACAAAGAAACCAAAATACCTGCCATCAGTTATGCAGAATATGTAGCCACAAATCTAGTAATGAATGATTTTACTTGGAAATGCATTTCTAGACGTTCTGAATGTTTTATGCATTACTTTAGCACATACTATACCATTTAATCTTCCCAGCAACCCCACACTCTGTGTGTGTGTGTGTGTGTGTGTGTGTGTGTGTGTGTGTGTGTGATTAACCCCATTTTATGAATGGAGAACTGAATCTCAAGAATGAGTAAGCCAGGCACAAACCATACAGTTAACAAGAGCCAGAACCGAGATGTCTGAGTACAGTGGTCAGCTGTTCCAGTGTCTCAAAAATTATGAAATTATTTAAACCTAAGAATCTGCAAGATACATAGAAATCACAAGACTTTAAAAGAGGTGACTCTGGAAGATTCTAGATGAATAGTGCCCAAAACAAATATATAAGAATCAACACACAAAAATATGTACTAGCATACAAAAACTGAAAGCTATGTTATTGCTTTGCATTGAAAATGAAATTGATTTTAATCCACTTGGTTAAAATGGCCATGGCCTTGTTCCAAAACACAACAAGACTTTCTGGCCTTATTTCTAAGATACAATTATGACATCATGTTCAAAAATTTCTTTATCTTCTATTGTACTTCTTGTAATCTTGTACTAACTACAGGACACGAAATCATTGCTGACTCCCCTGCTTTTGGTCATCTATTTAATAATTGTTTCTTATGAGAATTACTGGCTAGTCGTGTTTTCAAAGGGACTTACCATGGCTCTTTAACCATCTGCCATATTCTACATATTAGTGAAATCTCTTGTTCTAGGCCAGCCATAAAATGTAGAGAACAGAATTAGACAATTGAAGGGGGTAGAAGAGGGTGTGATCAGTAATGATTGTAGGTCCAGATGAATAACCTGGCATTGCAACGAAGACAGACTTAATTAAGAAGAGGCTTGACACACCTTGTTTGGCCTCGTGCGTTCTTGTGGAATCCATGGCCAGCAACTGCAAGCTACAGTCCTGTTCTGCGGGGTATTTTTCTGTTTCTCTGCTGAATTAGGCCTGTGCTATTCAGTCTTTGGCCTTGGCATTTTGCTTCTTGATGAAATGTTTCTTACTGGTATATAATAAGATAAGGAACCTGAATTCGATGTAAAGATGGTATTTTGGTAAGTTCACTGCTTAGTCAGGTGACATTGTTCTATTCCAGGCTTTCTCAATGAGGGAAGCAATGAACGGAGCTGCATTATGCTTAGTAATTGGGAATTGATTCTTATCCCCTGAAAACTGTAACATTTGCTAAATAATAGAATGTGTTTGGCCCAAAGTGGGATGATGTTCTTTTCTCTATAAATATTCCACGAATATGTCTCCTTCCTTCTTAAATTCTGTTTCCTTAAATATTAAGCATTTGGGAGAAGTGCTTACTGGGGAAAGATAATATTTAACAAAGCCCATTGCTCATAACTTATTATGTTCTCCCGTTGTCTACAATAGTAGCTGTACACAAAGTCTCATAGTGTCAGTTAGTATATGCATGAGTAGAAAGAATGCAATGAGCTTAATGATTCCTGATAATTGACATCCACTAGAAATAAAACTTCATCTGGAGGTGTTATTATTTGAGTTTTTGAGCATAAAATGAGTGCCTCTTAGATTCATGCTTCTCAATAATCGAGAATTAACAAAGTATACCATAATAATATAAATAGGAAAATTCATATAGTGCAGTTAAAGTCATATTAATATTTAGAGTAATAAGCATTTCTAATTATGGATACTATTCAGACACTTACAATAGCTTCCATGTTCTTGTTTTTTAGTTTCTTTACTGTCATAATGATTCTTTGAGAAAGGAGCTGTGAGTTCTACAAATAAATGCTGATCTACAAATATTTTTCTTAAAGGCAATAATCATTCTGTAGCACGCAACTGAACACCATCTATGTTCCGAGTGTATGTTGTATATTGAATTAAAAATAAAAGAACAAACTTGTAGAGTCTCCTAGTTCTGTTTTAGCATTCATTTTAGGGAGCACAGTTGTTTTAACACAAACACACACGCACGTGTACGCGCGCACACAAACACACACACACACACATACACACACACACACCTATATCTTGTTCTGGAGGGGGCATGTCTGACACCGTGTACACACATGGAAGCTAGAAGACAACTTCCAGGAGACAGGTTCTCCCCATTGCTCCTGCAGGTCCTAAGACTCCAACTCAAGTCATCAGGCTGGTAAAGCCAGCACCTTTACCCAAAGTCCCAAGCACAGATACACTTTAATTAGAATTACTCTTTACTTTAAAGAAATCGAGGTTTCAGTTGTATAACATGATGGTTGCTTAAACAGTTATTCTGTGTTTTGTGGTAGAAATATGTATTAGAATAAATATTGTCTCTTTTAGATTTATATTAGGAATGCTTTTTAGGAAAGGTTTTTTTTTTTTTAGAAAGGAAATGGAAATGTTTTTTCTTGAAGAGATGTGATTTACAGATTTGTACCCCTGATTTAAACAAGTCACTTTAGAGTAAGCTTTGCTGGGCCATCTTTTTCCCCACAGAAGTCTCAGACACAGCTTCACAAATAATAAAAGTTGTCTTTATCCATTTTATTATATTCTATATCACTGACTTCAATATGTTTAATGGAGATTTTCAAAGGATTAGGGTGATGTTTTTATATTTTTGTTCTTCTTTGTTGTTGCTTTGTTTTGAGACAGGGTTAAAGGGCATCACTCTTAACTAATCAAGAATTTTGCATCTTCCTGTCTCGGTCTCCTGAGTGCTAGGATTCAGGGTGTGTGCCATTATGTCAGTGCTGGCCAGTGTTCACTGTTGTTTTTGTTAATTTAGCTCATTTGAGAGACTGGGGGTATTGTTTATGGGAAGGCAACTTACCTAGCACATTCAGGGACCTGGATTCAAATCCCTTTACTGCAGCAACAATAATAATAATAATGTTTCTGGGCATGGTGAGGATGCTTGTAATTCCAGCAATTGGGATGTAGACACAGGAGGAAAAGTATGATACAACATAGCCTGGTTTTCATGGCAAACCATGATTATAAAATAAGTCACCACATTGGATTATGACTATAGATTTCATGTGGTCAAAAATTAAAGGAATCTGAGACATTAGAGAAACTTAAATCTGTATCTTACTGATTATACTCCTCAACTGAACCCCAGTCTCCCAAATAAATGCATGTACCTGCTTCAGTCCTCAGGAAGTGGTGGATGACAAAGTGTAGGGTGGACTCAGAGAGACACCAAGATCAACTTAGAGTCCACACTCATCTAAGAGTAGATGGGAGAGCAGATATTTTACTTTACTGCTTTATGTATCTGGGTTTTTGCCTGCAGGTACATCTGTGCAACACGTGTGTGAAGGCCAGAAAATGGCATCAGATCCCTTGGGACTGGAGCTACCATGTGGGTGCTAGGAATCTAACCCAGGCTCTCTGCAAAAGTTGACAGTCTTCTTAACCACTGAGCCATCTCTCCAACATCTACAACACACACACACACACACACACACACACACACACACACACACACATCTTAACCACTGAGCCATCTCTCCAACATCTACAACACACACACACACGCACACACACACACACGCAAAAGCACACCATATATGTGTATTTACATATATACATATTCATGTATGTGTATATACATATAACATATATATATATATATATATATTACAAAAAAAGCAGCAGAGTACACTAATAGGTGGTACCAGCAGTCATTATTTATTTAAAGGAAATTCTTAGGAACTTTTGTAGTATGATACCTGAAAAAGATACGAAAGTTTGAGACGCATGGAAGTTCCAGAGTGAAACCTGAGACTCTCTCCTCAGGTTTTAGATTTCATTATGAAACTCAAAACTTAGCCACAAGACAGCGGGCAGGGTCTACACATTTTGACTACCTTCAAGGATCGTCCAAACTTTGAATCTAAGGTAACTTTTTGGTCTGTTACAGGAGCTTAAAATTATATGTTTTGAATCTTCTTAATTTCTGGTAAGGTCATGTAGGTTGCAATCAAGTTTAGTAGAATTACGTAGTATCGCTGCAAGGATGAAAAAGCTCCCTAACGGTTCTTCAGTCTGAGGCTTTGTTTTTAAATAAAGCGTTTATTCCTGGGACTGGGTGTGATATTTGCCATAGACTAAATTATACTTAACTCTAAAACTCCATGGGTCTGAAAAATACAAGTTTTGCCTTCCAATCAGATGGCACGCCTAATGTGGTCGTCAGGGAGGGTCTGTCCATTGCCTTCACTGGGGAATCCTGAAGAGTTGAGCCCAGTCCAGACGTCTTTGATCCCTGTGTTAGGAAACTAGGATATGGTGAAATGCCCACTGGCTATTAGCGAATATATAACTTCTGCCCATATTACATTTGACAAATCAAGTCAAGCATGTGCTTAATTCAAAAGTAGGTTGAGAAAAGCTATGTCTTTTTAATATTCATGAAGGAAAGGAGAACCACTTTCTATGTTCAAATGGAACAACACGTAGAGAGGAAGAGCAATCATTTCTACGCTTGCAAAACTCCCTGGGAAATATATTTTAAGTTCAGTACTAGAACTCTGAATTAACCTAAAAACACATAAAGCTAAAGGCACAAACCAGCATAAACGCATTTGTGTGTTGTTTGTAAACATGTGTTTGCACATATATAGTGGTTATTGAAACAGCTTTATAAAGCCAATGCTTATGTCACTCAAAAACATTGATATCCACTGTCCTAGGTGAATGATATTGTGGCGTTTGTTTTAACTTCTCTGTGTCTTGGTTTCTTAATCATTACAAGTGACCCTGTGTGCTAGGTGCCCCGTCCCCATCCCAGCAGAGTGAACACTCACTGTAACCTAGCAATATGGTGGTATACTTCTCTTTTTCTATTTCCATTCAGTGCTAAATTCTGTTATCATTTTAGCCTCTGCCCTTGTCTGCTCTGCTCCCTATCTAGTTTATCACCAAGGCTTTGGTTTTTTGGGGCTTTGATTTTTTGTTTAACCATAAACCTATCAGATTGCAGGTCTATACTCTAGAAAAAGTCATGTTAATGAATTTTTAAAAAACAAAACAAGAAGAATGTTGGAGGCACAAAGTTTTCTGGAAAGTTTCTTTTATAGGGTGATTGGTTTCATGAGGTCCCTGATATCATGTCTGGAAAACATTATTGTCTAATACTCTGTTCTTCTGAGGTTATTTTCTGTCTTCATTTCAGTATATCATTCACCCAACTACTGCTCCTCAGAGCCATGCCTTAAATACTCTTAGATATGGATAACGCCATTTAAAAAAGAGAACTTCTTCAGTGGCTTTCCTGACCCACAGAGAAAACCGTGTCCTCACGAGGATCCACACCCTCGTCCAAAGTCTCATTTCCAGGCATACCATTCATTCTTTCTTATTATAAAGTTTTTACTGGAGTTCAATTATACTGGCTACTCAGCTAGGAAATTTGATAAAATTTAAAAATCAATGGTATAAACTTTAAATAAATTAAATTTTAATAGATAACTTTAAATTCTACCATTTCTTAATTAGTTTACTAAACTGCAATATAGGATTTTGAGGCTGTTTGTAACTATTATGTCACTACAGTAAAAAAAAGCATCTATAGTATATGTAGATATAATATATCATATATAGCATTTACACATTATACATGTATAATATATATGCATATATATATATATATATATATATATATATATATATATATATATGTAGTTTGTGAAGGTGTATCACTACCACACTGATAAATTGAAATTGAGCACGGTAACAATATTTACACACTATGGACACTGGCACAAGCTACAAACTAGAAATTGTGATTTCTGTTTATTTCTTACCCAGAAGAATGAAGAAAATCTATTACCAGTGAAAATTCAGCCTTACAACATTACTAATGTAGCTAGTCCACTGTAAAAATGTGCAGAATTTAGACAAAAATCACATTCTGGTATTTAATTAAAAGTATTACCTCAGTCAATGAAGGCACTGCTCACATCCCTGAGGAAGAAGTTCTGTTCTGACATTCGTTTTTAGAGTCTAACTTTAGTAAGGTTCACAGTGGACACCAGCAGGAGAAGGTAGCAGGCATGTTTAAACCAGAGCTGACCCTTCTGAGCATCTTAGCTTCACCATGGAAGAAAGAATTGACCAAAGACCAGAAAGGACATTCTAACTGGCCAAGTGAGAGGCAGTCATATGTTTTATTACCGGGTTTGTATCACGCACTGAATCAGTCAGTCTTTATGTGTGTAGGTATTTCTACATTCTCATTCACACATCCTTTTGGTTACAGTCAAATGTAAACATTTGTTATGCTAGCAAAGAAAATAAATTTATATACTTTAATGGCTTGGCTTAATAATGTATAGCCATAGAGCAGAAGAGCTAAAACCTCAGTCTCCATCTGACTTTCTCTGTTATGATATTCTTATATCGCCAAAATGTGGCTCTCATACAGTGTGCTTCATATTCCCCTGTTGGAGTACGTGCTGTAGATTTCTCAGACCTTGACCCGGCCCTGCTGATTCAGAATTTCTGGGAATTGGGCCAAGAAGTCTACACTTTGAGCCTATTGAGTCTGGCTGAGTCATATGTAGCCTCAAATATATATATAGAGAAAATATTTTCCTCTTTTCTTTCAAAGATGGAATGGCTAAATTCTTAAGTAATTTTCCATAATCTAAAATATTATTAATTTGGAGGATGAAGGACCAAGAGATGCTGACAGGAAAAGTGATATATGAATAAATATATTCACATGCATGTGTGTTTGTATATATGATCCATACACTGCACGTGATAATCCTGGGTCAGGTATATTGATGTGGTAACAGTACCTCCACAGAGACTCTCTAACTCACTTTGCATAAGTGATAGAAAAAATCCTAAACCTTTGGTGAGATCATGTGTTCTTATTATCAGGAATTACCCAGAAGGGACACAGTCTCTAAGATCCCCTTGATTTAGCCAAATCCAGACACCCAAAGAAAACATGCCGCCACCTCGTGTGCTATTTCTCAAGTCAAAAAGAATCAGAAAGACTTCCCCAGGTCTGCAACCTTCTTCCCTCTCACAGTGCACCAACTCCCGAGGAATTTTAAAGAATGCAGCACAACAGGGGAGTCACTTAAGGCAGAAAATTCATCTCCACCAATGCTGAGCCTCCTGTTACAATGGATTAATCATCAAAGTCGATTATTCTGTCAAATTCTCCAAGGGTGAAATCACACATCTCGCCACTGGTGTGTGGAGCAGGCATTGCCTTCATCTTCCTGGCACAGATACAAACTGTGGGTAACTTTTATGCGCTGCAGACGAGGAATTGCTGATACATTTAAAAGAGAGCTGCCTTTCCAGCACACCTGCCCACAGCTGCTGAAAAATTATACTCCGTGCATGTCTCTCACTATTCCCCCACTGATAGGTCAGCAGTTATTACAAAACTGCTATGATAAGAATCTGCTGGAGGCTTCTGGGATCGTATTAACCGGAATGGAACCACTGAGTCAGAGAAAAGCAAAGAGATGACTCAGAATAGCTAACAGCTCTTTCTTTTCAGAGTGTTGGTATCACATCCACCCTTCCTGACAACATCTAATTCTTCGCCTTCTGTAGAAAAGTGTCCTCTCCATCCCTGACCTCACTCACTCCCGTGTTCTCTGATAACAGCCGTGTTGTCATTGTGTCTAATGCTCTTCGTATATTATCTGCGTTCACCCTGTTTCCATTCATTTCGACTTCACTAATAGGCTACTCAAGCCTTTCCATTAGAAGCCATGATACAGCATTTTTCATGGCCTCCATCATGCTGACCTTGGGGTAGATATTTAACCAATTCATGCAAGGTAATTGTTAAATTAAGTGGAACAATGTTGTTCTCTGGATTCGATGATGCTCTTGTTTTTCCTTTTGAGACAAGGTCACAGGTGACTCAGAATGGTTCCAAACTTGCCACATAGAAAAGGATGGCTTTGAACTTGTGATTCGCCTGCCTCCACACTAGGTTATGCGGTGCTGTAGGTGAAAGTCAGAACTTTGTGTTTGCCAAGCAACCTGCTGCATCCCCAGAGAAATACTGATTGGATGATCAAATATTTGTTATCTTTATGATTTATTACCGAAAATGTAGACAATTAGCACATGAACTCAGAGTACCTTGTGATTTTTTTTTTGTTTGGGATTTATTTTCTCTCAGGCCTACACAGCATCAATTTTCCTTCTCAGTGTGGAGTAACAGTGAGGGTCCAGGCTCACAATGGTCAGTAACAGCTCATGGTTAGCAAGGAGCCACACTGGAACTTGAGCTCAAGTCAGTAGACACCTGGTTCTACATTCTTACAGAATGCCTACTGTGTAGCCTGAGTTTGGGCCACTGACAGTAGCATATGCTCTAACGTGAATAAATTATCTGACTTACTTTTATCATCTGTAAAATGATATCAGCAGGGTCGGATTCTCTAGTCACCAAATACGTGGGGTAATCCTCAGTCACACTCATTCCAACAGCACCTTAGGGCCTCCTAAATACCTTGTTTCTTGACTGTAGGCTGGTGCCACCTGGTGGCAGTTGCTCACTCATGTGTCTTATGGGGTTGACTTGGTGTTGGAACTAACAAGGGGATGTCTAGAGTCCTAGTGACGAGTTCAGCAGTCTTTGGTTAGTTGGTACCCGGATTTTCCTCCTGATGTGGAAAGATCAGTCCTGGACAGCAATGCTCACCTTTCTGTCTATTCATTTCCACGCTAAAGCTGGATAAGACTGAGCCATTCGCCCCCTCAGATGATATCTGATTTTATCTAACCACCTGGCACATTGTCTCAAGATAGGATTGTACTCTGGAGACTTGCATTAAAATCCTCAAATGAAATTATGACTTTCAAGGGGGCCTATGTAAGTTCAAAGAAGTGATGGAACACAAATAATAATAATAATAATAATAAAAATAATAAATTGGTCATTTTTTTAGATAACATTGCCCAGTGTTAATCATAAGTATGACATAATTTTGCATTTTTCACTTCAAACATACATTTTTCTGGTATACTCTATCTTTATCTGGATTTTGTTTTCAAAAGAGTCTTTCCAAAATAGAAATATTCTTAGTTCCAGCTTTGCCATCCTGCTGTGCTCTATGTCACTATACGTCCTTGTCACCTCTCATGTGATATATATATATATATATATGTGTGTGTATGTATGTGTATATATATATGTGTGTGTGTGTGTGTGTGTGTGTGTGTGTGTGTGTGTGTGTGTGTGCGTGTGCCTGCATGGGTGGAGGTGAGGATGTGTGTGTGTGTGTGTGTGTATGTCATGGTTTATGAAGATTCCACAGCAACTTCCCCTTACAAGTGGATCCCCTCAGTTGTCAAGAACTCGTGTATCATCGATAAAAAGTCAGATTTTAGCCTCGAGCTCAGCATCTTCTGGTTTCACATACACTGCTTTTTGATGTCACTTCCTTTATCTAATCTCCCCCCCACCCCAAACCACCTTTCTAAGACTGTTTCTCAACACCTGTGATATTCAAATATGTATTGTCTTCAAACCTGTAACATTCTACCTGATATCACATCAAAGCTTATCTAGTTACAAAAAAAACTTAAAAAAAAACAAAGAGCGAAACCTATGGGTGTAATGTCTGACTTAGCTTTGTCTTCATCTCGGTCACCAGTCAAATGTCAAATTGTGCTGACAGTAATTGAGTTGCTTCAAAGCCATGATATGGTACGCTAATTCAGACAGTTGGTCATTTAACCTTACCCACAGACATGCTCCACTCCTGTGATGGCCAGACAAAGGGTGTAACCATAATAACCATAAACAGGTCAATCTTGAGTAGCGTGAATTCTAGATTAGACAGATTTGGGGTCAGTTCCTCACCCTTTTATTTGTTAACTTTTTACTTTGGACTTATTAACCAACTTCCCAAACATCAGTTTTTCCTATATAATATCGAGTATAATCATGAAATCTCATATTAAGTGTTTAGATAAAGGCGATTTAACGTTGTATGTAGAAAACATTAGTCACCAATGTCCAATACGAAACAAAACTTTAGTCCATTACTAGTCATTACTATTCTCTTTAGTCACATTGTTGCTATTGTTTGTGTTTACCCCATCCACAGAAAAAAACTGAAGCTAGGTTGCATCAAAGGCAACAGGCATGGTCAGCAGCACCCGGAGAGAGGCAGGGGTCTCTACCAATGTCCCCTTGATTAATATTTCATGACAGATTCTAATCTCAAACTCGTTTCTCCAGCCTTGATAGTTATGCAAAGATCAATACTAGAGAGGGTTATTTCATTAGCTAATTTGCATCTAGGAATAATGGGTATCAATTTTGCATGATTTCATTTTGATATCACAGGAAACCTCAACCGGGCTCAAATATCAGAGGAAAACTGGGCAAGTTCCACAGCCACATTTACCTTATGCAAAAATATATGTTGATTTTAAAGAAATGTGAGCTCCTTAGCAATCTGACTTTAAAGCAAACTATATTAACTACACTCGCCTAGAGATGCATTCCAAGGGAAAGAAGGTCGAGGTATGAACACTAGACTTTTCAGAACTTTTCCTAACCACCACCCACATGCTCTATCAGTGTTCTTCACAACGATCTTCCATGTCCTCCATGTATCATAGGACTTAGATCAAAGGTTCCTCTAAGTAAACGCTGAGGTAGGTAGGATACATTCTTTTGCTATCTGAGATTTTAATAGCAAGTTTAAAGAGTTTTAACTATTATTAGTTACTAGGGTTAAGTGTTATTTTTATCATTAATTTGCTAGTATTAATTCCTAATAACTACGTACCTGCAGTATATTTTCGTTACTTTGGAGTTGGCTAAGTCATTTAATGAAGCTGTGTGCCACATTACCTAATAGTAAAGAGTATCTTTTTCCTTGGTCCAGTAAGCCAGCTCACTCTTCCATCAGGGTAGGGTATGACTTCATTTTTAAGTTCAACTCAGCATCTCAACTTACACTCCCGAACAAGCATCTTCCTCCTCAGTGTGGGTGCCACATGCATACACAGACAAGCTTCGGGAGCTAGCAAAGAGTCATGTCACCTGGATGAATAAACTGAACTCACTGTTGCTTCTCAGATGTCCTCTGAAAGAACGCCATTTGAGAAAGAGCCCTCCAGACTTTCTTTGTTATAGCATTTTTGTTTGCTCATCTTCCAGTATCTCCGAGGTTAGGGGATGGTGATTTTGATTAGCAAAGATGAAGACAGACTTTTTTTTTGAAAGAGAAGATTGAAACAAAAGAGAATACCCTGGTATCACTACAGCGAATGTCTTTAATTCCAATACTAGGTGGGGAGAGACAGGCAGATCCCTGTGATTTCTAGACCAGCTTGGTCTAAGGAGGGAGCTCTATCCAGGGAGAACAGAAGGAAAGCACCAGTAATATTTACTGTGCCTTTAAGAAAAAGGAAAATGATTTCCTTGAAACTAAACGTGTAGACAAGACCCCGCAGAAGCATAATATCTATTTCAGCACAGTGAATTTTGTTATGCTTTTTCTTAGCTTTATATAATGTGTACGTACCTCAAACACAAAGTCTTCTTCATTCCATGTCTCTATAAGACCAAAGAGTAAATTTCTAATGTCAGATCACCTTTTTTATGAAAAAGGCATGTGCTCATTAGACCATTTTATACAACATATTAAATATTACATGAGGAAACATTAAATATTGCACTGAATTCTCATTGTTATGATTTTCTTATGTCCAGGCTCTATATTTCAATGACTGCTGGGTTCTTTTTCCACTCCATGTGTTATTTTTAAAAATAAAATGTAAAATAAGTGAAATAACATATTTCTTCTGTTCATCATCTATTCTTGAGTTAATTAATGACTAGATTAAGTAGATTTCTCACAGATTGGGTGAAGCTTACATTGTTGTTGCTGTCTCACATAAAATGCATCAAGGCTGGCTATGAGATCATATTTTGTATGCATATTTTGCTTTTTTTGTACTATCCAATATGGTAGGTACTTGCAACTTAGGGCTATTGAGCACAATAATGTCCTTCCTTCATCGGAACTAGGTATGCTAACAGCTTAAAATCTATACAGATATCAAATATTTAGTGGTAAATAAATAGATAAAAAAATAAATTTTATTTTAAATACATTAAGTTACATAAAATAATCCATTTACTAAAATTATAGCTCTGTTTCTCTTATTATTTGGATATGACAGTTATAAAATTTAAGTCATATTTATGACCAACTTTGTAATTCTCTTGGACAAGCCTGATTTAGACATGACCAGGCCTTGACCAAACAAAGGTTAAATTTTTATTTCTATACATTCTTATATTGTCCCCTTTCTTTTTTTTATCTCTTTGTTTGTTGCTTTAACTTTTTTCCTTCTATTTGTGTAGGCCCATTTGAATCCAAAGTCTTCTAAATGTCAGCCAAGTCTTCTCTCGTGAAGATAGGATTTTTAATCCGTGTGTGTGTGTGTGTGTGTGTGTGTGTGTGTGTGTGTGGTACAGTGTCTCATTCTGGTGGGTCACTGTGGACTCCTGAGTGCATCCATAATCTGCTTTTCAACTGTTCTCACTTCTTACTTGGATCCAGTATATTCTTAAATGAGGTGGCTTTCTCCCTTTGCAATACATCATCTCTTCTACTTTTAAGAATGTACATTTGACTGATTTTTCTGAGAGAGTACTTTCAAGTTTGTATCTACATAGCTGATTTGATTTTCTGCTGTGTCAACTCTGTTCTCCAGCTTCAAAGGCATAATCTGCTTTTCCAGTGAGCTTCCTTAAATTCATCTTTCACTCTTATCCAGTGATTTTTGTACATCAAACTGATATTTCTTGTGGCATTTTTTCCTGTGTCACTCACTTCTGTTTCCTCTTATCTTGTATTGATAGTAAGTTATTTGGAAAAAAATTCTTGGATAAGTATTGCAGCACACTTTTAAATGTCTACTGCTCCTCATTGTCAAAGTGTTAGACTCATTCTTGACCCTTCTATTACATTAACCCACAGGGCTTGAATTTGCAAATTCCTGAACGAGATACAGAACTATTCAGAGTTGATTTTTATCAGAAGATCAAGTCAATAACTCTTCACCAGCTGGAATACTGGTAGAAAGAAGGGGGCATTAATAGGGCACCTTCTCACCCTACATTAACACGACACCCCATAACTTGTCAGTGGTTGAGTTCTTTCTCATATCAAGAGCCTAAGTTAAGAGACAAGGCACAAAACTGATTTTCTGCTGTTTCACAGGGTATTGTAAATTTTATGTACTGTGCAAAGAGGCCTTTTTGTCCTACAGGTGGGTCTTCCTCTTTAAGTTTTATCCTCCAAAGGAACGAGGCACTACTAAGCAAGCTTACTCTATGTATTCTGCCTAACATTGTTCTGCTACCTTACTTTGAAGTTGTAGCTTTAATTTGGATCCATGATTTCAAAAGGCAAATGTTCTAATCAGCAGGCTTTAAAACAGCATTGTGGGGATGTTGGAAAGTGTTTATTTAGCATACCAAGATACAGACCTCGAGAAGCAACCTGACCAAAAAAAAATAATAAAATCACTTAAATTTATGCATGTAAGTCTCTTCAGTTTCCTGTGTGTCTCATCATCAATGATTTTATTTAGTAAGCATCATTTCATTGGTCTTTCAGTTCAAGAAATTCCAATAGTCACTTGAACCTAGCTTACTTGTTATGATATTTTGTAATGTTTTGTTTCTATGTAGTTATTCTAACAACAAAAATGTTTAAATTGACTTGGCTGGTCAAGGGGCCTCTATTCTTTTGTTGTTAGCATCTATGATATGTGACTGTAGTCTTCAAAATTAAAATTTTTCTCCTTGGAGGAGAAAAAGAAAACTGTGGGGAATCTGAAGTTAATGTCAAATTAATAATGATGAAGAGGTCTATTAGATTTTTTTTTTACTGTGCTGAGAACTAATCAGCAAGAAGAGCTAAGACTTGGAATTGCCTAAGTTCTCAGTCCAGCACAGGACCTCCCACTGTCAAAGAACAACTAGTTCATGCTCTGTTTCATAGGGGAAAGCTTTGCACAGGTACTTAGCTGGGCAATAAGGTTGAAAGTCATTAAATGCTACCCCATTCATTATTCAGTTTATAACCAGCTTCCTTGGAGAGAGAATACACTCAAAATGAAGTCACATCATACCCTAAGTGTCCAATGATTTTGGTGATAAATTAAGCAGAATTCAGGGAATAACTGCCCTCTCTAAACTGCTGGCAAAACATGGAAGGAATTTGGGATGGAATTTCTTCCATTCTCTATGGAAGAAATGAGCGAGTTAAGTTTTAGAATGAGGAAAGTCATCATATAAGCTCTGAGGGGCCCTCAGAGAACCTGCCAATAAACAGTAGAGGTGGAGGTGTATAAAACATCAAATGGCCAGTAGCTAG
This sequence comes from Microtus pennsylvanicus, assembly GCF_037038515.1. Taxonomy (NCBI): domain Eukaryota; kingdom Metazoa; phylum Chordata; class Mammalia; order Rodentia; family Cricetidae; genus Microtus; species Microtus pennsylvanicus. The sequence continues at coordinate 59,829,349 of NC_134580.1, read as the reverse complement.
AAGAGTCTGGGAAATGAAGGAGAAGACGATAAAGAATTGACATGGTTCTGCTCACGCCAGTGGATGGTGATAGATGAGGAGAGACCTAGAATGTTTGTTGAACCTTACTTTTCTAAAGCAGACAAATACAAGCAAAATAGCTTAAAATAAAACATCATATTTTGGTATCAGTTTTTCTTAGCTAAAGTTGTTTTTAATAGCCTAGCTATTAATAAACCAAACCAAATAGTGAATGAACAGATAACCATTATTACCTCATGATCACTAAGGTACAGGATAATTAGAATACTTACCTCTGTGCACTGTGGCTTAAAAGGCCAAAAAAAAAAGACACTGGTCTCAAAAAGAAGAATCATCCTAATGAATAAATCAGTGCCTTGATAGGTCACAAGTACCATGTTCTGTGGAAACACAAAGTAGGCTATGATATTGTCTAGGCTTTGCAAGAAGGTATCATAGTTGCTGTTCCTGGGTTCACAAAGGAGGAGGAGTTCATCAGTAAACAAATAAGGAGGCTCTCCCAGACAGAAAAAGGGGGAGGAGAGACAAAGCAAAAAGTTCAGAAAGATCACTGCATGTTTAAACACAAAAACAATCTGAGGAACAGGAAATGAACAACATGGAGAGGGTAAAATGCCAAGTTATCCTGGGGTCGGGGAAAACGTAGAGGGATTAAAAGCTCAGTGTGCAAGAAATGAATGGTATGAAAGCTCTCCTTCAACAATTATGATTTTAAAACTTTAATTTTTTTTCCATAAGCAGTTGCTATTGGAGTCTTCTGAAAAAGGGATCAGAATTTGAATAGAAGATACTAAGTTCTGATCTGGTTGCAAATGTGGAGCCTATGCAGTTGTTTTATAGAACTGGAAACCAATTCTACAGATAATGTCTGTGTCAGTCAGAGCACTCTGGACTAAGCCGCTGTAACAAATGATGGAAAACAACTGATGCTGCATATACACTGAGCTGCAGCTAGAACTTCCTGGGGACATCTGCATCCCATGGACCGAAATCTGAATGGAGCTGCCTATCTACAGTGAGGGAGAAGGAGGTGGTTTAAACACAAAGTCTGTCACAAGTCACTCATTATATACATATATTTTGTGTATACATAACATATGTGTGTGTATATATATATATATGTATATATATATGTGTGTGTGTGTGTGTGTGTGTGTGTGTGTGTAAACACACATACATGTACTTTTCATTGACCAAAACTGTTTCTGTGGACCCACCTCCTGAGAACTACAATGGTACAATACAATCTCTTTCACAAAAATGACAGGGTTTAGTATATCATATCCTTCAATATGTGTGCTAAAAACTCTCTCATAAATGAAGACTTCTGGAATAATTTGTGCATCTGATTTTAAATAATGTTTTCCTATGAAGAAACTTAATGTGATGATTTACGGCAGTTGTTCTGCTACTTGACAGAGATTCGTCACAGAAATTCACTTAAGGCTGTAGAAGAATCTCCTGTCTCCAGCTGTGTTGATGCTCAGTAGAAGAAAGAGA